>NC_139630.1:26794703-26797203 GCF_964638095.1 Poromitra crassiceps
GTGGAGGACGATGCCAGTCAGGATGGAGCTTGTCCTGTCTATCATAACGTAACGTCCTTGGCTGGCAAAGCCCTGCTGGCGTGTTGCATCTCACAGCAAACACATTTGCCAGGAATCCAAAAAGAGACAACTGGTGACATAGACGGAATGAAAAGCATGTGCCATATTGGACACGAGCTCACAAATGATCATATCAATTAACAACGTCGTCGGACCTGCCCTGCCTGCCGGTCCAATCTCAAGGAATTATGCAGCAAATGTTGCAATTTGAACATCTGCAGTGACAAATTAAGTTTCTTCAAAGATAAGGTATGATCAACTACTGTGTGTTAGTGACTTGATCTAATAAAACATATAGTTTTCTATCTGTGCAGTGTGTTATTGTACCGTGGGGCTGTCGTCTGACACGGCCATCTTAAGGACCAACATGGGCTGAAGCACAAGGCTTTGGGGTCTTTGCTGCTTGTGTGGTGGTACTGTAGGTAGGACCACTCTTGGCAACCCACGTTGTTGCCACGACAACGTAAACAAACACAGCCCTACCTGATGGCGGTGGGGGATGAAAGATGGCTGCTGGTCAATAAACACAAGGTGAGATGAGTGGGCGGGCGTCAAGTGGCCAAATCCTTGTCTTGTTTTCAATGAGGATTAATGGGGGGGGGGGGGGGGGGGGGGGGGGGGGGGGGGGGGGCGCGTGAGGTGACCAACACGAGAAGGAGACCAAGAGAGTGTGTACGTGTGTCCATCAGTGTGTGTGTGTGTGTGTGTGTGTGTGTGTGTGTGAGAGAGAGAGAGAGAGAGAGAGAGAGATGGGTGGGGGGGGGGGGGGGGGGTTCAGCAGGGGGCAGGGTGTGTGTGTGTGTGTGTGTGGGGGGGGGGGGGGGGGTTAGACAACATGACTAATCTTGCTGCCTTCCAGGCCCGTAGTAAATCTTTCTTAAAGTTTTGTCCAGGATGTGCAACACATGTAGAGGATTGATGTATGGCCGTGGTGGTGGCGGTGCCTTCAGGGGAGGCACGGCTGTTTGTTGGCTCTACAGGACGTGACAGCGAGCATGTGTGGGGGGCTCGATAGAGAGGCAGAGGCCGAGCGAGGAGAGGAAAGAAAATAAAGCCAGGGAGGAAAAGGAAGCACTTAGGTGTGCTTGATATCCTATCTGCAGCACCCAATACCCATCCCAGGCATGGAAAAACACCAGGCACGGACATCGTGAATGGGGAACGCAGCGTTCAGCGCTGATGAGACAGCGATGAACGTAGCCGTGCGTGCACATTTCGGACGCGGGGACGGGGGCAGAGATCAAATGGTTGGATGGATGAAAGCTTGGAAACAATACGCAGTTCCTCGTGTGTCCGAGAGCCAAGTTTCGCCACAGCAATTTCAGTTCCTTTTTGTTCTTGAAAATGCTCCTCAGATGTTTGACGCAGGACCAACAGTGGGAGGAGGAGGAGGAGGAGGAGGGAGACAAAAAACAAACTGCAATTAAGGGCAGCTCGCGAATCGGTTGGGAAAGCCTCGTGATCCATCCTCTAGGAAACATCTGACATGTTGATGTATGAGTCCAGGAAAAGAGGACGTTCTTCTATCCCTGTCAAAACGAACCTCGGTAGGGCCGAGCAAACAAGTCGCCTATTGTATTTGCTCCCACATCTATCCTGAGATTCCCGACAAGACTTCTGATTCTGGCCTTCACTTCAAAATGATGCACACTTGAATGCATGGATGAACACACACACGCCCATACACACACACACGCACACACACACACACACACACACACACACACGCACAGACACACATACACACACACATGCATTAGCACACCTGCTTAGCCTGATAACAGACTGAATTTTGTTACACTCAATTTACGTCATCTAGTCTGACATTGCCTCCACTCCAACCGATTTCCAGGAGGGGATTCCCCCAGGGGAATTCCATGTTCCCTTAACCAATCACAGAGACCAACGTATCGGCCTGAATCTAATCCAGTCAGGAGAACGCAAAAAAAAAGCATCTCCCCTTTGAAAAAATGCCTTCAAAAGTAAGGTGATCAGATTTCTGAAATGAAAATCGGGGACATTTGCAGTTCTGCAGTCAATATACGTATCATTCAAATATCGAATGTTATTATCTATTTTTTTTTTTTATGGGACAATTCCGGTCTCATGTATTTTGACCATGGTATTGTACTAAACTATGTCGCAGGCTGATTGATATCCGTCCAAAATACCACATTAGGACACCAAGACCTTGAGGAACACCATAGAAAAATACATGCTGTGAATTGATATCAAAAACTAATCCAAACAAGTTCATTTCGTCTATCTATTATTAACTATTAGAGTTTTCTTATTGAAAGACTGTGTATATTTTGTCATACCTGACAGTTTCGACTGGTACTTCCTGCTGCTATATGGATATAAAAAACTGTTGACATCTGGAGATTGCACTAAATGTGTATTATCTGTATCATGACATGATTGGGACCAATGGTTGCCT
>NC_139630.1:26802203-26860922 GCF_964638095.1 Poromitra crassiceps
GCTGATCTCTTTAATGGTTACATCCTCCACGCCCAACGCCCCAGACACTCAAACACACACAACACACGCACACACGCGCACACACACACACACACACACACGCACACACACACACACACACACACGCACACACACAAACTCTAACACTTTCATTAGTTCAAACCAACTGACAGAAAAAATACATATTGCAACATTCCTTCCCTCGCAGATTCACATCCTCACACACACACACACACACACACACACACACACACACACACACACACACACACAACACACACACACACAACACACACACACACACACACACACACACACACACACACACACACACACACACACACACACACACACACACACACACACACACTCCCTCTGAAACCACCCCCCCCACTTCCAAGCAATCAGAGGCTCAGAATAGGAAGGAGGGAGAGGAAGCGGCCAGGCATTCACAGGCTGGGAACAAGGAGAAGGAAAAACAGCCGGAACCTGGAATTTACGGAGGAAAAAACAGCGGCCATCCAAAAATACCTCGGGACCATCTCCGCAGATAAACAGAAATATCATGACTCTCATCCTCCGGCGCAGGACATCTTTTCCTTCCACGCTTCCTCCATGGCATCCTCACTCCAGCCCAGGAAGTGTCCAGCCAGCAGGTCTAACTGTAAACCTCATTAGGGCCCTGGTGGTCTAATCAGCTCTAAGTGGAGGCGTTGAGTCCCTCCTCGCTCTCCAGACAACAGATCAGAGAGACCCCCGGGGGGCGGCTTCGCTCGCTCCGCGCTGCCCACCGTGGGGGGGGGGGGAGGATGAGTCCGGTCCCTTCCGTGCCGCGTCGCTAAGTGTTTTAGCCTTTGGCTTCCTTTACCAGCTCCGTTCTCGTTTACATAACGGTTTCCTATAGCGCGCTGTACGGGGGGGGGGGGGGGGTTGCGTTTCACCGTGGTCACGCGAGCATGGCGGCGGCTGAGGGGTGTTAGTTGCAATCTGTCGCACATTCTGGAAATGTGTTGGTAAACGAGATGAGGAGAGGACAGAGGAAACAAAGGGGGACATCTAGGGTGGGAAAGGGATTCGTACTGTACGTCCCTCAAAAATGTCCTCTGGCACCCTAAATGTATAGATATGAAATCATCATATTAACATTTACATTTGCAAGGTGCTATCCATCAGAGTGAGTGGCCACACTGGCCAAGCCGTGTATTATGGATCGACTAAACATATAGTTAGTGGGCTAAGGGAAGATCTACTCAGCTTCGACCATAGATCTCCTCCCTGCAGCAGAGCCGATAAGGTCAACAGGTCGTCGCGGAGACGTGGACACCACCGTGACAGAGTCCTTCCTGTGGGGGGTTCACTGACCCCTGAGGTCATTTCCTCTCTGACCCCTGCTTCCTAATTGATTCAATTTCCTAGCCAATGGCCTCCTATTAGGATGTCCTAATAGACCCAGTGGATCCCCCCTTCCTTTGTCTCCAGAAAAGGAGACATTTCCCAAGCGCTCCACCTGGGAGAGCTGACTTTGTGTCACTAAATGTTGTCATGTGACATCATGTGATGTGTCTGTGTGGGTAATGCATACTTCCACCGTGTAATCATACGTTTGCCCTTAGTCACCTGTAGCCTTTGAATGACATCATTAACCTTTCGATGACATCATCCACTGAAGTGAAGCGAGACAGGGCCGATGTGGGCCCACAAATGGAAATAAAAACTCTGTCGCTGGAGATGGGATGGTGAGTCACCCGGAGTTCACCTGAGCTAAATGACAACATACAGTACAAGGACAATGTCACACGGGGTAATACACTTGTCATCTCAACGTCATTCTTGAGATCCGACTCTGAATTCTGACTGAATCTTATAAGATCCCACCGCCGTATCCACACAAGCATAATATCCGTTACTTTTTACGCTAACTCTCATTCTATTTACATTGCTTAATGTGTGCGTTGTGTCTGGGGTTGCGTATACAGATGGACATAAATCACAATGTGAGTCTGCATGGCCACTTCCAAGTTTGTTTGTTTTCTCAAGATCCGATAGCAATGTGACAAAAAACAGATTTTTGTGGCTCCAGACCAGAGTCACTTAAAATGTCCTGGTGTGATAGGACGATAAAAGTCACGTTGGAAAGATGAGTGTACCTATGTCTTCCTGTTGGGCTCAAGGGTCAGGACCGTAATACTAAGATATATGATATTGGCTATACTCTACTAACTCAACATGGAATATTTAATAGAACTTTATTACCGTGTTGCTTTCTGTTTAACTTTGAACTGCTTTTAGTTTGCCACCCCCTCTGCCGATCTGGGGAGAGCTGTGTAGGCTAGCACATGCTTCCTCCGATACATGTGCAGTACTAACCCTACATCTACACTACCCCTGTGAAACAATTTATTTCAATTGAAGTCACGTCATGATCAACATTTATTATATATTACCTTAAGATCATGTCAAACGAATAATCAGGTCAGCCGTTATTAGTATTGTTAGTAGTTTGAAATATCTGTTCAAAAAGATCTAACTACTATATTATATTCATCCATCCCTACCCCATGTGATCAGCTGCAGACAGGACAGCGACAGAGCCCATGTGACCCACTGTTTTGCCCTCAGACGCTGCCTGTTCTGGGCTCCAGGCTTGACTGCCTCAGAAGACGAGAGGCGGGCGCACAAAACTACCACTTCTTCATCCACGTGTATAACTGAGTTATTACCATTCAAGACATTTAAACATCAAATCGTATTAACGATATTTAAGATGAATTATTTCCCGAGCAATTTGAATCAAGATGCACACTGATATTTGCCCCGACGATACTTTGCTGCTGCTTTTCTTGGCCTGCCGTAGGCTCGTTCCCATGATGCTCTAACTTTGTGATATAATAAGATACGATGAGATATATTATACTTCATTGTCCCGCGGGGAAGCTTGTCTTGGGCTCCGAGCCACTGCATCACACGACACATTGTGACATTATTACATACATACATACTGCTGCTATATACAGAGATATGTGAGAGGGATGAGAAACTCACTCACTCAGTCACTCAGTGCGTCGACGCAGGCCAGGATGGCCGCCGACGGGCACGATGAGAAAAAGCTTATTGCAAGTAAAAGCAAGTAAAAATAAAAGAATGTTAGAATTCTGTATTAGGGCTGGGCAATACAGTATAGCGATGTTATATCGCAATATCGTAATCGTAAAAGATTGGTCATGAGAGGGAATGCATCATGTGATTTCACTACTCTTGACAAAATGTGATATTGTAAGTCGCTTTGCATAAAAAGTGACTTACATTATATTCTTTAATGGGCAGTGTTACATTCTGTGACCTTTGTCAGGCTTTTGCCTAAATCAGTGTGACGACAGCGTTTTTTGTTTGTTTGTTTGTTTGTTTGTTTGTATGTACGGTATGTATGTTTGTTTTTCAATAATACTGCCAAATAATACCAAACACTACCATTGATAAAAAAAATAAACCAATGAAGATTAGCATCAGAGAAATGGTAGTGGCAGTGGTGGCCTGAAGGTTAGGGAAGCGAGCTTGTGACCGGAAGGTCGTCGGTTCAATCCCCGGGACCGGTAGGATAAATCTGGGTGGGGAAAGTGAAAAGGCAGCGCTTGGCCCCTCCCTCATTACCACCACTGAGGTGCCCTTGAGCAAGGCCCCTTAACCCCAACTGCTCCAGTGGAGCTGATCAGTGGCCAGCAGATCAGACTGTGGTTGTACTGGTCAGCTTCCAGGTGTGAATCTGTGTGTGTGAATGTGAACATGGTGCTCCTGAAAAAGAGAGCATTGCTCTCAGTGAGACTCCCCCCGTTTAAATAAAGGTTTACAAAAAAAAGGTTTACTTGATTACAGACACAACGTCGCCAAAACTAAACAACGTTGCTCTTTGCTTCTTCTCCACACCTGGCACTACGCCTGAATGTGTGCAATGCAAAAATAATTTCTAGGGTTTGTGGCACTTAGAGATCAGTGGATGCTTCATATAAAGAATGCTATGAAGCTGCCCAAATCACATTTGTCTGGATATATTAGACAGAACAAACTTTGGATTGTTGATTAACTCTGTTTAGAAGTTAGCAGGGAGAAAACTCCACTGACTTCAAGTCGGCCCTTATAGCCAGTTCGGTTTTTGCTGATGCCGCCATTTCTGATTGCCTTGTCCCAACTCTCGCTTTCACTAAGTGGCGGCTTCATCTGCAGCGGTTTCTGTTTATTAGTTTTAGTGTTTGACATTTTCCCCGACGCAACGTCTTGTTCAAACAAGCGCGCTCCCAGCACACTGTTTTAATCACAAACTCCTCGTTTAAGGTAAATACAACTGGATCGGCTGTCAGATAGGCATTTCGCTAAACTAAGCTTGTGCTTGTTAGCCGTGGCGTTTTGGGGATGTGTATGTGCACACATACACGTGTGGTGGTGGCAGCCCCACGGAGAGCGTTATTACAAAGAGCCAATGGGAGCGGAGGACCACACTCCTGCACATCCTGTTTGACTTGACCTCAGAGGATATTCCCCTTTCCCAAGCAAACAAACCCGCCAGGCTTTTTGGATCGTACCAACGTCGGAGGGGAAGGGAGGGGACGAGACGCGGGATGTCTCTGGTGGGGAATCAGTGGGTAGAGTTGAGTTTGAGCAACAAGACAGATAGGCATATTTGTACGTTTGAGGTCATCAGCGTTGCCTACAGCTGTGTGAGAAAAGGTGAAAAGACATTCCATGCAAACTGACCCAATGACCTAATGATGACAAATAGTTTAAAGGTCCAGCAGCCAACAGTTCAGGGACACATCTCAGAGCCATTTTTAAATGTTCACCGTGTTCTAGTCAATGGGGATTTGTTAAGCCTATTTTAGGCTCACACGCCCCCTCCCAAATCTAGACCCGATTAAAGAGATCGCATTTAAATTTAAATAACCCTTCCCTCCATCACCTCACAGCCAATTCCATCTGACACTCGTTATTTTGCTACCGACGTCTCAAAATATTTGAATGTATTAGTGTGCATATGGTCCTCCAGAAAAGCGCCTCCTCTCCTCATGCTGTATCTGCTTAATCCATGATTTGGTTAAGTCCTACTGTTGTCCTGCTGGCTGCCTGCAGTGTCCCTGTGGTGTTACCCCCAGCGGAGGGTGAGGGTGGGCCTGCCAGCTGAGGGGGGTCCTGCCAGCTGAGGGGGGGCCTGCCAGCACTGCTGCTGAGGGACTACTGGGATTCATGCTGCCAATTGACACCAATCTCATTGTGGTTGAGGCTTTGGAGAGACTGTGCAGGCCACACCCACTTTACTCTCACTCCCAAACGCTCCTGTAGGCCACACCCACTTTACTCTCACTCCTAAACACTCCTGTAGGCCACACCCACTTTACTCTCACTCCCAAATGCTCCTGTAGGTCACGCCCACTTTACTCTCACTCCCAAACGCTCCTGTAGGCCACACCCACTTTACTCTCACTCCCAAACGCTCCTGTAGGCCACACCCACTTTACTCTCACTCCCAAATGCTCCTGTAGGCTACGCCCACTTTACTCTCACTCCCAAACGCTCCTGTAGGCTACGCCCACTTTACTCTCACTCCCAAACACTCCTGTAGGCCATGCCCACTTTACTCTCACTCCCAAACACTCCTGTAGGCTACGCCCACTTTACTCTCACTCCCAAACACTCCTGTAGGCTACGCCCACTTTACTCTCACTCCCAAACACTCCTGTAGGCCACACCCACTTTACTCTCACTCCCAAATGCTCCGGTAGGCTACACCCACTTTACTCTCACTCCCAAACACTCCTGTAGGCCACGCCCACTTTACTCTCACTCCAAACACTCCTGTAGGCTACGCCTACTGTGTAATTACATTGGTGTTCATGTCTAATTACAAATAGTTCATACATCGTTAGGGACCTGTAAAATAAAGGGTTACCAAAAAGTTGTCAACCATTCAAATGAAAGTTAAATGAAGGAATTAGTTTTAGGCATGCAGGAAAGCAGAATCAAATGACTGTACAAAATGATTTGTACGAGTTCAACACAGAGAAAGCAACAGGAGTGGTTGAGTTTGGTATTAATTAATCTTATTTTACTGCAGGACGTGCCACTAATCGACGGCCTCGCTCTTGATCACATGCTTCATATTCAGTGTGAGCGTTCATTACCAAAGGTGGTGTGGGTGGGTCCACTTCTCTGAATGAGCTATGAAGGATCTCTGGGCATGGCAAATGCTACTCAATGCTTTTATCAACTTCAGGAGCTGCTGTCACTATATTTAGCCTATATAGACTGTGTTTCCATGGCTACAAGATCAGGACAGTGGAAGCTGCAAATTGATGTCATCTATATACTCTGAGATGTGCTAATAGCTAATAACAACATGCGTGAAAACTTTATTTGCCTCTAGCTCTGATATCACATGCAAACATCATTAGCTTTTCCACCTTCTGTATAAAAATAGTAATTACACCAAAATGAAATCCATTATTATTTCCAGGCACGAATCTACCGGCTATACTCAAAGTCTCAATTAAGAGATTCTTTATTCTCATCTAACTCCTATTTGTTTTTCACGTGGAAGTGTTTCTGAAATTCAAAAGATAACTTTCAGGCAAAATAACTAAATAAATAAAGTGTTATCAACATAACTAGAGTTGATCCTGACCCCCCCTCATAGACAGATCATGGCATTCTCAGAGAAGGTGACGATGATGACGATCACAATGATGATGATGACGTCACCTTCCTCCGAGTGTGCAGGGCACGGACACACCCCTGGCAGTTCATGTTGCCAGTGTTCCCGGCCAGGGCCCGTACTCTGCTGTTTGTAGTAAACACCAAAAAGGCAAAGAAAGAGAGTGAAAGTTCCAAAACAGTGCATGGGGGAGCCATCATGCCGGCAGACGCAAGAGATTTAAGGGGCATAACGCTCTTACCAAGAACCAAACGTCATTATGAACATAATGAACTCATGAAGTGTTGAAGTTCTTGTTTTCTGGTGACCAACATGCCTGATATATGAGCCCCCCTCTGCAGCACTGTGTTAGTGATGATGACGGTTTAGCAACCATGTGTTGACTTTAAATCACGGACACAGTCACACACGTAATAGTCTCTCCCCAGACTCAAATATTACGTTGAATCGCTGCGCTCCGCATACTACATAAATGAGTCTGTGCCACTTCACAGCCACTGCTGGTTTTTGAAGGTGGGTTGAAACTGAATGAGTGACAGGTCGTAGCACCGATGAGAGAGCGGTTCGAAAAAATGGGCTGCGCCTCCCCGTGTCGTCTGATCGCAAAGTCGTTACTGATTGGAGAGGACTGAAGCCATCACTGCCATATGACTGGCCAAGTGAACGGTTCCCTCCCATAACCAGCCGGCTGAGGGAAAGTGTCCCAGACCCAGAGAGAGATCTGCAGCATGCAGTAACGTAGTGTATCAGCGTCAGAACTCTCATGGGTCTGGCGTTGAGACTACACACGTAACTATTATGCATCACTAAAACGTTTTTGAGTTTCATTTGCTACAGTAGTGTGAAAAGTAGTCTCTGGCTATTCAGTGTCTGGTTAGGGTTAATGTTCAAGGCAAATGACACTTTGTTGAAAATCGACTTTTTGTCACCTGATATACTGTAGTTTGTTGAATATCAACATCAGACTACCCAAAATAAAGTGTTACCCATTAATATTGGTATAAATACACGCTGCATTCTGAATTCCTAGACCCTGGTTTTGTAAATTATGGGGCAGAAACTAAAAACCGGTCAGACGTTTATTCTGTTGGGTCCCGCTAATGGAAAAGCAGCAACATGATTAAATCCAGCATACCGGTAACAGACTTTTCCAACGGGTTTTAGAACCCAACATGTACGCATTCACTTGGCTATCATCAAAGAGAGCAACACTTGTTGGCTGCTAAACCTCTCCAGGCTCTTTCCTTCACCTGTACCTGGAGTAAACGACAAATCCAGAGAGACTCAAATCCCGCACGACTGCTTTTTCCCCTCTGACTTCCTTTTATGCAGGGTCACCAGTTAACTTCCTCTCGGCTCTTTCAGGTGTGACTCAGAGGGATCTGCAGCCGACATGCCGGGAATTGAACCTGCGAGTCCGAAGAGCAGGTCGTAAATCCGCCCGCCTCCTCCGGTCTTACTGCCGACGTCAGTGTCAATCTGCCGCAACACAGTGGGCCTGCCTTCACTTAAATCAAGATTTACAATACTTTTACGATAAAGCCCAGCTGGACTTCAAACACACGCTGAACAGCGAGACAGCAGGGGCAAATATGGCCGGGGCCTCCTGATCAATATAACAGGTGGCCCATCAGCCATCAGATACAGATGACCTCATAGAAATGTATTATATAGCGTTAACTCAATCAGTTGTCATATACCCGTGACCTGGAGGCTAAATCTATTCCGCATGTCGTCGGCTATACCTCTGTCAGCCTTCTCTGTAGCATACATCCAACAGCATGTATATGGTCAAAACGGTGGAGTCAGCTGTCTGATACCAAGAGTATCTTTCCCTTTCTTGTCTTCACCGTCACTGATGTAAAACTGAAAATAGCCAATAAATCAAACCACACGTGACTGAAGTCCAGTAAAATAAAAATAAAAAGCTGCATGCCTTGCACGGCAAGGAGCCATAGATGAAGAATCGTCTCCTTCTCTTCTCTTCTCTGCCATTGGAGTGTCATTATGTTTTTGTATCATGTCTTTATAACGCACAAAGAAAGAGAAGTAGACTTACAGATGGCTCAAAGTGCTTAAATTGTCTCATAAACGAACCACACACAGAGAGAGAGACGGGTGTGAGTGTTCTCGTATATTATTTTCACAATTGAGCTTGATCAAAGAACAAAGTTGCGTTAGACGTGTACGAGCGTTACATCTCTCCTCATTTTCAGATGACTCATAAGAAGAAACACGTGATCTGAAGGAGAGGCTAACGTCATCGCTACATTCTTGCTTCATGCGTTCTTGCACATTCCGTCGACAACAATAGATATCGCAGGGTGTCCGTTCTCCAAGCAATCAACCATGTTTGCACTTCCTTGTCAGAAGATCACAGCTTAATTCATGAGAACCGGCCAGAATGGTGAGAAACAGGAACTTTCTCCACACCGCGCGCGGTCCCTCAAATCCTCGAACAATTGGAGAGCCATCAGTTAGACCTGACGGAACAATCTGGACCTGCACACCCACGGCTCTCTCTCTCTCTCTCTCTCTCTCTCTCTCTCTCTCTCTCTCTCTGAGCAGGAGAACGCAGGGGGGCGAGCCCAGGAGACATGGTGCTCAAGATGAAAGCTTTGACACAACATCTTAATATATGCAGCTTGTGGTCTGGTGAATGGGTCCAAACAGCCTGGGTTATATGAGCAGCGCCGGAGCAGTTGGCTTGTTGTCGGCTCCAGTTGCTGCCTGGCATTGCATAAGAGTGCAACAGAACAATCCCGTTTCAGTGAAGGATGCCCTAAACAAACGCTTCAATAGGACCGCAGAAAGCATGTGTTGACAGCAACTCAACTCTCCCTCAACTCCTCCTTTTGAAGGAGTTTGCGAGTGCAGACATCAAGTGGTGCCTGTTTAAATGGTCCAAATCAGGCGTGGGCAACTGGCGGCCCGCGGGCCGCATGCGGCCCCCGACCTCACTCAGTGTGGCCCCTGGGTCAATTTAATTCTTATTATTTATTTATTTTTACAAGGTGGACGTTTTTGGTTAGGTTAGGTTAGACCACCAAAATCTGTGTTTTGATTTTACTGTACAACCCAGAACATGGCGCTATTGGCGTTAGCATTGTCCATCCACATACTGTTTAACGTTAGCATTTGAGCTAACTATATTGTATATATATATTGTAACAAACTATATCCAGGATGCACATTGCACATGCAACATTACTAATCTGATTAATATCATATATTTGTGTGATGTACCCCATCAAATTGCTGTAGCGGGCTGTTTTAAAGCTAGAGCAAAGTTTCTGGTGTCATCTGAATGGAAGAATGACTCAATTTTAATATGAAAAATATAACTGTTGGTATAATAAACGTTGATTACCAGCCCTTTTCATCAAATTAGTAGCTATAATTGGGAGTGATGGTGTTACAGTAGGCTACTGGTGGAAGTGCACGGTCACAATCTGGCCCTGTGGTAGCGAGGAGATTTTTTTGTGGCCCTCTCTATCATCAAAGTTGATTCTAAATTCAACTTTGTCTAAATTCTGTTTAGAAGTGTATACATTTCTTACTTTTTCTTCTTCTTCTTTTTTTTACAACTGTCTTTTACAAATGTCTAAACCATTTATCACTGATCAAAATCAAATATCTTACTATTCCAACATGGCACTCAACTCAATAGGTCATATCTGTGTCTAGTACAAGCAGCACAATAACAACACAGGCCATCTGACACTGACAGCATTACAGTAAAGGGCACGTAGGGCTTGTTTTCAGCTGCGCGGAAAAGACTCCATAAGTGTCTCACATGTCATTTGATTTTCCACATAGTCCGGGAAATTTATAGTTGTATAAATATCATATCAGCTGTGCTCACTTGTTAAACCGACTATAAACTGCAATTGTCACACTTTTATGACAGTTTTATGTCAGCGGGGCTGGGGACATATGGCTGTAAAGGAGATAAGCTTGGATATATTTGCCATTAGAAACCATTACATGGTCAAACAGGCGGTGCAATAATGAGGGCAACCAACTCAATGTGTCCATCCAGACCAACACAGGGTGTGGAGGTGAACAACGTTGCTACCCAACTGACAGACCGAATATCAAACAAGTTGGGAAAAGGAGTGTAGAAAAACATAAATATATTTTCAACAATGCAATTATTCTATAAAGCATAATATCATGACTAAACCAGTCTGTACATTTAACAATAACACTTGAATACTCAAATAGATATATTCTAAACAGTGTTTAGTGTTTATATAATATTTTTAATCTGAGATCTCGCTACCTGCCAACAGGCATACTTTGTCATATCTCGCAGGTGCCTTATTACTATCAATCAATTTGTTTTAATGACCTCATAACATTGTTATCTGTTTCTGTTTTAATAAGTGCTTTTTAAAAACACCAATGTGTTGGCTGTACACATTGGTATTTGGGTCTTTTGGGGTCCTGGGGGACCCTAGTCAAAAGCACCCAATTCCACCTATATACAGTTTAAAAGAAAAATACTATTTATTGAGTTCATGTTTGCCATGAGGGGTCAGTCAGGGGTCAGTCATTTTGAAGTAGACAGACACAGATGCAGCAGACACAGATTTCCTCATGTGGTCGATGACCCTAAATACTCCTCTTCCTAAGATCATTAACTTAACTTTCCTAACAATAACTTTCCTCAAATAATAACAAACATGTTTTTTTTAATGACATTAATTACAAAACCAATAACGTTTTGAGAAGAAATAAGCTCACATTTGGCTATGATGGTTGGTTCTTACAGTAATAGGCTAGTTTATTCTCGGGGTCCCCGGTGGACCCTATAGCCGGTAGTCCTTGTATGTTAAATATGTTGGCGAGGGTTAAATTACAATTAATCACCCACACGTTCAGGTCAGTGTGAGAATCAGCAGTGGCGAGTGCGCAGACACAGAAAAGAGCATGGCATGTCCCCAGCCGAGCCAGAGGCATTGTTTCTCTGTGGACGCATTAGAGACACAACAGGTGTGTCAATATGACAAGCGTTCAGCCAATCCACTGTGTCTGCCTCATATAAACACTGAGCAAATATAGATTCTCTCCAGTCTCCATTTTCACTCTCAGCGGCGCACAGCTTCCATATGAGAGCAACAGATGAAACGCAAACATTCACAGATCAAGTAGGAGACCACGTTAAAAAAAAAAGAGCCACTATCCAATTTTCCCTTCAGGAACAATCAAACTTACGACAACTTTCGAAACATAATAGCCAATATTCCATTAATTCATAGATATACCGATCATGAAAGTGAGTTATTTCTTAGAGTAACTGTTACGAGTTTGCAGGCATTTTTGGAGCTTCTGGTTTCTGTTAGAGACACTGCGGCTCTCCAAGAAAAGCTGCGAGAGCTTGCCAGAGGAGATTGATTTAAACAGATTACAACCCCAGTGAACAATCACAAATTCAAACCAGAAATTAATCCCTGACATAGCCTAATAAGAGGGACATTAAATGAATGGTTGTATTGTCTCAGACTGAGGGACTCGTGTTTCTGTAGCTGATGATAATCACATCATGATGACTTTAAGAATGGGTTGCAGATTGTTATCTTACTGTATTTGCACTGCAAGTAATCTATCTTTAATACAACATTAATTTAGATGCACAGCTCAACCCTGACAAAAACTCATTGTAATGTTCTGTGTCTGTGACAGGCCTATACCTATAGTGAGTTTCTGATCTTATGGTATTATTGTATTTCCTATTATGGATTTTCTAATGTTTGACAAATGACTGTATAGCTGCATGCTGTTTTGTGGTATATTCACAGTGTATCCTTCTATACATGTTATGACAGGATTACTGTAGTTCAAATGCTAAAAAGATGCCAGACAGAATTGAGAGGAACAGGTTTGGGCAAATTGGCCAGTCCCTTCCCTGAACAGAAGATGCGTCTCTCACCAGCCACCAGATGGTAAATGAGAGCGACACGGGCGATCGAATAACAAATACACCCAATCAGGTTATCAAAAACAACCCTATATATAGGCAAAATACAGAGACAAATTAATTATTGGACAAGTCGCCTATTCAGACAAAACAAACTCCCCAGAACCAGAATATCATGCAGGCTGCATACAATTAAGCTCCTATATGACTTCAATATAATAAGCCTATTTGCTGTCTTATTTTTCTTGTTTGGGGCCAATCTGGATATTAATTTGGGTAATTAGAATTATTGTCACTTCAAGAGGGCACCCTAATATTCCCGTAATGTTCCTACAGGGACTTACAGCGTCTCATAGCCTATTTAATAGTGAGTTTATAGCAACCTTATTTTCCTATATTCGAATAGGGACTTGTGCTATTTGTCTAGTGTTAAGATATATTATATGGTTATTTAAAGTTGTTTTTCGTGAGGGCAAAATTATTTAGGAGATGGGGAATTATCAATTTATTAGTCACAGTGGTGTTGCACACATCACCGCCAGCAATTTGAGGCCATCAAATTAAATCTTTTATCCCCACACCATGGGAAATAAGCTGTGTCATATGCCTTAGTTGTTAAAGGCCACGAGGAAAATAAACCAATTTTACGGATGCAGGTGATAGTGTGTGTGTGTGTGTGTGTGTGTGTGTGTGTGTGTGTGTGTGTGTGTGTGTGTGTGTGTGTGTGTGTGTGTGTGTGTGTGTGTGTGTGTGTGTGTGTGTGTGTGTGTGTGTGTGTGTGTGTGTGTGTGTCAGTGTGTGTGTGAGAGAGAGGGGGGGGAGCTCATTTGCATACAGCTGAATAGTTTATGTCTCCCGCACATTACACCCGCATGAGGGCGAGAGAGGGACACGCGTCTCAACAATAGGAGGCACGCTGCCATTGAACCGTAAAAAACGCATGGGTGGCCAGGGGCACACGCCACCAACAAACTGCAATACACCCAGAATAACGTTTTAGCAATGAAGCTGGATTGGAAAGATGGTAGCCTTGCTACCAATTATGTTGGAAAGGGTGGTGCCATGCGTAAAACGGGAGGGTACGTTTTGGGGGTTTAGCACAATTCTACATTAACCAGAAAAAGTCCAAAATAGAATTAAGTTAATTCAAGTTGTGCCAATTTGCTATTTTCTCTACCATGGTATAACTGCCAGCGAGTCTGATTTGCATTAAAAAAAAATGTAAAATATAATTTAATATGAACAGCATACCATTCAAGACATTTGCTTTGGTGTCATTTTTATTCCATTGTTTGTACTATACACCCCGAGAGAGCGATGCATATATAGGCCATTAGCGCACACCCAGTTAGGGGTTTGAGAGGAAATGGTCCTTTGGTGCGCACGACTCCAACGCTAATTAACCGTGCAATTGAGTGGAACCAAGGGGGCAAAAGGGTGGATGGAGTGGGGCAGTAATTGAATTCCTGCTTTCCATTCCCTCTCGTCCATTTGCCCCTATTCAGTGTGTTTAGAGGGTGCGTCCTGTGCGTTATAGCCTAAATAAGCCAACAGATGTTGGGGCTTGTTAATAATCGCCCGGTATCCATGGTGGTCAGTCAGCACCGTGCCAGTGGGTATTAAATCTGGATAATTGTTGTTGGGTTGGAAGGGAAGGGGGTTGAATATGTAAAGTGGGCGGCGTCCGCGGAATGATTGGCAGTTTATGTAATGAGCAGCGCAGTGCAAGTCTATATATCTGGGAGGAGACGCTCCAGGGTTCATTCACTAGTAATAAGACGATCGGTAAACAGTCGTGGCGCACTGACGCACCAAGTTCAGCACCAAAACAAGCCTTCAGCCGTGCGCGCACAGCGACGTGACCATTGTGGAGTACAGTAGCCTACCACGCGAGGAGACGCCCGCTGACAGACGGACAGACAGACAGACAGACAGAAGCCCGCTTGGATATTTGCTCCCTCACATTTTGGATAACTTGGAGATGGTAAACGCTTCCTCTGGACGCTTTTGACGCACACCAACAAGGAGCTAAGGAAAAACTCCGTGGGAGTGAAGAAGGATTTCTATTTGTTTTAGAGCTTTCCCCTCTTCTTCGCCTTGGTGGAAACACTTTGGAATAGAGAGGTTTCGCTGTGAAAAGAGGCGATATTGGCTGTGGTGACGCGGCCGCCCTGGAGAAGCGAGAAGGATGGCAGCTTGGTTCACCTTTACCATCGCATTCAGCACCACGTTGATAACACAGGTATGACGGAGGGAGAATAATGCATCTCCGCGGTGGTCCTGTATCCGACTCCTCGACGTAAACACATGGAGATGTTTAATGTAAAAAAAATAAAAAAATAAAACAAAACAAAACGAGATTCATATTAAGCGCTTAAAATTGTTTCCCTTCTCTTTTTAGGTATTTGGATCCGGTGTGTTTGAACTCGATCTTCACGAATTTAAAAATTACAAGGGTCTGCTGGCAAACGGGAACGCATGCAAGCCCAACTGCAGGACTTTCTTTAGAATTTGCTTGAAGAACTACCAGGCTGTGGTCTCGCCAGGTGACTGCATCTTTGGAAGTACACTGACACCGGTGCTGGGGACAAACTCTTTCAGCGCCAAGGACAACAGACCAATTCAATTACCAGTCTACTTTGGATGGCCGGTAAGAGTTCGAAGCGATAATAGCTCAATTTCATTCGTGATATTATTACACCAACACACCCGACCACTATCTGCTTGTTCGGGAGAACTGCTCATGCGTTTTGGGAGCGCACCGGTCATTGGTCACCTAAATCCATTATCATTAGGTAATACTCTGCCGACAAACAGATTGGATTGCCACGACGAGCGTCGTTCATTCCAAACTGCAGTAGGGCATGTGATGAGCAGTGTAAAACAGACTTATTTTCAAATTGAAATTGAAAGCTCTTGTCAGTAGTCAGTAAAGTAGCCTACCATAAATACCAAGAAAACATATCAGCGTTGGTGTACTTTCTATATGGACTCTATGGAAAATAATATTGATCTATGGATAATAACTGCTTGTGTTTTCTCCTCAGGGCTCATTTTCTCTGATAATTGAAGCCTGGCATTCACCTTATGAAAGTCTACCTGTAGGTAAGTGCAACACTTTACGCCACAGGAGGGAGCTCTTTCTGCACATTTCACTGCTTGGGGGGACCTGGGAGCAGTTCACTCTTTTTTGCACAATTATTTTTATGCACACAAAAAGCAAAAAGATGACTTGCTATTTAATACTGCTTAGTCACTCAACATTAACAGGTCATGGCAAACCAATTGTTAATTGTTCATAATTTGACACATTTTCACGCCTATTCACTCCTTTTGTTATGAACTTCAGAACACCTTTTTTCATTCTTATACTCCAATACAATTGAACTTCCTTTGGTTTATTTTGGGCGTGGGAACGAGCTGCGGGCTTTGGTGAGAATACACTGTGCCTGCCAAGAGCCCCTGACTGCATCTTCCTGTAGTTTACACCTTACTCTGTTCCGCCCTTTGGAAGAGGGGACTGGGCCTGGGAATGTTTTTGCTCAGGGAAAGAAAGAGGAAATTTCAACCTGGCTTTATCTTTCATCTCGACTGTATGGGGTTTTGATAAGGGAAGCAGCTTGGTGCAGTGCAGACTTTAAAAAGGCCTGGGGGTGACTTTTGAACCCACATCCATTCAGGATGCATTTCTCGACATAGAATCGTGTATGATCAACATCGGGGGGACCAAAACAATTTGTAACCCTATATATATACCCTGCTTTATTTTTGACCTTTGACCTCTCTTCCTCTTTCAGATACCAACAACCCAGACTTTTTGATTAGCTTTTTTGCCACCCAAAGGCAGCTGGGCGAAGGGGCTGGTTGGTCTCAGGACACGCAGACCGGGAAGCAGACGGAGCTCAGGTATTCTTACCGGTTCGTCTGCAATGAAAATTACTACGGAGAAAGTTGTTCCAAAAAATGCACGCCCAGGGACGACCGATTTGGCCACTACACCTGCACCCGTGACGGGCAGTTGTCCTGTCTGCCCGGCTGGAAGGGGAAATACTGCGAAGAACGTAAGCAATCCACCAGACAACCTCTACTATCTCATGCCCACCTTAGCTCACTGTCTATCAGAACTGGGTCTGCAGTCTGTTTTTTCTCCTCTCTCTTTGAACAATAATGTTGGCCTCAATGTCTCCGTCGTTGCTGAAATTGGTGTTTTGTACTGTTAGTCGGGTGCTGCTCTGAGCTTGTGCTGGTGTGTGTTTTTCTGACCACAAGTGGGTCGGTCAAACGTCTGTGAAAGACTTGTATTGTAGATAGTGAAATCTGTGTCTATAGGCCTATTAGCTGTGGCGTTTGATGGAAGCTTGATCACATGCCTTTTGATGGACGGTCTTTTACCTTGTAACACTCGGAGCCGGAGGACATTCATATAGCATCTCTTCCTGGAATGACAGTGTGCCAGCTGCAAGATGATTCAGTCTCCTCCGCGGTGGTGTAGCCTACGACCTTTGACCTTAGTGTTTTTTTGGTTTGTGCCTAAAGACAGGAAACATAAGCGCACACACAACAAGCCTCAGTTATTTAGCGGTTATTAAAATATAAGACGTCTAATCCACACTTCCTCCGTTGAGGGGCCAAGGCCCGCAGGATGTTGAGTGCTGCAGCAGTCAGACATGACATAGAGATATCTGGCAAGGCTGATATGCAATTTTGGTGTAGAATGTCATTTCTCAGAGAGAGCTGCATTCCTGGGTGTAATTCTATAATTTCAGTGGCATAATTGGTAGTGGGTCTGTAAGCAGCCATTGAGTCTTTTTTGGTTAAGGGACAGGCAGCTTAACATGACAACGGCCACATTATTCCTGTGCAAAGCCCACATGGCCAAATCATAGAGCAACACGACGTCCCATGTTTTTTGGATGGCTCTGAATGGGCCCAGTGGCACGGCCCGGTGCCATTTGGCTCGACGAGAAGACCAGGAGCCCCATTCACCCAAACAAATTAATCAAAGAGCAGATTTGGACGGAGACACCCCAGGGAAGTAATAGTTACCATGTGCGAGATGTGACCGCACGGGTGACAGCGGATCTGTCATCGATGTCACTAGGTGGTGGTGGTGAAAGAGAAATTGGCGTGTGCTATTTTGACCGTGGCGCCAAATCCTAACCAGATGGGCTCACGTGCTCCGATTATAGACGCATCAATCAATCGTCATGACTACAGAAAATATACATGAGAAAGACAAATTAGGCGTCTTTCAGAGGCTATAATTTCCTCTCTCTCTCTCTCTCTCTCTCTCTCTCTCTCTATCTCTCTGTGTGTCTCTCTCTCTCTCTCTCTCTCTCTGTCTCTCTATCTCTCTCTCTTTCTCTCTCCTCCTCTCTCTTTAACTAGGCATTCTGTTAGGGTTTCCGGGGCACCCTGCTTGAACTTGGTCTCACCCCGTTGTGTACCGATACCACGGTTTTACACTTTCAAAATGTGCGCATTTACGCCGCAAAAGTCCAATTTCACGTGACGTTTAATACGCATAACGGCTATTTCCATTGGGCTGGCTTTTGAGACACTTTGCAGCGGTTAAAGCTTTTGTTTCGGCCGCTAATCAGTCACAGGTGTCGCCTGTCACAGGTGTGCATTTGTCAGGTATTTTATACAATGCGTTTTATAATGTGACTAACAGCCAATCACAACTGCCAGCCGGTACCATCTGTTTTTTTTTGTTTTTTTTTATATATATCGGGGGTTTTTTCTCCCCCCTCTACCTATGGAGGTACTCCATGATGACGCGCATGCCCGGTAACATAATCCTGGGGAGGTGGGGTGGGGGTGGGGCGGTGGCGCGCGGGCATTCACAGGAGGAGCCCGGGCGGCTGCACGCGCCAAGGTTAATCGCCGCATTATTATCCCGCCACGCGCCACCGATGTTTCGTTCCCCCCACTTCCATTGTCGGGCGCGGCAGCTGCAAATATGCTTCTCCGAGAACCGCAAACAACAATAGTGACAGCTGTCCGCTATTGAGAGCGAGCATCTGTTGGTGCACTAAACCGGCCGCTTACCGTCAGTCGCCTGATATGTTGTCCCGCGAATCAGTGTCATGCTAGAATGTGCACTTAAACAGCACAAACAAACCCTTAACCGACTCCCCCCCCCCCCCCCCCCCCCATCCCGCGGCAGCTGAGGGGGTGTGGCCGACCGGTTTAGATCACCATGTGCGGTTTAGGGGTTTTGAAAGAAAGTTGAGACAGATTGAGGCTTGGGCTAATGCTACCTATAGGCTCATCATGGCAGTTGCTGGCTATTTATAGACAAGTATGGGGGCTGGATCCTCGTTTGATGTGTTGTCGGGGCTTTGTTCAGAGAGTCTGGCTCACCTGGCGCTTGGTTATAGTCGTCTTTGTGCTGACGGTGTCGTGTCTTGTTCTGCTGATGTGATACGCAACAGTTACGGCAGAGATGGTATTGGTGGCAGGCCTGCTTTTCCATAAGGTTATGAAATTCTATAATGTATTATAAATACCATGTTACTTTCTAAAACTATAATACTCAATGTTTGGTATATTGCATTGCCTTTAGAGAGTTAAGTTGGTAAATATCTTTTACCACCATCATTCACACAGCTGAGAGAAAATGTGATTCCGGTGGACTGACGTCTGTGTTCTCCTCTGTTTGTCTCTTCAGCTATCTGTCTGGAGGGCTGCAGCGAAAGGAATGGAAACTGCTCCAAACCTGGCGAGTGTGTGTAAGTAAAAAAAAAAAAAACCCAACCTAATGAAGTGATGACTGAAACAGGGGCGGGGGGGGGGGGGGGGCTGTTGCTAAGGGGGTCCCTATGGGAAGAGTGTGTGTGCGTGTGTCACACCCATTGGAAGGCATCGCTGGTATTTCTCCATCTCAATTTCAATTTCAAATCAGCCTGTCGTGTCCCACTTCAGAGAGGTTATTTAATCCTCGATGCATCCCAAGTCCACTGCTACAGTAACTCTTGCCCAGACTCTTCATCATCAGGAGAGGTCGAAGGTCACAAAGTCCAGCCAATTCTCAGTCCACTCCCTCATCGGCGCATCGCTCACTTTCCCCTTTTCCGGGCTTCCCATGTTCCCTCTCTTGTCACGAGCCCCGTCTCTGTCTCCTTCACTCACTCGCTCCGGCTAACCAGGAGCCTTCACACACACTCACTCACTCACTGTGAGAAATTCCTCTTGAATGCAACGTTGGCCTCTTTTCGTACCCACAGATCCATCATTCCCAGCACTAAAAAACGGACCCAAAACTGAGGTTAACCCCTTTAGATACCCAACACCCCGAAGCTGCTCCCACGTCTCCGCTCGCTCAGCTAAAAATGTCGGGACGGTTAAAAAAGTACATCTTAAGTCCCACAATCGGCTGCCTCGGTACGGCCTTGCTGCACACCCCGTCTGAGGAGTTAGATATCCCTGGGAAACTGGAGCAAAGAGAGGAGTCTTTTTGACAGCCTCGTTTGCTGCCAGAAATCCTTAAAGCGATATTTCACTTTCGCGGCACGTTCGTGCTATTTAGTATTCTGCACATGACCCCCCGTGTTGGCCTCCGTGTTTACCCCGTAGTCACATCGTTCACTTGGCTATCGGTTTGACGCCTTGTTTGAAAAGCTTGTATCGAACACCAAAACAAACTCTTAATGTGGATGGATGCTGCTATAACGTCATTACCCCCCGCCATTTTTTATTTCCAAGAAACAATATTGACCCCTTTGCACTTATTTATAAGCAAAGTTGGGGGGGAAAAGACGAGCCGGCGTCGATGTGCGAATCCACACCGTGCTATCTTGTGCAAAAAAAGATACACACACACAAAAAAAAAAAGGTTCTACTGTTAGAGAGATATGACTTTTAGCGTCGTACTGTAAGTTGAACGCTGTGTAATTTGACTTGATTGCTGGGATGGGGTATACAGTATATGGGGAGCCTTTAATGATGTGTTTAGTGCAGCCAATTGCAGTCTGGTCGGCTGATTGATGTGATCATCAAACTCGCGGTTTCGAGCCGAGATCCACGATGTCGTCGTAAAAAAAAGCGCTGGCGGGTCGTCTGCTCTCGCTGAGGCTTGGCTCACTGATTGCATGTTTAATAGAATCGAAAAACTGGTCCGGTTTTTAAGCGGTTCTGCTAATGCGATACGCGACAATTATGGCAGATCCAGATCGGGTACGGTATTGGCGGCAGGCACTGTCTCTCTCCATAATATGAACAATCAAAGTAATCAATCAAAATATATTTCTGTCCACTTTTCAGCTGCAGAGAAGGCTGGCAAGGCACGTTTTGTGACGAGTGTAAGAAGTACCCCGCCTGTAAACATGGTACCTGCCAGCAGCCGTGGCAGTGCAACTGTCAGGAGGGCTGGGGAGGCCTATTCTGTGACCAAGGTGGGTGCAGTATACCGCACGACTTGGCCCACTGCTACTGTCCCTTTAAAAGACATGTTCGTATGACTTATACACTGTTTTCATTTGAAACTGACTCGGAGGCATTAGGAAATTAGTTTGCCTCCCGAATAGCTGGAATGTTCCATTCATAGCTTTATCCACATTTGGGGGTAAGACAGCTCCCCCCCCCCCCCCCTTCATGCAGGCTCCCTGTAAACAAACACTGCTCTCTCTCTCTCTCCTCCAGACCTGAACTTCTGCACCCATCACCGCCCGTGTGTGAACGGCGCCACCTGTATGAACACGGGCCAGGGCAGCTACACCTGCACGTGCCTCCCAGGGTTCACTGGGGTCAACTGTGAGCTGGAGATGCAGGAGTGCGACAGCAACCCCTGCAGGAACGGAGGGATATGCATGGTGAGTAGATGGATGGATGGATGGATAGATGATAGATACATAGATACATACAGTAGATAGATAGATAGATAGATAGATAGATAGATAGATAGATAGATAGATAGATAGATAGATAGATAGATAGATAGATAGATAGATAGATAGATAGATTCTTGATCTTTTAATATCCACACACTCGGGGCTGTATCTCACTCCAATGTCCCCCGTCTCTCTCCGTCTCTGCAGAACCTGGAGAGCGGCTACCTGTGCGACTGCCTGCAGGGCTTCGAGGGCTCCCACTGCGAGCACAGCCTGCTGACGTGCGCCGACTCGCCCTGCTTCCACAGCGGCAAGTGCCGGGAGAAGGACAATGGCCGCAGCTACATGTGCGAGTGTCCCCGCGGCTACACCGGACTCAACTGCGAGAAGAGGGTGGACAAGTGCACGTCGCTTCCCTGCGCTAATGGTACGCTCTTCCTCCCTCCCCCCCTCTTGTTTTCCCCCCTTTCTGAACTTCCCCTCGCTCTCTTCGACCCCCCCCCCCCCCCCCCCCCCGCCCCCCCGCTGGAAGCAGTGTGCAACAACAGGAATTGGTGGGAACTTGGTGTCTATTGTCCTCCGTGTAAACACGGCGCAGCTCCGAGCGCTGGCTTTCTAAATGTCACTGCTGGCTTCGCTCTGCGGTGTCGTGGATGAAAGGGGACCAATATCTATACGCAGCTCGGTTGTCTGTCTTTTCGGAAACACAAGAGGATTCTGTTCTGGGGGAACAATGATGTGAGTGGATGGGAGATGTGTGAATTGAGAGGGCGTCACGAGGATGCGCGTCACAGTTCTGGGCATTTGGGAAACACCTCATTTGGACTCGATAGAGAGAGGCAAAGTGAACGTCACTTCCTGCTTCAGCCCTGTACCAGAGATGTTCTTCCGCCATTTATTTTCCCATAGACATTTCGTAAAATGCGTATACAAATAGTTTTACTTGGTCAAAACCAAACGGTTCAGCTATATTTGGAATCGGGAGAGACCATAGAACATTTCACTCAGACCAAAACTTAAAAAAACAACATCGAAAAAATATTTTCTTTAAACCCGCATTTTTTTTTAACGTTTTGGTCCGAGTGAAGTGTTAAGCGATCTCTCCTCTTTCTAAATATATCTGAACCGTTTGGTTTGAACAAGTACAACTATTTTTATAAGCATTTTACGAAATGTCTATGGGAAAATAAATGGCGGATGAAAATCTCTGGTACAGTGCTGAAGCAGGAAGTGACGTTCCACTTTGGCTCTCTATAGGGGGACTGATTTCCCTACCGTTATGTTAATATTGTCTCTTTTAAGCTAATCCTGATGCGTTGACGCTAACCTTTTTTCCCCCCTGTCTCCTCTCTCTCTCTATAGGCGGTCTGTGCGTGATCCACGGCGGCATGCGCGTCTGCAGCTGCCGCGCCGGATTCACCGGCCAGCGTTGCGAGATCAACGTCAACGAGTGCGCCGGCGGCCCCTGCGTCAACGGCGGCACCTGCCTGGACCGCATCAACGACTACACCTGCGCCTGTCCGCCGGGCTTCGCCGGGCGCAACTGCGACCGGGCGCTGGACGAGTGCTCCCTGCGGCCCTGCCTCAACGGGGGTCTCTGCACGGGGGGAGGGGGCCCGGGCAAGCCCCCGGCCGCCTGCGTCTGCCCCTCGGGCTTCACCGGGCCGCACTGCGACTTCTTCGCCGCCGTCACCTTCCCCGTGACCACCGGCAAGATCCAAGATGGCTTCCAGTGGGCGGCGGTGTCGCTGGCGGTGGGGCTGGTGGCGCTGCTGGTGCTGCTGTGCATGGTGGGCCTGGCCCTGCGCCACATCCACCGGCAGGCGCAGAGGGAGCGCGGGGACACGGAGACCATGAACAACGTGTCGGACGTGCAGAGGGACAACCTCATCCCGGAGGCCCAGCTGAAAAACACCAACAACCAGAAAATGGGCCTGGAGGTGGACTGCGAGTCGGAGAAGTCGAACTTTATCCACAAAAACTATCACTTGGACTCGTACAACTCCAACGCCAAGGAGTTCAAGGACGACAAGTCGCAAGAGGGCAAAAGTCTTATTTACGACAAGTGTTTAGAAGACAAAATGCCCTTGAGTAGAATGTACAGGTGAGAGGGAGCGTTTTCACACGTTTCACTGCATGAGCTGTTCAATCAATGGATTTCACATACTAATAATGCCATAATGTCAGTAATATCAGAGGAAGTGTTCTGAGAATGGACCATATCATTTTCTCATTACTTTAAGCTGTAGGTCTCCTCTCCTCTGCTCTGCTCTGCTCTCCTCTCCTCTCCTCCCCCTTCTCTCCCCTCCTCTCCTCTCCTCCCCTCTCCTCTCCTCTCCTCTCCTCTGCTCTCCTCTGCACTGCTCTCCTCTCCTATCCTATCCTCTCCTCTCCTCTCCTCCCCCTTCTCTCCCCTCCTCTCCTCCCCCTCCTCTCCTCTCCTCTCCTCTCCTCTCCTCTCCTCTCCTCTGCTCTCCTCTCCTCTGCACTGCTCTCCTCTCCTATCCTATCCTCTCCTCTCCTCCCCCTTCTCTCCCCTCCTCTCCTCCCCCTCCTCTCCTCTCCTCTCCTCTCCTCTCCTCTCCTCTCCTCTCCTCTCCTCTCCTCTCCTCTCCCCTCCACTCCTCTCCTCTCCTCTCCTCTCCTCTCCTCTCCTCTCCTCTCCTCTCCTCTCCTCTCCTCTCCTCTCCCCTCCCCTCCCCTCCTCTCCTCTGCTCTCCTCTCCTCCCCCTTCTCTCCTCTCCTCTCCTCTCCTCTCCCCTCCCCTCCTCTCCTCTCCTCTGCTCTCCTCTCCTCCCCCTTCTCTCCTCTCCTCTCCTCTCCTCTCCTCTCTCTCCTACTTGTGTGAATAGGAAAGGTTTTTTTTTCTTCACTCACACAATAATGCCTTGTATTATTTGAACCATGCCACTACCTTCCTTTGGTTTTATGCACATACAAATCATTTAAAATGTTTTTACAGTATAAAATGTATTTTGCCCAAAGGCATTTAAGGCATTTTACTGATAAATACCCCCCCAAACTTGGAGACCATACATTGTTCTCATTTATTTTTGCTATACATCCTCCGTGCTGTCTCCCAGCATAACACGGCCCATCTAATGCATAGCTCTGGCATGTGCTTCTAGTTTGTGTTAACACAAAGTTGTGATTTGTGTTTGCAGTGAAAAGCCAGAGTGTAGGATATCAACGATATGTTCCCCAAGAGACTCCATGTACCAGTCGGTATTTGTTATAGCAGAGGAGAGGAGGGAGTGCGTCATAGCAACCGAGGTAAGCCAAAATCAAAAAAATGCACGCGTTCACCAGCATCTCCATAAAGAGCACCATTTGAAGCACTTCATGTCATCCCGAGCAGGCTATCCCTCTCTAGCACAGCTAGTCACAAGTCACAAGTCACCTATGACAGGTGACTGGTACGCATGCAGACAATATGGAGGCCAGGATTCTCATATTCGAAGCTAAGCCAGCGATGTATAATATCTCAATCGTGCATTATTGCATTCTGTAAATTCTAAAAGGTCACTATTCTTTATCTTGGCAATGTGATGACCTCGACTCTGAACCGATCCTGATTCCCCACACATGTTTGGCTCTGCTCGGTCTCAAAGGTGTTATGTTTTACGACCGCGGCGCTTCAAATGTTTGTTTTTCCAAGCAAAACTGAATGATGATGATAGCACATGAGCTATAATAGTTAATACAGCGTTGCAATACAATATGACAGTTGTTACTTTGGTATGTGAGCTGCTTTTTATTTTGCCACATCTCTAATCGACTTTTTCCTCTCTTGAACCCCCAGGTATAAAACTACGGCGGGTCTGAAAAAGCGAGGGACCGAGGAGAAAGACACAATCGAGGCAGAATTACTGTATTCTGGATTGTTTACAAATGCTGAGAAGGGACCGGAGATTGTTTTTCGATGTCCACTGCTGCTCTGGAACACTTGAGGAACTGGAGAGAGAGCCTCCAGAACGGAACTGAGAAACGTCGATGTTGACCGAGTGTTTGTATGCAAAAAAAAACCCTGTACAGTGAAGGACCTTTCTCATTGGTTAACCGGACTGGCGAATGGACTGACCGCACGCGAGGTGTGCGGAGACCCGATAAGAGCGTCGGCAAAAAAATAACGAATCCTGACCATCCCGGACAGCAAAGAAGGAAGTGAACGTTTGCCCCTTTGTTGTTGACCCCAGCCTTGTGTGATAATCATGGTGACTTTGACAGCCAACCAATCAAAACAGTCAAAAAGGTGCCTGAGATTCGACCCATCCCACCCACTCACTCCCCCCCCCCATCCCACCACCCCCACCCTCCTGCCAGCTTCGCCTGCTATGCAAGACTCTGGGGGGAGACGAGTGAACTCACCCACCCGTCAAAATCCAACCACACAAACACTGAGAGCGATGAATGTCTGAAAATAATCTTCAACTGTCAAATCATTTTCGAAAATGACTGGTTGGACTTTTTTTCCATTGCAATGGTGGAGATTGTATGCAGCCCAAAATTCACTAGAAGCCTTAAACAGAGGGGATTTTGAAATGCTAAATTTGTGCCCTTGTCTCTTCTCGGATCATTTGCACTACAAAAACCAGCGGGGGGGAAATACTTTTTAATCGACAGGGATTTGAAGAGAAAAACCACAGGAATATATAGTCAGTGCTGTTATGTCTGTGCCAGCAAGATCATAGTCAGTGCTGCTGTCTGTGCTGTCAGTGCTGTTATGTCTGTGCCAGCGAGATCCAAGAGAAACACTACGTGCATAGGAAGCGTTTTTTTTATGCAACCCAAGAGAGAAGTACAAAGAGACTCAAAACGGGGGAGAAAAGACTGTCACACCACTGCCTGCCTATAACAAGTTTAAAAAAAAATACAGAACCAATAGTGTAATTTTTTTTTTTTAATGATGATTATTTCCAGAGTTTTAATTTAAATATGACACACTGCTCTTTATATGTTTTATAATATTATTTTGTATATAATGCATATTTATAAGGACCAAACTTCTGAAGAATAAAACTTCCTTCAAAACTGTTTTTAATTGGATGATGTCAGTGAATGAGGGAAAAAAGGAAAGTATTTTTGAGGTGTTTTTAAATAATGAAATTGAGTACAAAACCACGATCGCCTGTGTCTTGTATTTCTTTGTATTAAGGCTGGATTTAATTAGAGTGATGCGGCTCAGATATCTCATCCGGTACTCAATATATAGCCTACCTAATGTTGCACAACTAGGCCTCTTGTAAATTGTCAACAGACAGTTATGAATATGAAATCCAGCTGCTTTGCTACATTCACATAGCATCATGCAGCATCAGGCTTTAGGTAGGTAAGCCCAACAGCACTATCGCATCACTACTTCCAAGTCATTCCTGGAAACGCCTTGGGCGCCCACCCCACTCACTCACTCACTCACTCACCCACCCCTCTCTCTCTCTCTCTAAATTGGCTTGAAATTCAAATCCGTTTCCACGGCTACCACCCCCTCAAGCTGGAAATGGCGAAACAAAGCCAGGCACAGGGCAAAGGGGAACGCCCCCCACCCCTCACACACTCTCTCGCGCGCGCGCGCGCACACACACACACAGCCAACCAAACAGATGCCGTGGGGGAGCGAGGAGTGACTCTAGTGCCATAAAAAACAGCGGCATATGCCAGGCCTCTCGCCCGGCGTGCGTGACACACACAGACCTCCCATAAAACACCCGAGCAGTCGCAGGGTCTCCCCCCCCCCCCCCCCCCCGCCCCCAACTGCCTGACTGAGTGACTCCCCTTCAGGGTTAAGGGCAATATCTCAATGCCCCGTCCTGTACCACCCACTCCTGCGAACAAAGCTGCGGAGAGAGGGCCTGGCACTGGGGCCCGGCCGGGCCTCACCCCGGAGGGAGGGGAAACCAGATGGGAGCCAGCGGATCCGCGACAAAGAGGCATAATATAAGAAGATGGGCCCTCCGCGCACTATTTCAGAAAAGTTTATTGACTTGTCACCACAATCTGGGCTCTGATTGGGTCTCGCTCTCCTGGGGCCGAGGTCTGTTTCTCCACGAGGAGCAGGCGGTCGGTCTCCCACTACTTATCATGTCACAAAAAGGGTTGGAAGTGAGGTTAGAAACTTGAGCCGTACGGACCATCACCCGGTGATTTATCGTCTTCGTTCGGTGCTGATGCGATTGCCCTTTGCCCCTCTCTCTGCGCCTCGTGGAAAACGCTGGCGTTCTGTGACACGGCACTGTGTGGTGGATAGATGGGTAAACGCAGCGCGTTTGGTGGCAAAAAAAAAAACGATTCTGCGTCCAAGGCGATGTGTCATCTGCGTAATCAAACACGAACCCTCTCGTGCCTCCAATTAACAGCAATCCTGCCACAGTCGACACCCCCTAATCAGCAGCAATCAACACCCGGCAGAGAATCTGGAACGGCTCGTCCCTCCTCACTCACACACACATCCTGTTAGTCTGTTGACCCTGCGGGCATCCTCATCTGAGGCCTGTGAGAAAAGTTTGCACTCGGAGCGGTTAGGCGACGGATTTTGGAAAACGAAGCTTCCGGCCTGCCTTGAGAAAAACACACTTGTTATCACAACTATTAATCACCCGGTAACACCCTTCAGCGCTAGCCTGATACCTGACCCAACCCGATAGCACTTTCGCAGGTTCTTCCCATGATCATCATACTCGTTATGCAGTTAACACACACACATCCTCCTCCACGCTCTCTCTCACAGTGACACATATACACATGCTAGGGCTCCACTCTTTGGCCTTCTAGATTCTCCCTAGCATGGCCCGAGCATTCTCATTGTGTTATAATCACAGCATCCTGTTTGTGACCTGGTGACATCACTTCCTGTTTCCTCCCCTGATTAAAAAATGCAGAACATGCCGGCGCAGGCCAAGCGCTTTTCTCACGCATCTCTTTCTCCAATCTGCACACTCGCTCCTCACAGATGACTCGGGCTTTTCAGGAAACGGCCTCAAAACAAGCGAGACAAACGGCCTAATCAACACTATTTATTCTGTCGGGTGGGGGGGGGGGGGGGTCATCTGTGAATTGATGTCACTGCTTGAGAATCAGGAAGCATGTGAAGTTCCGATCTTCTCTATCTCTCTTTACGCAACCAGACATGTAGTGGAGCTCACTCTATAAAATAACGCAGGACAGATGGGTTTTTCCACTGACAACTCTCGGTGGATGTGATTTCCTACAGAAACATGCTGAATACAATGCTTCAGAACACAGTAGTCCCACAGTTTTTTTTTTATGTGAACCAAAAGACCACAGGCTAACCACTGCTTGGCTCTGCTCCTGGCTTTCTTTCACAACCGGACCTCCTGGAAAGTGGAGCCACGGTGACGAGAGATTGATTCGGCTCTTTTATGCGTAAGAAGTACAGAGGAAGGTCATTTGGGTAGATTTGCATGTGTAGGCAGAGTATAATTTATACATGATGCTGTTGGCCCATTTTCTGTCCTGCACTTGTAGCCTTCTCATTAATTAACACTAGGTGTCAGTAATTAGCCAGTATAATTAGCCAGTATATATATATATATATATTATACACACACACACGGCTCAATCAAGTAACAAAAGAGGGAGTCATACACCATGCAAAGTAACAATTATAATACATTTATTAATTAAGACTAAGGGAAAAATAACTAGACAACACAAACTACATCAAACCAAAAGAACAGAACACAAGGTGCATCCATGACGAGAACTAGTGTAAATATTTGAAAATGCCAAAATAATTTCTGTGTGCAACAGAGTGTGGTCGATACAGTTGAGAATTATACAGCAAATCTCACCCAGTCTTTGTCACAAAATGAATGCTATAGCCTGTCCCCTCTCTGTCTTAAGTGTAAGACTGAGGTGGGAGATTATTCCCACCGTATATGGTCCTGTTCTAAAATAGAACGATATTGGTGGGGTATAGTGCAGCAGCTGAGTGTGATCTTTGGTGTGGTGTTGGAGCCGGATCCTGTCTGCCTTTTATTCTTGGCCTTCCTCATAGGAAGCTTGTTAACAAACATCACAAACAGCCGTTTCATTTATTATGCTGCAAGGAAAAACATTCTATTATCGTGGATTAAGGAAAAGCCACCAACAACAACGTTCTACAACAGTGGTTCTCAAATGGGGGTCCGGGGACCCCCAGGGGTCCTTGAGGGGGTTCCAGGGGGTCACCCAGCCAAAAAGGGGGGTCATTTATTTTCGCTATAATTCCATTCATAAGTAACACGACGACTATTTTGGTCATGGGGTTTTATACACTTTCTGTAATAAAACATCTAAAAGCATCAATCTTATTATCGGGGACCGTGGGACAAAATCCTATCAAATGGGGGTCCGTGGTCTAATCTTTGTCAGTTTAGGGGTCCTTCATGTGAAAAAATTTGAGAACCACTGTTCTACAAGGTCTGGGACCCATACAGTACATTGACCCCAACCTAGCAGAGACACTATGTGCGGTACCTTAACAGAAGTGACACTCCCACTTGATTATCGCCTTGTACATATATTTATTTCTTCTCTCTTCTTTTTGTTTATTCTTCCATCTTCTCTAAGGCCATGTTCAGACTAGGAGGCCAAATCTGATTTGTGTGAACTTTAGTGACCTATTAATGACTTTATCCAGATTGGTTTTATGAGTCTGGACGCTCCAAGTCTGATTTGTGTCACTTGTCCCAAACCACATATGGAGGTAGTTTCCAATCTGCTTCAAATGTGCTTTTGACTGATGTGTCTTCAGTGCGGACGCGCAGATCCACCAAATCTGATTTGAACGTCACTCGCAACTCGTCATCAAATGCTTCTGCGCAGGAAAACCACGTCACCAACGTACGTATTTACTGACGCCCACGTCGTTACCATAGAAACCCATGCAGATAGGCTGTGTAGGTCTGGACACACAGATCCGACTTGAGAATCAGATGTGTGGCAGTGCGGACACACTCCCAAATCAGATTTGGGAAACCAATCAAGATAATGATGATTAATGACTTTATCAGAAAATCGGATTTGCCTGTAATGTGAACATGACCTAACTGTCCAGATCAATGCCGTACCCATCTGGTCAAATGTCACTTGTTTGTTAAAATCTGAAAATACAAATACAAAATATCATTGGGGGAAAAAAAGTGCATCCGTGAGGTGGCAGAGACATGAATGGTCTGAAGCAAGGGTGTCAAACATGCGGCCTGGGGGCCAGAACCGGCCCGCCAAAGGGCCCAATCCGGGCCACAGGATGACTTTGCAAAGTGTGAAAATTGCACTGACAAGTTCATTCCAATTTTTCAAGCTCAGGATTTGACACCTAATATTGATGCACTTGTGAAGGCTAAGAGGTGCCAGGATTCAGGAGCAAGTTACAATATGAAGCAGCCTATTCATGTTTTCTGTATTCATTAGTGAAGGGTAAACTATTTTCAGTACCCTTGAATATAGAGAAGAATTGCACAGTTGCCATTAATTGTAATGCACAGTTACAGACAGTAGGTTTGATATGATAGGTCTATGGTAGCTGAGATAACATTATGTGAAAATGTGTTCTTAAAATGTACCTGTAGCCCTGCTCTTTACATTAAATGACTCAGGAGAATTTGGAGGTTTTGTTATTTAGAGGTTATTATGCATTTATTTTATTTTTTCTGTCTGGCCCAATTGGGTCCCATGTGGCCCGTGGACTTAAATGAGTTTGACACCCCTGGTCTGAAGGTTTTTTAAAGCCAAGGAATACAGTACACTCAATCAGCCTGATGCTCCCAACCACCACCAGGCTCCTGCAGGGCCAGGAGGCTACTGGGTAGCTATCAGCTATAAAGTGCCATCTGCCTCAAGGTTGGACGTGTTGCATTCTGAGATGCTGTTCTGCTCACCACAGTTGTAAAGAGGATATCAGTTACTGAAGCCTGTCTGTCAGCTCCAACCAGTCTGGCCATTCTCCTCTGAACTCTCTCATCAACAAAGGTGAGATCAAGCAGTTTCAGAAATACTCAAACCTAGCCCGTCTGGCACCAACAACAGTCAAAGTCACTGAGATCACATTTTTCTATATGTTGATGCTTGATGTAAAGATTAACTGAAGCTGCTGACCTGTATGTGCATGCTCTTATGCATTGCACTGCTGCCACATGATTGGTTGACTAGTAAGCAGTGGGTGTTCCTAATACAGACTCAGTGAGTTGTTTACCAGCCGACTTCTTAAGGATCTGCATGTGCAGGAGATGTTTAGGGCGTTCATCACATGCCAAAAACAAGCACCACCTGTTAGTGCTGCAGCCTGCAGGAGTGCTGTATGCTATAAGTCCCTGCTCGTTAACCAGGTCTGTCTCTTGCACTGCAGATTGACTGCAGAAAAACAGAGAAATCAAAGTTAGAAGATGTCATTGCTTTTGGTAGTGTGCAGTGAGAGAGAGCATCCCAGAGATAGCAGCAGGCTCGGGCGGAGGACGGGCGTGGAAAAACCATGCCGTGACGGGACGGGGTGAGAGCTTGTGGATGCAGGGTCACTCAAAGGGCCGCCCGCATTGTGTAGTGCTTTAGACTTCTGAAGAGCTGATACCGTTGTCTGGCCTCTTATCAAGGCGGATAGCGCCGCTATTTATAGATAATCTATGTATTGAGTACAGATGATTCTCTGCTAATAGAACAGATCCTACTAACATTACTTATTTATAGGATGTCAACAACAAGACACACTTTTGCCTATTGTTTTCATGATTTTCCTAGCATTGGCTGCATTTGTTGTTGCAAAGAGTGGGGTGATTCCGGATGAATACAGTTGTATCATGAGATTTGAGATGCTGGCCTGGTGAGAGAAGCTGCAGCAACCATGATGCATCAGCAGATGACCGACCCACTCTCCTTGGCCTTGCAGGAGTCTGGCTGATTGAGTGCACCTGAGCCCAGTGCTCAGTGTTGGCTTTAAAGAGGTCTTCAGACATTCAGCAGTCTCTCTCCCTCCACACCTAATATGCACCGTTTTGTTCTGTTGTTTTATGTTGTTTGTGTTGTTGTACACTGTGCCCCCAGGTGCACTCAATCAGCCTGGTGATGATGACCCCAGCCAGGCTCCTGCGAAGCAAGGTCAGCCAGGAGAGGCGGGGTCATCACAAGTGGAAGAATCTGTGTGGAGAAAATGTCAGCTAAACATACATTTTCATTCAAGGTTCAAGTTCCTTCTTACTTGAAGAGTTTACTCACCGGTTGCACTTGAAGGATGTGGGGGGGATGATACTAGTAGTCAGTAGCATGGCTTTTAGCCTTGATCTTGCCACTGGATATTTGACTGTGAGGCTATGGATTACAGACCTCACGTGTCCTGGCTCATGACACGTACACATGTACTAGGACGCCCACTCACATGGCATGAGTGATTTGCATAGTCCTGTTTAGGTCAGATCACTCCCAGTCCCACAACCCTGAATAGGCTACATAGTTTTTGTTTACTTGTTTCGTTCTAGAAATGTCACCTTCAATGTCGTTTCACGTTGTTTATTTTCCCCTTTTCCTGGCACATTGTGATAACGCTGCACTTATCCGACTTGATAAGCGAGTGTTCCCTAGACGCAAGTCTGATGCAATGGCTCAGCATGTTGCTACTTGCTAGTGCTAGCTTGACGTTGCCTTGAAATGCTGTTGGAAGTTGCATCAGCCAGGATCAAGCCTAATGAGATGGAAATATATGTATAGAATGACAACACAGTCGGCCAATCAGACATCGACTTGGTCGGAGTGACGGGTGGCAGACCAATCACGTTGAGACATGGGTGTGCACTCGAGTCGGCGTTTGAGCCAATAGCATGACGAGCCTGGTTTGGAGTTCCTCCCTATTTGGCGCACCGGACTCTGATTCGTTCAAATGCGTTGAAGCGTAAGTCTGTCTGTAAAACTATTGGTCCAGTGCTGTGACTTCGACACACCCACCAGTCTCAGGCAGTATAAAAATCTGTAAGCGCGACTTCGCCATGTTATCGAGGAAACGCAAATCATCGTCGCGCGGCTTGGCAGAGAGTAACCAAACAGGAAGGCGTTTGACACATCAGAATTGATTATACCTCGATATTTCATTCGTTCGCTTAAAAACCCGCGTTGTCACCGGCTGGCTGGACAGCTGGCCCTGGCTGTTTATGTTTTTTGTTTAGGTGGGAAAGCCGAGGAGGCTGCCATGGATTTCTAGGCAATATGCGGTGACACTAAAGCAACGGCATGCATCGTGCAAGGCAAAATCAACTGCGAAATACCATCTTCGCCACTGCCAAGCTGCAGTTGGGCTCGAATACCGTCCGCGGTATCCCGGTGAGCCAGCCCGTGCCTCTGCTCCTAGACCGGAGGAAGCTAACGCTAGCTAGCTAGTCATCGGCCCGTTGGCCCGATACACACGAAATCTGTCAACCATCGATTCATCTGAACGTCATCAACACCACCACCGATCAAAATGAAGCCTCAAGACATCGTAGCCGTGAAGAGCAGTCTTTGGATCTTCGGGTACGGGTCACTGGTGTGGAAGCCTGACTTCAAATACAAGAGGAGCAAGGTCGGCTATGTCGCAGGCTACAAGAGACGCTTCTGGCATGGAGACAACTTCCATCGCGGGAATGATGACTTGGTAAGATGGTTATGGTTTTTGCTTGTGTTGGCTCATGCTCGTGTTTGCTTATCTTTGCTATTCAAACATAACAGTGTTAGGAACACCCAGATGTGGTTGCAGACTGCTAGCTTGGCTCAGATTGCATCAGGCGTTGTCCCATCATGACGTGACCCGTTTCTTCCTCTTTTTCCTCTCTGCAGCCCGGAAGAGTGGTGACGCTGATAGAGGATGATGACGTAAGTGGAAAGCCCTACTTCCCTATTGGTCTGCTAGTGATGCTGCAGGGTATGCAGCTGGAGAATGGAATTTACAGCCTTAAGAAAGACTGATCTAAACCCAAATGATATGATAAAGATTTTTAACGTGTCTCTCTCCTTCCTCCCTCGCAGGCGAGCACCTGGGGTGTGGCGTTCGAGGTGACGGGCGCTCAGGTCGAGGAGTCTCTGAAGTACCTCAACGTTCGCGAGACGGCCTGCGGCGGCTACATCACCCGGGCCGTGGATTTCTTCCCCGCCGAGGGGGGGTCTCCGGTTCAAGCCCTGGTGTACATCGCCACCGCCGACAATCCCCTGTACCTGGGGCCGGCCAGCCCCGAGGAGATCGGCGCCCAGATTGCCGTGTGCAGCGGGAAGGCAGGCCACAACCTGGAGTACCTCCTGCGGCTGGCCCAGTTCATGAGGAGCTTCTGCCCACAGGTGGAAGACCCCCACCTGTTCTCCATCGAGGCAGCAGCCCTGGCCATGGTGCCCTACCTGTTGGCCGCCCACTAAGCCCGTACCCTTTCTCTCACTACTGTAAACCACAGCTAATGGTACATACATGCATACACTACAGATTACACTACACTCTGAGGCTTCTCATCTATCACACCTGTAATTAAAGCAGAGGTCCTCCTATTCTTATGCTGTGTTTTGTGGAGTTTGTGTAGCCCCCAGAATCACATCCAGTGTAACTGCAACTGAAGCATGATATTAAATGTGACATGTTTTTGTTGTTTTACCTGAGCATGATTTCATGTAACTTTGTGTTGTAAAATCTGGGAGATGTTTGTGCACCAGTTGGCAAAAGTTGGATCTGAAATGTGTTTGCTCTTGACTTGCCATCCGAACCTGTGCTAGTGTGTACCATTTTATGAACGTGTGTTCTGTATTTCATTTGCACAAATTCAGATTCCGTCCAGCACATGCAGACGGTGCAACCCATCAGTTGTGGAAGTTAACCTGTTACATTTGTCATTACATGACTGCTGAAGTTTTAGGCCTTTGTTTTAAAAGGTTTGCTTTGGCATCATTGCCATCCAATGCAACTGCAAATTCCAATAAAAGGTCAAAAGGATTTTTTTTCTGTCTGTGTCTGTGCCCACTCTGATGTGAGCTAATGAATGAGAAAACTGACTTCAGCAAATTAAATATAAACCATGTACGATCACGATAAACGTGTCCGCTGATTTATACAAAAAATGAATCGCCTGGATGTTGAATTAGTCTGCTCCATCCTGAGTGAAACTTACGATACAGCACTCTTTCTATATTTGTTTCTGGTGAGGAAAACAATGGTGTATGTATCTAGTAGCATGGAGCTGATAAACGGGGGCCAATGTGCTCATGTCCTTATATGGTGAAATCAGAAAGCCTGATAAGAGTATTTAGTGGAAAACACATGGCTGAGGCACAAGGTTACCAGTGCAAACACTGATGTGTTGGTCACGTGCATTGCATACAGAGCGCATTACTACCCGAGCATTTAATTTGAGGGTGTGAGCACACACACCACAGTTGACTTCCAGATATGACCCCTGCAGCACACGCATACATACAAACATACATTGGACACTCCCAGATATAGGCTGGAGCAGCTTGTACCTTGCACGTGACTCAAGTCAAGAGTCTCTCTAGGTATGGTACACAGGCTTACGTAAGGCCTGCCTGGGAACAAGTCCAGACCTGGAAGTCCTGTGTTTACGCTCTGCTCCATGGGCATGTCAGAGTGCACCAGGAAGAGCATGTGTGGAGGCACTCATGCAGAGGAAATCGTATAGGCCACCATCAATCCATGTGAAAATATACTAGTTTCAAGTGATAGATTGCCTTGATTGGTGTGTGTCTGTTGGTGTGTCTGTAGGTTTTAGTCAGGTCAAGATCAAATGATCTGTGTTAAGAAATCTCAGAATGAATGTGCAGTCAAGTCATTTTTTAAGTTTGGCAAGAAGACCACACAGGTGCCAGTGTGCTGCCCATCAACAGTCCCCATTACTTTAAGCCAGTCAGCAGCCATTACATGTGATGGTGCACAACTTTTCTGTGTTGGGGAAGTTACTTTCAAAAGGTAATATACTACATATTACTAGTTACTTTCATTTGAAAGTAATGAGTTACTTTACAATATTACTGTATGTGTAGAGTAACTCATTACTTATTACACTACTTTTGCATTTCACCAAAATATCATCAGTAGCAGAATGACATCGCCGCTTAGGAACCATCCTGAAAAATTTCAACCCTCTTGAAGTCAGTGTAAACCGTCCAAAATTCTAAATGTTATCCTTTTCCTTTGTTATTGTCATCTATAGTGGTTATTTGCATAAAAACAGTTTGATTAGGAAAAGATTGTATGTTGTTTTTTTATACTGTATGTGCTTTGATAAAAAAAAAAAAAAGTAAGTCAATTCGTAACTTCAAGTCTTCGTAACCTCAAGTCTTCCAAAAGTAATCCAAAGTATTTCGAATATGTTACGTAACTTGAGTAATCTAATGGAATACGTTACAAATGACATTTTATAGATGGGCGATGGAGTTTACCAAACTGATCTGCCACTTCTCTACTGCTGTTTTGAACACTGCAGATGCAAGTCAGTAATGGAATAATATTAATGACGCTGCTTATAAATTAGTTAATATTTAAATAATCAAAAATAAGCATTTTTTCTTACTGATTTAGCACTCTTTTATTTTCAATTGGCTTTTCCTGTTAGTAAAATGGCAGATTTATTCATATGTACACATGACCTATAAAAATAGACAAGCAAATGAGGGAAAAACCAGAGGAAATGTCACTCAGTCTCAATATTATGTACATCAATATAGAACTTCATTTCGTCACACTATTAACATAAAACAAACAAACCTATGACAGATGTAGTGCTCAACTCAGGACACCGACGCCTTTTTCTAAAACATCAATGACATCATAGATAGCCACAGACTTCTCATCAGAAATATAATTATTTTACCTTTTTGAAAAATAAAAATGGCTTCAATACAATTTACAATGTCTTTTACATTAATTTCCCATTCACAATTGTCATGAATCCCCCCCCCCCCCCCCCGTTTTTTTTAACTTAACCTACATAACTTAAATATTAGACAACCAAAGGGTCTAAGTCTGCATGGATTTATAAATTTACCTTTAGCAGCATTGCCTTTGTCAGCTAGTACCCCTCAATTTGGAATCGTTTTTTTTTTCTTTTTTCCAAAATTTCCATTCCATTTTCCCATTGGACAAAAAATATATATTACTGCGGTTCATTTCCCAATGCATTGGACAAAAGCTTTTCAAAATGTTAAGATCTGCCATATTGACATGGGTACTCATGTCTGTCATTACAAAAATAAGAGCTTTAGTACAAAAGCTGTAGGCATATTGTTTGGTATGGTATGGTATGGTATGGGTTCACATTTAGTTCTGAAATGTAGAATCATCCATCAGTTTTGCACTGAGCAATATCTATGCATCAATTAAATAACCTACATGTATAAGTATCGATAACAGCAATAATAAACACGATCATGGAAGACATGGCTCAGTGCGTGTGACAGAAACTCCTTTGGCTCCGTCCCGTGGCAAACACAGGCTTTTCAAAGCCCTTTTACGCGAACACGTGTTACATCTCAGTTTGTAAATGTCACAACTATAATCGATCAAAATAAAAGACCTCAGTGTCATCAATGCAAAGGTAGTTTTGTCTTCTCAAAACAAAAAAAAAGCACTTGGAAATATTCTTGTCACAACGCAAACAAATACTCAAGGCAGATTCTGTCCAAAGACTTGGTTGGACACATGGAGATAAAACAAACGACAAATGGGGAGAGGTTGGGAAGGGGTTGTACCTTCGACATGACGATTCAACATGTGTGTCTATAGAGAGGCAAAGTGACCGCCTACTTCCTGCTTCAGCACTGTACCAGAGATTTTCATCCGCCATTTATTTTCCCATAGACATTTTGTAAAATGCTTAGAAAAATAGTTTTACTTATTCAAACGAAACGGTTCAGATATATTTAGAATCGGGAGAGACCATAGAACATTTCACTCTGACCAAAACGTAAAAAAACAACACCAAAAAAATATTTCCTTTAAATCCGCAGTTTTTTTACGTTTTGGTCAGAGTGAAATGTTATCCGGTCTCTCCTGTTTCTAAATATATCTGAACCGTTTGGTTTGACCAAGTAAAACTATTTTTATAAGCATCTTACGAAATGTCTATGGGAAAATAAATGGCGGATGAAACTCTCTGGTACAGTGCTGAAGCAAGAAGTGACATTTCACTTTGGCTCTCTATGCAGAGGGTCCTCTTAGTTACTGAGCCAGCAGACACAGCCTTCAGTCCTTCAGGTAGCAAGCCTACTGTAAATACTGTATTCCCTAGTGATTAGTTCATGAGTAGGGCATCCACGGGGATCACAGTGAGAGCGGGTCAGTTAGGTTGTGTGTGTTGTGTACATGTTGCCAAAGAGGAGGAGACAGAATTGTGCGTTGTCTGTGTGTGTGTGTGTGTGCATTAGTGCTTGTGAACGTTCACTATCGGGCCCCCGGGCCGGCGGGGCCCTTGCCCTTCCTGGCTGGGCTGTGGCTGGTGGTGTGGTGGTGGTGGTGGTGGTGGCTGTGGGGCAGCTGTTTGTGGGGGCTGGGCGTGGACGTGCCTCCTCTGGCCTGCGGGGAGGAGCTCCTGCTGGGGTTGAAGGCCGGGCTGGCCCCGGACCGACCCAGGGACGGCTGCAGGGGGCCGGCCGCAGAAAGGCCCGCTGGGAGGAGGGGATGGACGTTGGAGATGTTAGTGCTAGACAGTAGATAGAATTTTCACCTTTATGTAGACAGGACACAGTAGGCAGACAGGAAAGGTGGGGAGAGAGAGGGATGACATGCGGCAAAGGACCTCGGGTCAGATTCGAACCCGCGTCGGCCGCGCGAAGGACTGAGCCTCCGTGGTACGCGTGCTACCAAGTGAGCCACCAGGACGCACAGACAGAATCCATGTTGGACAGAGATCACACTCAACACGTTACTCTGTAGGTTATCCTCTGAGAGGCTAGAAATTCTGTCGAGGCGTTCCTGAGATGTCGCGTTAACGAGCATGAAACGGGCGGTCGTCAGGTCACAGTGACCTTGAACTTTGACCTTTGACCACCAACATCTAATCAGTTCAGGGACTTTTGAGCCAAATGTGAAGAAATTCTGTCGAGGCCCTACTGAGTTATCGCGTTAATGTCCATCGGACGGACGGACAGCCCGAAAACATAATGGCTCCGCCCATGCTATCGCCAGTGTAGGCATAAAAAAGAAAAATGAAAAGACTAGTCCACATGCTAAAACACTGTTAATGCATCTATTAGAGACTCTGAAGTGCCGTTACTACGATCTCACCCTTGCCTACATCATGACAAGTGAAGTTCTTGTAATCTAACTCGACGTTCATTAACCCATTGATACCTGCTGATGCAGCATTTGCGTGTATATCCCTCATTTGGGTGTGTGTATCCCTTTAAGACCGCGAAGGGATACACACACAAATGCTGCATCAGGTATCAATGGGTTAATAATGGGAAGTACACAGGACTTCCACGTCTTCCTGCAAGTGATTATGAATGAGTCTGTGTGTGTGTGTGTGTGTGTGTGTGTGTTTGGTTGTGTGTGTGTGTGTGTGTGTGTGTGTGTGTGTGTGTGTGTGTGTGTTTGTGTGTGTGTGTGTGTGTGTGTGTGTGTGTGTGTGTACTCCCTAACCTTTTGAAACACTGTAGCCATAGGCGGCGTACGCTGCTGCTGATGCGGCCGCTGCCCCAGCCATCGCTCCCGCCATCGCTGCCGCACTGCCCGCAGTCGACTTGCGCCCGCGTCCTTTCCCTGCCGACTTGGCCCCGCCTCCCGATCCTTTAGGCCGCCCCCGACTCCGCCCAGATCTGCCTCTGCCAGGACTGATTGTGTCCTGGGCTGAAACACCTTGACGGGGAAGGAAAATACAGATAAGGGTAAAAATGAGACAATTTTTTTTTTTTCCTTTTCTGTATTATTAGCAATGTTTCACTTATTGATCATTATTTTGACTTTATATACATATTGAACTAAAAAAAGATGCAAAGATGATGCTCGGCAAGCAGAGGACCTGCAAAACCTGCTGACTCAGGCAGTTCTACATCAGATCGGCAATACGTCATTTTGTAGGCGGCACATGTTCCCGCCCCCTTTTAGGGGGGAAACACAAGCCTCTCCCCGTTGACTTCAATGTAAAATAGCACGACCCCCAAAAAATGATAGAAGAATAACAGAATCAATCTCGTTTATTAATGACCCCAAAACATCATGACATGACAATATATTACAACTCGTCTGACCATAGAATGGGCAAGATACACCAGAAATATGACTTTGACCCATCTAAGATCATGTGACTCATGTCACATGTGACATTATTTTTTTTACAGCCCTGTGATTCGCGGAGCCCAGTGTCGTTGTACCCAGCTACTTGGCGGCTGCTACTAGACTGACGAGTCACATGTGACATTTTCACATGTGACATGAGTCACATGGTTTTAGATGGGTCAAAATTCTATGGCCAGACGAGTTGTCATATATTGTCATGTCATGGTGTTTTAATAAACGAGATTGATTCTGTTATTTTTCTATCATTTTTTGGGGGTAGTGCTATTTTACATTGAAGTCAACGGGAAGAGGCTTGTGTTCCCCCCCTAAAAGGGAGCGAGGCGTAATTGCCGATCTGATGTATAAGTAGGATTGAGGGAAAGAAATGTTTGAATGTAGAGCAGTTATTAGAATTAAATATTACCCATCGCTCATCACTACCCGAGCACACGATCTAGGCAAAAAAGCAATGGGTGTTCTTATTTTCCATGCTGTCTGTGCACTCTTCCAGTCTGGGTTTGCCTCATCCTCTAATATACACCTTCTCCCTCAGCCTCCCCACTGGTCTGAGGTCTCCTCCCACCTTTTGATCCAGAGGTTGCGGCACAGAGTGGGCCCTCTTTCAAAACCAGACGTCCGACACCGCAAGCGTTCCCTTGGCAGAGACGAGGCGACCCTATAACTAACACCCGGACACGGCTTGAAGCCCCCGCCCACTTCCCTCACCAAGTCTTTTGACCCTTTGACCAAGTTCACGTTTCCTCCCTCATTCTCCTCCTAACCTCCGTTCTCTCTTCCAAACCCTTTCAATAAAACATCATGTAGGGAGGCAGGCAGCAGCTCACAGGGGCCTGGTTAGCAGAAAGCATCAATAACCGCTCCTGGCGAGAGTCTCTCACCGTGACAGCTAAACCCCCACACGGGTATCAATGAACCGGCAAGTCGTTAGGATGGATTATTTCACTGCAAAGCATCCAAAGGACTCGTAGACGTATGGAAACAACGTATAGATTGGCTCCTTATCTGGATCTCACGTACGTCCAGAACGTACGGCAGCCAAGGCAACGTAAAAGCGTCATAAATCAAAAATAATCACCTCCAAAGTGCATATGAGGTAACGGAGACGAGTTGCTTCAACGGACACTCGCCTTTTTTTTTAACACTATTCCTGATAGCAAAGGAAACACGACGCTCTTAACTGCTGTTTACAATAACCATGCTCGCCGTGTAAGTCGCACTGTGCTAACATCACTGTAAAACAATAACACTATCTCATGGATAACACACGGAATATGTTTTGTTTGGCCTGTTTGGAGCTTTTAAAATGGAGCGTGGATGTATACTCACACAAACAAAGAATATATATTTGATTGTGATTTTATTACGAGTTTTAATAATAAGCACAGTGTGCTTATTTCATGGGTGGCAGGGTGGGGCTAGTGGTTTGAGAGACTGTCCCACAAGCAGAGGAACCAGGTTGAGGCCCTTTGTCAGTAGGAATCTTCCCTGCTGAAGTGCTCTTGAGCAAGTCACTGGCTGAATCCAAAATGTCCGGACTTCACTGCACTTGCAGACTCGTGGAGTTTGCGGGCGATGTAAGAAATACCAGATTTAGACATAGTCCAGTCCTTATTTAATACAACACGTGTCTGTATTTGAATGTGAGGCAGGGCTTTCAGACTGAAAAATCCTATCCTCACCTCCAGCGGGGGGGACAACACTGACAGGCCCATATCACATTCTTAATGAAAAGGCCAGATATATCAGTCCAACCTTCAACCTTCATCTCCTATCTGTCTAGTTTTTGGAGCATATGTCCCGTCAACAGTCTGACGCTGTAAACAGTGGGACGAACCCGCGAATGACTAATCTCAATCTCTCACCGTTCATATTGTCGGAGACCGATCCGGAGACGGAGGCGGGCGAGTTGGTGGCGCGAGACTGCGGCGCCGAGGACACCGGGTCGTCCACGATGACCAGCATGTCGCTGCTGCTCTCGTCCTGGTCGGCGTCCGGCGGCAGCGAGCCTGGCTGCAGCTCGCTGCTCAGGGAGATCTGCACGGGGACAGCAGCGCACACACACACACACGGCTGGGGGTCAGGTCAGCACCACAGGGAGCAGAGGAGGGACCCGGGGACGGATCGAGGTCGAGGGGCGACCAAGAAAGAACAAGGAAGCGAAGGAAGGAAGGAAGGCACGAGGGAAGGACATATGGAAGGAAGGAAAGGAGAGATGATGGAAAGTTCAGGCAAATCAAAGGAGAGGAACCAAAAAGCAGTGAAGAAATGGTTAGGAAAAGGAGACAGAGGTGGAGGAGGGCAGATTCAGGCAGGAGTTGGAAAAGATGAGATGAGATGAGATGGAAAATGAGGAAGACGTAGAAGAAGAGAGTGAGTTTGTGGATGCGGGCCAAACTGACCTGAAGGAGCGAGCACCCAAACCAACCCCCGGATGCTTTCAAATGTATTCAACCCATCCCCTTAACCGTCTCCTCGGCCATGATGCCCTCACCTTGCTCAAAGGAGCTAGGCAAGTCCATATCTATGCTTAAGGAGGAATCAACAGACACACACACAAACACACTGGAGTCCCTCACCTCACTGAAGGGGCTGGGCATGGCGGAGTCCATGTCGACGCTGATGAAGGAGTCGTCTCCGTCGGCGGACATGTTGGAGTTGTCCGCCGAGGGGGCGTGAGAGATGACCAGGTTGACCTCCTTTCTCTTCTTGGTCTCGCACTCTTCGTTGTTCTTCTTCTGGACGGGGTCAGAGAGGGACAGAGAGAGAGGGTAGGGGAGCAGAGAGAGAGAGAGAGAGAGAGAGAGGGAGACAGAGATTCAATTTCTTCATTATTTTATTCTATATCTTTCTATATACCGTACATCTTTCTATATACACTAAATGCATTCTTTAATGCTACATGTATATTGCTTTTCAAATTAATTTTCCGCCAACTTGGAAGTGCCAAAAACCGTAGTTCCTCGAATGGCCACTTGAGGCTGGCTCAAAAAGGGAATAATTCCCCATTCACCCCCATGTTAAAATGCCCGACTTTACAGCAGAAATAAACATGTTTACACCCTTGTACAAAAAAAACAGTTTTGGTATCTATAGCTAATTTCACCATTCATAACAAATGTACGGGGGTGAATCTTTATATACCATTTATACAGTGTATGGCTGCAAAAAAAAAGTCAAATTGTATAGAAGTGAATGGGGAAATGACCCGACTTCTCACTTGATTTATTACCTCAGTAAACACTTTCCGAATGAGTCGAAATAAAAGAAATGATAATAAACAATAAATGGGACTACGTTTTGGGGTGTGATTGACAGGTCTCCCGTCCAGTGATCACGCAGCTCGCCGATCACGGCCCAAGCAGGCGGCGCTGCAGCTCTTCTCATCCAAATATGGTCAATTCTGGCTCCAAGAAAACCAAAATGGCGACGGCCACAATGCGAAACTCAAGAGGCTTCAGATCGGGAGTCCAGAAACCCACCGGGTGACGTCACGGTGGCTGCGTCCATATTGTTATACAGTCTATGCTTCATATCCAATCCTTTCTTTATTGGTTATTCTTTCCTTTCCTTTCATGTGTTCCCTCAATCTCTCCTTTCCTTCCATCGTTACCTCATCCCTTCCTCTCTCGCTTCATTACTTCCTTCTTTACATCGCTCATTTGTTCCTTCCTTTCTGTGGTTTTTCTCTCTCCATCTATACCTCCTTGTTCACGCGCCAGCGGACATGATTTGTGAGGTTTGAGGTTTCTGCTGTGCTGTACCTTCTCGGCGTATTTGTCCCTCTTGCGCTTGCGCTCTTTCACCTTGCTGGTCTCCTCGACGTCCCTCTTCTCGTCTTGTCTCAGACGCACTACAGGGGAAAAAAAAAGATACAAAGCTTTATCTTTATTGGCACCTTTACCTACGGTTAAGGTCAAAGTTGAGGTTAATGTGCTGGATGATGAGCGAATTAAATGAGGTCATGAGAATGAACGTGGGCCAATGGAATGTCCTCAAAGGTATTGTAATATCAAAGTGTTTGTGTGCATGTGTGTGTGTGTGTGTGTGTGTGTGTGGGTGTGTGTATTGAAACACTCACAAAACACATCACAAACACATTACTCACAGGAAATAACGGTCTCCTGGATCTCTCGGGTCTTTTTACATCGCATAATATGAAATCATTTGAACAGATTATAACTGGTTTTGACGGCAGGGGGAACTTGGCATTGAATTATCTGATATTATATGGGATATGAGTCTGTGATACAACTCTGCTCAGTTAATAGTAGACACCAACTGATCCAATTTAAGGTCACTCACCGGTCTTCACTATTCTAATCATAAGTTGCACAGGATTTATCCGTCTGTCTCACCACTATGTGATTGGTGTTGTGTGTCGGAGAGCACTCTGTCTCATGCTTTCTGGTCCTGCCCTTCACTGACTGGATTCTGGGCCAGGGTATTTGACTGGTACTCTAAGGCCTACAAAATAACCCCTCAGCCCAAAGGCAAAACTTGCCATCTTCGGCTGCTCAGTCCTCTTTGGACTTCCCTACAGCTGTGCAACAGTCTCTGACACAGGGGACTCTGACACAGGGGACGATCGTTGGCAAGAAACTCATCCTGCAGGAGTGGAAGTCCCCCTCTCCACCCTCTTTTCAGCTGTGGCTGACGGACATGCTCTCTGTTATACGGATGGAGAGACTCAGATTCCTGAGGACCAACTCACTCGGGAGATTTCTAGTTGTTTGGGACCGTGTTTCTGGCCTACCTCGACGAGGTCAGGGGCGATGGGTGACACCCCAAAAACCCACAATCCGCTACAGAAAAATGTATATTGTTTGTTTACTAACTGGCCCCTCGCCTTCTATCATTTCACGAAAGCGGCAAAGCAAGTTGAGTATCCCTGACCTATAGGGAGAAATTTAGTTTGTCATTGTAAACCCACAGCACAGTAATGATGACATGTTCTTCATAGATCTAGCGTTTTAATTTTGCTCTTAAGCTTTCTCAAAGTACACCAAATTCATGCATTTTACTTTAAAATGTTTAAAAAAAATCTCGCGGGGGGGCATGCCCACGCACCCCCCTAGGGGGTCTGCGGTCCCCCACCACAAATACTCAAAATCCTGTGGGAAACACTGCGCCACGCATTATATATATTATGTTTATACATATATATTTTTTGTAAAGAAAACATTCACCACGCTGTAATATTGGAGTGTGTGTGTGTGTGTTTGTTGTTGTTTTCTGTCCGAGTTTGCTCGTTTTTGTGTGTTGGTGTTAAAAAAAAGGGAGAAAAGAAAAATGTACCGTAAATTCCGGACTATAAGACGCACCGGTGTATAAGCCGCGGGACCAAAATTGACTATTTTTTTCTTCTATAAGCCGCACCGGACTATAAGCCGCGGGTGTTTTGATGTTTAATTACCATATGAAAGGGTTCGTGCACAGAGAGGAATGTCGGGAAAGCGATGGCTGTTTGGGGAAGCTCCCATTTATTAACATTTCAACAAAACAAAACAAAAGTCAGGTCACTAATCCCCAGACAAAATCACACAACAATAGGCTATATGTGCAGCAAACCTGTAACCAGAGAAGTCAAGTCACTAATGCTCGTCTTCCTCTTCTTCCTGCGTACTGAAACCACCAAAGTCCTTATCTTCAGTGTCGGAAACGAACAGGTTCAGGGTGGCTTCGTCAACCACTCTCCTCTCTCCTTCATTGTCACTCAAAACCAACGAACTCCTCTTCATCTATAGCTGTGTTTCCATTACAGTTTTTCGCAAAAGAATTGCGATATTTCTACAACTTCGACAATGTACAATTGCGACTTGTAGGCGTTTCCATTGAAGTTGCGTTTGAGTGATTCCCCGTTGCAGCAGCTGCCACAGTGATTACGCACGGGGATCTGCCCCATATCCCGTCCCCTGCATGCTCAAATCCAACCAATGGTCAATGGAAATCCCAACATGAAGTTACAATGCATATAAACGAGCCTGATTATCAATTCAAAAGAAAATGAGTCGCAAAATGTTGCTGGCTGCGTGAATGCAGTCAGCGCGACAGGCAGAGGAAAAAAGGTAGCCTAATAGCCTACAACTGGTCCGATTTAGAGATGGAGGGGGGAAAAGGCTGATTTGGTTCTATAATTGCACCTGAAACGTGTGCAATGTATTAGCCTACTCACAGTCACTGTATTCACTTCAGACAGCACCACCGCACCAGTGTGTGCTTTTCATCCTCTCATCTCGCCGCTGTGCCAAATGCGCGCACACAGGCAGCCTGCTGTCACCATGGACCGATTTCTGCCATTAAACATTATCTAATTTGCCCGGCTACGCTTTTGCACAACACTCGTCTTTCTGCTAGGTAGCGTTGCTTCAAAGTTTTCCACTTGCTGCGGAGGTTTTGACACGGCTATCGAACCTTACTTACCAAACTTATTTTCCGCTCCTTTTCCAAGGGATAATATGGGTCACATGACGTGCAAATGCGAAAAATGTGTTTCCATTACACTTTTGCGATAAACTGCTATATCGACACGTCTGAAAAACCACCTCATGATCATCTACTGCTCGTTCTCATGCTGTCGAGAACGAGCAAAGCTTTTTTTTGGTGAAAGAATCCTCCAGGGCGCTTCTTGTTAACAGTCCGAGTGAGTGGCAGGTCGAACGTCAAAGGCACTTCATCCATATTTATGATCTGCTCCGGTTCGATGGAATATTCCTTGATCTTCCTTTGTGTGAATTCGCCGAAGTTTGTGATTTTCTCCTGGTAGTCGGGGGAGGGAGTTGATGGGCTTGTGGCCGTTTGCTTACCGTAATTACCATATGTAAGTGGTCACGCACAGAGGCGATTGTCGGGAAAGAGATGGCTGTTTGAGGAAGCTCCCATTTACCGTATTACCGTAACATTTCAACAAAACAACATAACACAACACCACCGTTGTTTATTTTTACAGTGCACACAGTGTCCGCGGTGTGGTGAAAAGAGGGCAAGAGAGGAAATTAAAACAGAAGTGGATTTATAGTTAGAAAGAGTGCTAAAAAAGAGAGATTTTTTTTTTTTTCCTGAAAAAATCCATAGATAAGACGCACCGTTATATAAGCCGCAGGGGCCAAAAAACGGGAAAAAAGCCGCGGCTTATAGTCCGGAATTTACGGTACATATTAAGTTGCACATTAAAGGAACACTCCGCCCATTTTCAACCAGCTTTGTATCATTAGAACATCAGTAGTATATCAGAAAACTGCAAACGGTTTTGAAGTCTGTCATTTAATTTGACAGTTATTGAGTGTTAAAGTGTGGACCAGTGACATCACTGGTCCACACTAACTCAAATTAATAACTCATTAACTCAAATCAACTCTCAATAACTGTCAAACTATTTATCATTCATCTAGTTTGACAGTTATTGAGAGTTGATTTGAGTTAATGAGTTATTAATTTGAGTTAGTGTGGACCAGTGATGTCACTGGTCCACACTTTAACACTCAATAACTGTCAAATTAAATGACAGACTTCAAAACAGTTTACAGTTTTCTGATATACTACTGATGTTCTAATGATACAAAGCTGGTTGAAAATGGGCAGAGTGTTCCTTTAACATTATTGTCCTTGTAAAAAAAAAAAAAAAATATGATTGCTTGAGTACCTACCTATGTACAATTGCACCTTGCTTTGCAATAAAAAAATATTTATATTTATACTTTTTTTTTTTTACATTTTTACAAATAAGACACTTCATGCAATAGAGGGAGGATAAACTACGTTTGAAGATGTCAGAGATTGAGAAATGTCTTATTTCTGGTCTTTGTCATTTGTAATATTGTGCATGTGGCTGGACGAGGTCTGATGAAGGTGGTGGGATGTGTGCCACCTTGTGGTTCTTGTATGTAGGATCACGTTGGATGGCCAAGTCTAGTTCAAGCAAATGGTGATATCGGTTATGATGTCAGGCAGACTTGGGGTTTTCGGCTCGTGTTCGTGTTATACCTCGTTTAGTCGGTGTTTTTAGGTCAAGTTTGCTTGTCACCAGCGGAGATGTGTGTCACGATGTTAAAATGTCCTCATGTCATCGCGCTGTGAGTCCACTGAAGGATGATAATCGATAATATGGTGTTGTATGATCATCGCCCAGCCCTGAATGTGTAAACGTGCAAAAGAAAAAAGAGAATGGGGAAAAAAAAGAGAAACGCTCACATTTCTTCTCCAGCTCGTCGTCGTCCAGCAGCAGGCTGACCACCTCTTTGGGTTTGAGTGTGTCTGGTTTGAAGTTTCCTCCTGAGATCACCACCCGTTGGATCTGATTACACAGCAAGACACAAAACACAGTTCAATCATCTTCACGTCCCTTTTCTTGTTCACATTATGATGTCCACTGTTGAAACACTGTTGCGTCGTTCATTATTTTGGTTATTGATCGATATGCTGGATTAACAAAAGAAAATCTCTCTCTCGTATCACATTTTGATACAAGGACTTTGACAGCTAAACACACAATTTGATTCACTAAAAAGGGTTGTTTACACTGATATTGTTAGCAAAAAAATTTGCAAACAGACCCTCATTTTGACTTCAAGTCAAAGAATCTAAGAGAATATATACCTGAAAAGGCTATATTATTGATTTGTGTCTGGTCTCTCCACCAAGCCCATGGTCATCATAGTAACGGCACATATTTGTTGCACTTTAACGTTAAAATGTTGACATCTCTTGTAGTCATGTGATGCGTGTGTGTGTGTGTGTGTGTGTGTGTGTGAGTGTGAGTCTTTACCTCGCTCTTCTCCTTGGCGCGCTGCAGGATCCTCTCCTCGATGCTGCCCTGGCAGATGAGGCGGTACACGGTCACCTGCTTGGTCTGACCCAGCCTGTGAGCGCGGTCCATGGCCTGCTGGTCCACCGTGGGGTTCCAGTCGCTGTCGTAGAAGATCACCTGGAGGGAGGGAGAAAGAGAGAGATGGAGAGAGAGAGAGGGAGGGAGGAAAAGATGGAAACTTTTCACTTTTGGTTATACAAAAAAAGTGAATATCATCCTGGAGTAATGCTGCATTAACTCTGTGACAGCATGTTCTTCTTGTCTCCTCTTCCAATGAAGATAGAGTCATGAGTAAGTAAGAGCTTTCTCCTTCTGACTGTCCATTTTTGGTTTTAGCTGGGCTATGCCAATTCTCAGCTTGGCTTTCCTATTCATTTACAAATTTAACGATCTTAAATTAAATATTGAAATTCCCATTCCTGAGTCAGTTTTGAATAAAACTGTTTTATCACCCCTTTTATGGCCGGCATGTAGACTCTTCTGAGTCTTGTTAGTCAGAGCAATAAAGATGGCAGGGAATACATGAGCAATTTTGACGTATTTAAGAAATATGAGGGTTTGTTTGTACTTTGATACTGTATCACTGCAGTGTTTTTTCCTTCAGTGTGTCAGAGACTCACAGTGTCAGCAGCAGTCAGGTTAATGCCAAGACCTCCAGCCCTCGTACTCAGCAGAAACACAAAGATATCCGTCCTAGAGAGAGAGAGAGGGAGGGGAAGAGAGGGACACACACACACACACACACACACACACACACACACACACACACACACACACACACACACACACACACACACACACACGATAACAATTACCCACAACACAAATGCCCATACACGATAATATAAATATCCAATTAAGAACCATTATTAAAGGAACAGCTCACCCTAAAATCCAAAATACATATATTTCCTCTCACCTGTAGTGCTATTTATCCATCTATATCGTTTTGCGTTAGTTGCCTGAGTTTTGGAGATATTGGCCGCATACAGTAGATGTCTGCCTTCTCTCCAATACAATGGAACTGGATGGCACTCAACAGCAATGTCTCTTTCCAGAAATCATGACCTGGTTACTCAAGATAATGCACAGACTTTGTTGCGAGCAGTTTCATGTAGGAACTATTTTCTTCTGCAGTCTCATGTAGGAACTAGCTAGCAGCTAGCGGGTGTAGTTCGGTCAAAAGAAAATAGTTCCTCCATGAAACTGCTCACAACAAGTCTGTGGATTATCTTGAGTAACGGGGTCATGATTTCTGGAAAGAGACATTGCTGTTGAGTTGATCAATTGTATTTCTTTAGCACTTTGAGCACCACAAGCCGAGTGCCATCCAGTTCCATTGTATTGGAGAGAAAGCAGAAACTCTGCGGACGATATCTCCAAAACTCAGGCAACTAACACAAAACAATATACAGTAGATGGATAAATAGCACTACATGGTGAGAGGAAATATATGTATTTTGGATTTTAGGGTGAGCTGTTCCTTTAACCTACACTTCTCACAATAAGAACCACAAAATTATCCTTAACCTACACTCCTCACAATAAGAACCAGAGCAGCACAGGACCCTAGGAGCGCTGCACTAATGTAAACCAGAGCATGTCGACTCACAAGGAATTAACGCACACACACGCACACACACACACGCGCGCGCGCGCACACACACACAATCATGCACTGTAAGATTAAACTGATTGCTGCAGTATGTGAACAAGAGGATTTACATTCACTTATTGTCAAAAGGGAGTGCTTGTTTTCACACACACACACACACACACACACACACACACAGATGTGCACGCACGCGCGCACACACACAGACACACACACACACACACAGACACATACACAGATGCGTGCACACGCACACACACACACAATCATGCACGCATGTCAGACTAAACTGTTCACTGATGGCTACAGTATATGAACAGGAGGATTTACATTCACTTATTGTCAAAAGGGAGCGCTTGTTTTCACACACACACATATACACACACACACACACACACACACACACTGGAATGTCTCTGTCTCTACCCACCGGCTCTGGAAGTCAGCCACCATGTCTCTGCGTTCGGAGATCTTGGAGGAGCCGTCCAGACGCATGTAGGTGTGCTTACGGTGAACCATGTACTCCTGCACAGATGATGGGGGGAGGAGGAGGAGGAGGAGGAGGAGGAGGAGGAGGAGGAGGAGGAGGAGGAGGAGGAGGAGGAGGAGGAGAAGAAGGGAGGATGAATAACGAGGAGAACGGATGAGAAAAGTACAGAACGGCTTATCTAGACTAATTACACTCGTTGGGGGATTATTATACTGAGCTCCCCCACTCCCATATTCAGTGTACTTTCTTCAAAACTTCAGCTCCTCCTGTGAGAATGTTCTCGTAGACGACCTCTGAAGAATGACTTGGAGATAGATGCTCGTTAGAAAAGGAAATACAGTTTCTATTTACATTTCAAACAGCTTGATCTGAGAGAATTGGCTCCACTCCAGCCCTGTGTGTTGAATTCATGAATAATCAGTGTTTCCCCTACCATTCTACAGCAACGACGACGCCCCCCTGCCAGGCCAGGAAAAAAAAAGTGTTGTTTTTGTTTTTTGTTTTTTTCCCCTGCTCTCCCCAAAATTTCAATAAACCTTTATGGCATATTATTACAATACAACAATACTGGTGTTGACAGTAATAGAAGGTGCCAAATCATTCAAAACAATAAGCATTTTGCTTGTAGGAGCATCATGCCAGCATGCGGTGCTATTCCAAAACGTGTCAACGTGTGTCGTTGCCTGGGAAACGCACATCCCATAATACAACTGTTCGCATCGCATCCCATAATAATATGACGATACTTCAGATGCCATTGTGAACATAGATGTGAACAGGTTAGCTAAAAGTTTAGCGTCGCCAGCGAGGGCCCCCACCAGGATACGTGTCGAAATTCCTCCAGGCCTGAAACTTTTTCTAGGGTAATTGATAACGTTTTTGAATTCATGGATAAAACTTTAAACTTTCCTGGATCACCTTCACCACCTCACCGTGAGGTTTTGGAAACCTATGAACTAAAACAAGCTAAAATATCCAAATCCGAGTGTTTTTCAAACCCCTGCTGGGGATATGTCACCAACCGCTCAGTCTGTTAGCGCACTAAGTGAATTTAACAAGGTCCCGGATACGCAATGCATTTTTTAAGTGGCTCTCTAAGGAGCCGGTAAAAGCCTGCAGATCTTAGCTGCTAAGTTCCAGGGGCCAAGAACACTGCTCTTTCATATAGGAAATCTCTGTCTGGGTTTTAGCAGTTTTAGCTCCAACATATCAATCGCTCATATTTCGTCTACCTGCAATCCCAGTCCAAAGAGATGTTGAGAAACACAGATTGATACTTTATGCCCCCCAAAAGTGTGCTAAACTGCTGCGTGTGTGTGTGTGTGTGTGTGCGTTTGCGGTGGGAGCCGGGCCCTCAGAGAGTAGGGGGTCAGCAGCGCAACAGCAGTGATGAGGTGACATGCTGATCTCTCTTTAAGCACTGACCCCCCCCCCCCCCCCCCCCTCCCCACCGCTGAAACATCCCAGTGCCCCCCCCCCCCCCACCGCTGAAACATCCCAGTGCCTCTTTATGAACTAATTACGCACTCGCACACATCACATCTCACCTCTGGCTCGACGGAGACGCATACAATCGTTAACCCCCGATAATACCCATGATTTGACACGTTGCCCTCCCTAACCTTAAGCCCCCCCCCCCGCACATACCCCCTGTCACGGCATGGCTCCTCCTCCTCTGTGCGTGTCTGGCTCTGTTCCCAACAGACCCCATCTGCTCTGAGTGAACACCGCATTAGGGGGGGACCATTAGTCGTGGCGCGGGCCAAAACGCTGCTAACCTTGTTGAATTGGCTTTTTGATATCTTGCCAGCAGGACCGCGTAAGATATCGCTGCATGTAACAGAAAGCCCTTACCCAGGTTTCTCCTTCTAATCTCAAGAACTAAAAACGACAGGCCAACATTCTCAGGAATAAAAAAGGTTTTAGCGAGAAGGAAGGTCTGAGATCTCCGGAGACTCGTGGGGCATCGTCTGTCACAACGTCTGCCAAGTTGTCATGTTATATAACCTGTCCCACAGAGTGCTGAGCTGGGCAGCTGGTATGTTGACTTAACCACCAGTGCTTATTGGCAGTCTCTCTCTCTCTCTCTCTCTCAAGAGTACACTGATGATAATACACACTTCAGCAGTTTGGCTGTTTTCTCTTCCTGTTTGAATTGGTTGCAAATCCAAAGTGACGTTGTCGGTTTTCTGTAGTTCTTCATGATGAGTTTGGTGGTTATGTGTTTCCCACTAGCCAAATAGTCTGGCAGTAGCCAGCTGTAAATAGATATCTACGTCTGGTGCACTACTCTTGAAAAGCAGTTAAGGGCCCCGGCCCCCCTAAGACCAAAACAAAATGCGTGACAGACACATGAATTGACCAACCACGGATGGGCGTGGCGTGATGCAACTCGTCGTGGGGCGGTACATTTTGAACGATGCACCAATGCATGCAGAGTCTGAGCCGGACTTCCGTAACAGCGCAGCCAATCAGATTTTACCGTAGGAATTCCTTACGGCAAAACCCGGAAATGCTGACTTGTGATTCAGACGCTCCATCTGACCACGTGAGACTAAATGAGAAGCAAATCATAAACCAAATCATAAACCAAATCATAAACCAAGCCCTAAGATCGCTCAGTTCAACCTTCTACTGGACAAAATGTTGATCTTATCCAATTCACTGTCAAAAAGGGATTATTATACATTGTGATTTAGTGCACAGGCTCTTCAGTGTTGTGATATTCGCCCACAAACCATAGAGAAGCATGGGAAGAAAGGAGTACGGCAGCAGCACCAAAATTGGTTAATAAATACGTGTCATTAAATGTGTAGTTTCCTGTCTAATTATATTCCCGTCTCTAGTGAAATAGCACTTTCACTTCATGCTAACCGCTCCGGAGTTGGCACTTGGACGCGCGTCAAGACCACCCTAGGAGCGGTGGACTGGAACCCGAGTTCAGCCGGGCTGTGTCTTAACTCCCCAAACGACGATGAGCCCTCACTCAGCTAAGTGTATGCTTGCAGCCCATACCCGAACCAACTGTTGCAATAAATACTCCCAATAGGGAAGACGCACACGCAGTGGCGCATAAATGAAGCAAGTCAAAAATTACGTTCGCTGACGCATTTGTTGTTGCTCTGTGGATAGTCTTCCTGTCTTTTAGGTTGATGGATATATTGGTGCGATATGTATTCTAACAATAGATACAGTTGTTATTGTGACATTGAGTACTCATTCCAGAACGCTCCTGATGAAGACTTCTGTCATAACATTGAATCTGTTGGCTGTTGTGCTGCTGGCTAAAACATTTGAATCGGTTGAATTAAGTGTGGGAAAATAGAGCGAATCGTAAAATCTACTGAGTGAACCCAAATCAGCCTTCCAGAGGAATGACCAGCAGTTTCCTATTACTTTATAGAAGCGAAACATGACCTATCTACTCTGACGTTTATTGCAAGTGCACGATGTGGGGAGGGAACATTAACGAGCTCCTACTCTACGACTTAAATGTGAATGTTTCTGGATCCACTACTTACGGTCGGTAACCGGATCTCAGAGGGGTTTTTTCTTACCTGAACTCCACATTCCCCTGATGAAGAGCTCTGATGAAATGTTGGCTTGACTGGCTAAAACCTTTGAATTGAACTAATGCATTTGAACAATCTGTGCTGGTACCCGTGGAGCCTCTAAAAAGCTTAAATGACGATTTGGGACCACTCATTAGACACATGCAGCTTCTAAAGCAAACGTGTCTTCATTGAAGACACGGTATGGACATGGGCCATGATAGGGGCTTGGGAAAACCTGAATCACAATCTGCACATCAGGGCCTTAAAAGTAAAGACCACAATAAATAAGACTCCACTACCCATGATCCTTGTAAACATTTGAGTAGAGCTGGCACGATTAATCGATTAGTCGCTCGACAGATAATTAATCGACAACTATTTTGATAATCGATTCATCGCTTTGAATACCATTTTAAGAGAAAAGGTCTAAATTCTCTGATTCCAGCTTCTTCAATGAGAATATTTTCTGGTTTCTTTACTCCTGTAGGACAGTAATCTGATATTATCTTTGAGTTGTGGACAAAACAAGACATTTGAGTGTGTCATCTTGGACTTTGGGAAACAACACTGATCGTCATTTGCTACCATTTTCTGACATTTTATAGACCAAACAACGAATCGATGAATCGAGAACATAATCGACAGATGAATCGATTATGAAAATAATCGCGAGTGGCAGCCCTACATTTGAGTTGAGCTTTTTCCTCCCTTTCTCGACTGTATTAACAGTCTGTATTAACAGAGCAGAATCAAAAAGAAAGTTTCATCTGACATCTATGCTGCAAGATGTTACAAGCTGGTCTCAAGGGGGGATACATACATATACTATTATGAAATGACCATGTTTAACATGTTTACGTGCACGTTTTGTCTCGAGTCATTGCGACCGTATCCCAAATCACGCTGGTTAGTTATGAACGAAAAAAGGGGATCTGACAAGGCACATTTAGCCAAAGCTTTATATATCTTTAATCTGTATTGCTTGCTATAATCCCTCTGCTGATTTTCTGGCTGAGGGACCAAAGAGTATGTGGGGGGGGGGGGGGGGGCATTCCCGCCAGCGCTGTAATCTAAGCCGCAGACAGGGCAGCACTACAGTAAAGTGCAGCCTGACTGTGAGCAGCCACAGGCGCGCAGCGTAAAGTGGTTCTAAGCGTGGAGACTTGACGCTCCGGCCCCCTCTGTCGTCGCGTCGCTGCCAGAGGAAAGCCAACAATGTTATTCTCCGTCAGGCCACCCGGATCTCAGCGATCCATCAAAGATGTGATGTCACCAACAGAACCCGGCAGCCGACTGGCGACGAAAACAATGACGCCAATGACAGAGATTAGTATCGTGGCCGCTCTTACATTCTCTCTCTCTCTCAGTCTCTCTCTCTCATAGTCTCTCTCTCTCGGTCTCATAGTCAGGAAATTAACTCCATCTGCTCAGCTTTCATCCTGGACCAACACGAAAGACAATGGGGACGAGGGAAACTAAAGCCAGATAGGCAGAGAGAGTGATTTGATTGGTCTTTGTGTGTGTCCCCCCGTTGCTGACTGGAGTGTAAGGTCCGCACTAATAACCATCTTTCCCTCGTGGTCGATGAAATGTAATTAAATCGCTTACTTTCAATGGTGAAGTGAATGAAGGAGGGCGGTGATCGAATAAAGGGGGAGAATAACTCGTGAACGATTTTTTTTTAATAGCCTTTAATAACTAGTCCAGTCTCGGAGAGCTTCCAACACCCATGTTATGAAAACAATGAATGAAAGTGACACCCATCCTCCTCAAGAGCAGCCACACTGCCTTAGACAAGGCTATCTTAGCATGCAGAGGATGACTCAAGGTGGGGTTATGTCGCGAGACGCGGGCCGCATTAGCATAGAATGGCTAGCTTTTGCGTTATCTGAGCCATCTACAGCATTCTTCTCACCACTGCTGTTTTCCTACGGCCTTACACCCCGAGTCGTTCCCCAGCACTGTCTCCAGACACACAGGAAGACGCTCCTGAACCACCTGGGCCGGGTCCGTCTGCCATCGGCACATTTGGCTGTGGAAAGAGCACTGAATGGGGGAAGGAGTTCCCGATGACATCATGGGCCGAGAGAGGCTTTCGGGCCAAGAGTGATGTTTGCACCAACTATGGAAGAGACAATAGAGTTTTTGCACCCATTGTTGTTAGACTGGGTCTGCTGCTAGAAGCACCCTGGCACTTCTCATGCCAGGTGTTCAGCTCAACAGAAGGGGGGGGGAAAGATGTTCTGCAGTTGCCATCTTTTTTCTACCTCTGTCTGTTTCACCACTTTTGTCTTCCATTTTCTCCTCGCCTCCCTTTCTTTCTCCGCCAACCCGAAGGCCCCTGCCACTCCCATCCCCCTAACTCCTCCCCCCCCCCCCCACCACCACCTTTCCTCTATCCGCACTCCTTCTCCTCCTCCCTCCCATCTGGCTGCCTCCCCTGCAGATGAGACCCCGCTAATTAGGCCTGACCTGTTAATTAGCCTCCTAATGAGAGCACTAACGAGGGACAGGCAGGGCTGATCAGAGGTACGCGAGCGGCAGCGATACCTCTCCGGCGGAGGTTAGACACGTTGGAACAGCTTGACTGGAGCACTGCAACGACAATACCCAGCTGACAGCAAAGCAGGCTTATGTTTTTGAGCAGATAAAAAATGGTCCACGTAAACTTTAAGGAGAATTTCTTTTTGTTTTTTAAGCTTTATTATATTATTATATTTTTTTAATGTATAACTAAGTAATGTGAACGGAAATCTTTGAAATTGGTGCAGTATTGACCAAGATCGCTTCAGTTGGCAGCCGCTTTTCCCCACATGCCCCTACTGCACTAAACAAGCTTGTTTTGACCACCGACGGGACCAGATTATTCCAAAGGGATAGCTTCCTTACTGCTCCCCTGGTATAATCCAAGTCTCCACAAGCCCTGAGATGCCAAGTTGACTTGAAAATGAAAAGACGTCACTTACACCTAGCCTGGGTAAACCAGCCCCCACGTGACCTGCTCTCAGAGTTCTCAGTCACTACTTCCTTGTGACTCGTGAGCAGGGTAAGCCTGAGAGCAGGTCACTGGGGGCTGGGTTTACCCAGGCTAGCTTACACCCTGTTTTTAGCTGAAATGTGCGCTGTAGACAGGGGCTGGAACATGAAGTAACAAAGTGTAAATGACATCTTAAACATCGTTTAAGATGTCATTTCATGGAGATCTTCTTTTTAATTATGTGGCTCACTGCAATGGTGCTTCTTGAAATATCCCTCGGGACAAAAGAAAGCAGAAAAGCAAGAGAATCAGCAGCACAGTGTTGAGTCGTGACCCTCTTCTCTGCCAGCTTACTGAGTGAGTGCAGGGTTACAGGTCAGAGGTCATAGTCTATTCTAGCACAGAAAAACAATCATAATATAAGTTTCAATTTCACTCTTTGTAACGCCACTGTTCTTCATTCTGAATATGCGCGCGTTTGTGTGTGTGTGTGCACGCGTGTTTGTGTGTGTGTGTGTTTGCTTGTGTGCGTGCGTGTATGTGTGCGTGTGCGTGCGTGTGTGTGTGTTTGTGTGTGTGTGTG
>NC_139630.1:26861122-26883622 GCF_964638095.1 Poromitra crassiceps
GAGACGAGAGAGAGAGAGAGAGAGAGAGAGAGACAGAGAGAGAGGGAGAGAGAGAGAGAGACGAGAGAGAGAGAGAGAGAGAGAGAGAAAGAGAGAGAGAGAGACAGAGAGAGAGAGAGAGACAGAGGGGGAGAGAGAGAGAGACGAGAGAGAGAGAGACAGAGAGAGAGAGAGAGAGAGAGACGAGAGAGAGAGAGAGAGAGAGAGAGAGAGACAGAGAGACAGAGGAGAGACAGAGGGGAGAGAGAGAGAGACGAGAGAGAGAGAGAGAGAGAGAGAGAGAGACAGAGAGAGAGGGAGAGAGAGAGAGACGAGAGAGAGAGAGAGAGAGAGAGAGAGAGACAGAGAGAGAGAGAGAGAGAGAGACAGAGAGAGAGAGAGAGAGAGAGAGACAGAGAGAGAGAGACAGAGAGAGAGAGAGAGACAGAGGGAGAGAGAGAGAGACGAGAGAGAGAGAGAGAGAGAGAGAGACAGAGAGAGAGGAGAGAGAGAGAGAGACGAGAGAGAGAGAGAGAGAGAGAGACAGAGGGGGAGAGAGAGAGAGAGACAGAGGGGAGAGAGAGAGAGAGACAGAGAGAGAGGGAGAGAGAGAGAGAGACGAGAGAGAGAGAGAGAGAGACAGAGAGACAGAGAGAGAGACAGAGGGGAGAGAGAGAGAGACGAGAGAGAGAGAGAGAGTTACAAAAGTGGAGAAGACTCAGTGCTTAAGATGGACAGACTGATATTTAGACTCGCTCTACCCACTTAATATCACATGCATTTTTCAAATTGGCGAGTCTCACGCAGAATATCCAGCACAAAATGTGTTATGCATAATGACGCTTTGTTGATGGTGGTGTCCAAATATTTAAACAAACCATACATATTCAGGCTATGGTAAACCCAAGACACAAATATCACTGCCCATAAATTACCAACATTATTGGCATTGGCCTGAGATGCAATGATTGATGCACGTGGATTCTGATGATAAATCCATGAGGTATTATTTGTTTGTTTTCAAATGTAAAGAAATCAACCACTAAAGCTTGTTGTCCACACTATTATACATTATATAGCAGTATAGTGGAATATAGTGGGGGGAAAACATACTTTCATCATTATGCATCATCACAAAAAGTCTATCAACAACTAAATTGGTAATGTTGCTCTTGAAATATTGGTGCTACATCAACATGTATCCACATGTATTGGTTGGGTCAAACTCATCAGCCTGTCAATGAGTCTGCTTGTGCTCGGAGAGACGACAGAAAAAGCCCAGTGGATTATTAACTCTAATCAATAGAAGTCTTCCATAAGCCTCCGCATTCTCGGGGATCAAGAAGACCTCCTTTCACCACTGTGGATCAGCTCGGGGATAAACCCCTCCTAAACCCCGGCCCTGATCTGGTGATCCCTCACGTCAACGAGCCACCGCCCGGTGACGACCACCAGAGGGCAGAGAGCGCGAGAAAGCGACGGACTGAGCGTGCGAGAAAGAGAGATGAACCGATTTAAACTCCATTTCGCACAATGGCAACAAATGGGCCGCGGCAGTTGGTTCTCGGTCACGTTTATTGTCGTCGACGCCGCATCGGGTTGTTCCTTCGGCGCTCGAAATCATTGACCGCAGGGACAGAACGAGGCCGCGCCGATCTGACCCCGGGGGTCTGTCGTTGTTGAAGTGGCTCCCTCCACGGCCCGGCTGATGAGGAATTAACGTCATCTGGCACAATGGCAGAATGAGAGAAGGGGCCGGGGCGGCCGTCGACCCCGCTCGCAGGGCCCCGCTATAGTGTTTGACCGCGGGGTCGCGACCCCGAGAGGAGGGGGGAACCTAAGGTCCAGGGCCGGGGGTCAGGGCAGGGTTACACGAGAGTCCCTATGGGAGAGTCAGGGCCTGGCTGCCGTGAAACACTTGTTCCCAAGCCCCTTTTGTATGTCGAAAACTTTCTTATAAATATTATAACGTCTTATTTCCTTGCTTTGTCAACGTTATGTAACCGACCGCGTTAAAATCACATTCCGCTAAACCACAAATACAAGCTCACACGTCTCTCAATGGAGGCTGTGACAATACACAAAGCACAACGTCCTTCCACAGTATCTGTCAAACGCTGATTAGAAATGCGTTTGCAACTTAAAAGGCGATTACAGGCGCCGAGTGGACTCTTAATGGTCCAACGAGACGACTAAACCCGCCAGAATCACTCACAACTGTTAGCGCCCTCGTAGCTCTGCATGCTAATGTGTAGTACTCGGGCTGAACCCTGACCTGTGGCCCCTTTGGTATAACCCCCCCGATAAAGGTCAGGGCCTGTAGAGGTGTTAAAGAGGAACTAATAGAACAGATGAACAGGGGAAACACTCTGGGGAGGGATTTGGGGGGGGGACTCGGGTCACGGCGGAGCAGTGTCAACCTGTCAAACGCACAGCCTCAACTCCTGGAGCTCCTAAACCAGTGTGATGACAGAGTTACAGCTCAGGGCCCGGTTGCACCAAGCCCCTTAGGTTCAGATTTCCCTTAGAGTCAGAGTTAAGGTGTCCATAAAATAGAATCGGCTGCACACAAAACACCCTTAAATCTTGTGCTTATGTTTTCCTTAAAATGTTTAACTTATGGAGAAGATTTAAGGGTGTTTTGTGCAGCCGATTATATTTTATGGACACCTTAAAGGTCCTTACACATCGAGAGCGATGCGAATATACGGCACGAAATTGCGATGCAAGTTTTTTTTTTTCAACACTTTATTTATCATTTTTCAGTTTACAGGTATAGATTCCCCCCCAAGGCCTTGGTGGGGTGAATTGCGATGCGAGTTTTGACCCACCTGTCAATCACAGCCACAGATGTGTACACGTCGGAAGCAGTGGTGGCCGGTGAGCTTGGAAACAGGGGAGGAAGCTACCAAAGGTCGCCGCACTAGCAATCAGATTGAGCTGGAAGTAAGCACTTCCAGCTCAATCTGATTGGTTGGAAAACACATCACTCTCACGGTTCTCCGTGAATTGCAAGTGTTTTTCCATCAATCATATTTTTCATTAGATAAAAATGATTGTTTTTCATTAGAAAAACATTCGCCCACAGGGCGAATGTTTTTTTAATCTCCTCCTCCATGCCGGGACCAGGGCCAGAGTGACTCGTCTGCATGGGGAGCTATAATGAATGAAAAAATGAGCGTCTGCACATAAGAAAAAACACATTTGATTGATATTTTATTATTTAAAAAAAAAATGAAAAATGAAAAATGAAAAATATAAAAAAAAAAAAAAAATTTTTTTTTTTTATATATATATATTTTTTATATAAAATCCCCAATCTAATAGAGGAGGACCATCCTCCTATGCCTCACTGGAAAAACCTCCTCTGGTCGGAAGCGAATTTCTGGAAAATCGACCGTGGTTCGAAAAAATTAACGCCGCAATAACGCTCGGCGAAACTTCGCCGTTGGTATGCACGGTTGCATTGACTGATATAGGTTCGGAAAATATTATTGACGTGCGAATTGATCGCACGGAAAAAAAACCGCTCCCGATGTGTAAGGACCTTAACTCTGACTCTAAGGGGGAATCTTAACCTAAGGTGCTTTGTGCAACTGGGCCCATGAACTTTAGGTTAAATTCACACGTTGAATTTTGCTTGGTTGTTTTTCCACCAGGCACTGGCAGTTGTCACATTATGGGCAAAGAATCCCAAGTTCATTTCGGTCCATTTCTTTTTTTAATCATTCCTCATTTTTCTTCTCAATCTTCACAATGGAACAAAATACAATGACCTGGACTGAGGAGAAACACGAAGAGGAAAAGCAATGGAAAACAGAGCAGAGAGAGGGATTACAAACTAATGGCAATGGACAGTGAAAAGTGGATCTGAAGTAGGTCTGCAGAGAGCCAACTTTAAACCCTGGGAGTTCAATTGACAATGACCAGAGTATGTGCAAGAGAGAGAGAGAGAGAGAGAGAGAGAGAGAGAGAGAGAGAGAGAGAGAGAGAGAGAGACACTGAAGACGCAAAGGGGAAAAAAGCATGCTATGCAATTTTGCATGCGTGTCTAAGGAAGAGAGACAGACAGGGAGGAGGAGACGGAGACAGCAGGGAGAAGACGAGTGTGTGTTGCTCCGGTCCTATATCCAGTAAGGTAGGCAGACGCCGCACATTGCTGTGGCTGAGAACGAGTGTGTACGAGGAGGCCAGCGCACCGCAGAGCCTGAGATAGACAAACACTAGATCCCCGCCATCAAAGGCCTATAATTGGCGTTGGCGTCGGAGGAACCGAGCAGGCGGGGGAAGAGGGCAGAGAGCGAAGCGATGGCGTGAAAAAAAAAGGGGGAGAGCGAGCGGAGAGAGGGAGAGGAGATTCAGAGGATTAGATATGGGTAGAGAAGGGGCCAGACAGAGAGGGGGAGAAGGAGAGAGAAGGTCTGTGGTGGGCAGAGAGAGAGGGGGAGACAGAGAGAGAAGGTCTGTGGACAGAGAGGGGGAGACAGAGAGAGGTCTGTGGACAGAGAGGGGGAGACAGAGAGAGGTCTGTGGACAGAGAGGGGGAGACAGAGAGAGAGGTATGTGGACAGAGAGGGGGAGACAGAGAGAGAAGGTCTGTGGACAGAGAGGGGGAGACAGAGAGAGGTCTGTGGACAGAGAGGGGGAGACAGAGAGAGAAGGTCTGTGGACAGAGAGGGGGAGACAGAGAGAGGTCTGTGGACAGAGAGGGGGAGACAGAGAGAGAGGTATGTGGACAGAGAGGGGGAGACAGAGAGAGGTCTGTGGACAGAGAGGGGGAGACAGAGAGAGAAGGTCTGTGGACAGAGAGGGGGAGACAGAGAGAGAAGGTCTGTGGACAGAGAGGGAGAGACAGAGAGAGAAGGTCTGTGGACAGAGAGGGAGAGACAGAGAGAGAAGGTCTGTGGACAGAGAGGGAGAGACAGAGAGAGAAGGTCTGTGGACAGAGAGGGAGAGACAGAGAGATAAGGTCTGTGGACAGAGAGGGGGAGACAGAGAGATAAGGTCTGTGGACAGAGAGGGGGAGATGGAGAGAGAAGGTCTGTGGACAGAGAGGGGAAGACAGAGAGAGAAGGTCTGTGGACAGAGAGGGGGAGACAGAGAGAGAAGGTCTGTGGACAGAGAGGGGAAGACAGAGAGAGAAGGTCTGTGGACAGAGAGGGGGAGACTGAGAGATAAGGTATGTGGACAGAGAGGGGGAGACAGAGAGAGAAGGTCTGTGGACAGAGAGGGGAGATGGAGAGAGAAGGGGGTCTGTGTGGTGGGCAGACAGAGAGAGAAGGTCTGTGGACAGAGAGGGGGAGACAGAGAGAGAAGGTCTGTGGACAGAGAGGGGGAGATGGAGAGAGAAGGTCTGTGGACAGAGAGGGGGAGACAGAGAGAGAAGGTCTGTGGACAGAGAGGGGAGATGGAGAGAGAAGGTCTGTGGACAGAGAGGGGGAGACGGAGAGAGAAGGTCTGTGGACAGAGAGGGGGAGACGGAGAGAGAAGGTCTGTGGACAGAGAGGGGGAGACAGAGAGAGAAGGTCTGTGGACAGAGAGGGGGAGACAGAGAGAGAAGGTCTGTGGACAGAGAGGGGGAGACAGAGAGAGAAGGTCTGTGGACAGAGAGGGGGAGACAGAGAGAGAAGGTCTGTGGACAGAGAGGGGGAGACAGAGAGATAAGGTCTGTGGACAGAGAGGGGGAGACAGAGAGAGAAGGTCTGTGGACAGAGAGGGGGAGACAGAGAGAGGGTCTGTGTGGTGGGCAGACAGCGAGAGAAGGGGGGTCTGTGGTGGTCTGTGGTGGCTCCGGCGGTGGTGAAGCAGTCTTCAGCGTGGTGGCGGTGGTGGTGATGTTGTGGTCTAACATGAGACTGGGGCCTCCTCACCACAGGTGCCAGGCTAACCAGAGCCCGTGCTGCGCCAAGGGCACGGAGCAGCACCACGGGCCTGCATGGAGCAGCACCACGGGCCTGCATGGAGCAGCACCACGGGCCTGCATGCCAACCCACCCAGATGCAAACCACCACTTGGCAAAGATGCAAATGACTCGTATAAGAAGCAAATACTGTGTTTCAGCACTGCAGCCCCTCTGCCAATCTGCTTCTGTTTATAATGTAAGCCTCCAAGGCTCCAATGTCATGTTTTAAGATGGGATTTCTGTGATTTCTGTGATCATATATATATAGGGCTTAACGGTGTATATTCAAAAAAGGGGTTGAGCTGCAAAACTAAGAAAGCTTTTTGCAAATCTCTTAAACTGCTTTAGCCCACAAAATAATAATATATTTTATGTATTCCAATGTTAACAAACATCACAACAACAAGTAAAAAAGTATATTGAAGCTCATGTTTATCAGTTGAGCTCTATCAACCAATTAAAAATGACAGAAAGTCTCCGATCACGTTTTGTGCGTTGTTGTCAGGGCGGGGCTAACCTTTTGTTCATGTCTGAATTATGAAGCAAGACTTGAAGAGGAGGAGAGCTGCTGATGGACACGCTCAAATGTTCCAATGTGACGCCTCCTCTGTTTGATCTGGGTATTGCAGCCCTCCACCGAAGGGGCAGTTTTGTTTGGTCCTATTGATTGAGGCCTATACGGAAGTACCAAAAAACTGCAGTTCCACTTGAGGCTGGCTGCAAAAGTGAGTAAATCCCCATTCACCCCCATGTTAAGATACCCAACTTTACAGCATAAACAACCCCCCCCCCCCCCCAGCTAATTTCACTGTACCGGGAGTGAATTTTTTATATAATTCATCCATTTCATTTAGAGTAAAGTTTCTACTTATTATTATGTATGAGAACGCATTTCTCCATTATTGAATGATTATTTAATTTGTAATCAATTATTCGTTAATTTGCAATATTACAGACGGCCCCTAACTTTTAGTTTGATTTCTGTGTGGATCAGATGGACAGCTCCCTCTACTGTTAAAAGGAAAAAGTGTTCTGAGAAGGCATTATTTGGCCTGCGTATCGTTTACAGTCGGATGTGGGCCGCGAACATTTTTTGAGATTTTCAAGTGGTGCACGAGTTGGAAGAGGTTGGGAGCCACTGGGCCTCCACCTTATCCATGATTACATATTTGAAAATCAATGCAACAGGGAAAACAAACAAAAACTAAAAACTAAAAATAATTGGAAAAAGGGAAATGGGGGAAACATAAATGTTCCAATAACAAACTCCCTAAAAAACGCCAGCGATGCAGCTTACCCACAGGAGAGGTGGCCGGGTTCAAAACGTTTAGCGCCGCATATAGAAAATGATTCTTTCTAAATGTCACTAGCATAGCCCCAAAATGCAAACGCCAACAAAATGACTAATTAGGATTTTGGGAGGGCTTTCGGTGGTCTGCCTCATTCCAACACAACACTTATGGCTGATATAATAAGCTGCATGCGGCTGCAGAGGAAGGCATGACGACCAGTGGCCATTAAAAAGTGAGCAGAGTGGATGTAGTAACCGAACATCAAAACGAGAATGACCAAGGGCTTTGGAAGGATTAAATTGGATAATTCTATACTGTACTGCTACTACCTCATCATGTGGAGCTTGAGATGCATTGACTCTGCTGCAGCAGCAGTCAAGATTAGCTCACGTATAGAAACAGCTTAACAATAGGCGCCTCAGATCTTCCACAAGTGGGAAAGTGACACAACTATGTCAACAAACATTCAAACTAGAGGAGATTTAGGACACTTCTCTCTGAATACATAAGTGGTAAATATGAACATTAAAGTCCCTGGAAACCAGAAATATTTTTTAATTATTTAGCAGTTTGAGTTCATCACATCACAGGAACCTATGTTAATAAGCCACCAGCCAAATTTGAAAGATGATGGAACGTCGCAAAGTATATAAATTTAGGTTTGACAGTCATGGCAAAAGTAATGAGAATCAATTCGATTTTAGAGTGTATTTTCTCCCGCGGACTGTGTGGGCGTGTCCCGTCTGCAGCAGGGAAATTTCCCTCTCTCTCTCTCTCTCTCGGAGGAGACCTCTCTTCGTTAATGGAGAGAGAGGGAGAGAAGGAGAAGGAAAGATTTGCGCGTTGCTCCGCACATAGCGTACTGACAGAGAGGAAGAGATCTCTGCTCTGCCGCTGCGAGTGCACAGCGCTACTGTGTGTGTGTCAGTGTGTGTGTACGCGCGTGCGTGCATGCGTGTGTGTGATTCGATTAAATCTTATGACGTGAAAAGATCATGCATTTTAGCACCGCGCGCACCGCTCTCTTCAATGAGGAAATGGAAATCCAGACCTTGTAGAAAAGTGTCGATTTTTGGGGTTAGGGTTGAAAGTAATGTCAATTAATTTCTGAGGCACACAATTACTCACATAAGACCCTAAATTAAATAGTTAGAAGGTTTTTGTGGATTTTGGTTTCCAGGGACTTTAAAGACATTAGGGGGCCCTTTACACGAGGACAGTTTCTGGAAGAAACGACACAATAGCGTTTCCTTCACACCTTTTCCTTCACACCTTCTCCCTGTTTACATGAGCGCTGTTGAATTTTTAAAACACCGTAATGTACATGCCCAGGTCGCTAGGTGGCAGTGTGATCACCTTATTCTTTGCCCATACAAGGACGCTTCTGCATGACGTCATTTCGTAATCGTCTTTCCGGTTTTAAACACGGAAGTAGAGTACGCCTACCGCAGTCATTTAGACTTGCCAAGAAGCTGTTTTCAAGCTAAAAAAACCCCCAAACTGTTTTAAAGTTTTAATATTTGTCGGGTGAGAACGTAACATATACTGTATGTGACCAGTTTATCAGAATAACACCTATTGGAAATCTTTAACGAGCAGCGAGGACCGGGAGCGCTGACTGTGGTGACACCGGTCGGACTAGCTATCTGTCAACCCCTACTGTTGTAGTTAGGCTACTGGCAGTGAGAAAACACTGTCGACGTGCTTTTGTAACTAACGTTAAATGCCGACCGGGTACAGCCATCGGCTCCTCGCAGCAGTAACGCTATGAACATGTAACTGAAGTTGGCCGCAGCAGTGTAGCTTAATTCCGAATGTTGAACGTAATCGCGTGTGTGTGCAGGCACGTCAGAGTTCCTGAAATGAGCCGCGTCAAAGCGATTACATGGGAGCGCTCAGCGGGGAGCGTCACCGACAATTCCACTCTGGGGGGTGGTTTCAAAATGTGTCGTTTCCTAAGCGCAAATTAGCCGTCGCCGTCTAAAAAGGGAGGCAATAACGATAAAATAATTCCCCGTCACCACACCATAGGAAACCGTCCTCGTGTAAAGTGCCTCTCAAGACACAAAACAACTTTGCAGTTGCGTGTAGTAGAGTCTACACAAAGTCTACACCGTGTAGACTGACGAGCACGACAACGACGACGACGACGACGAGTGTAGGACCACACCCCAAACACACGAGGAGGCAAATCCCGTGCGGTGTCACACCACTCTGCCGTTGCCATGGATACACGTATCAAGCTTCACCACCTGCCCTGCCCCCTTTCACAACACTCCCCCCCTCCAATCCAATCCAGTCTTAACAGCGGTAGCAGCAGCCCTCCCCTTCTCCTCCTCCTCCTCCTCCTCCTCCTCCTCCTCCTCCTCCTCGCCAGGCCATCCTCACCTCCTGCTGGTAGATTAAGCTACCCCCCCCCCCCCCCCCCCCCCCCCCACACACACACACACACTCCTCTCTCCAGGTCCCCAACCTCCCTTTCCTTAACCCCCCTCACTCCCCCCCCCCCTGTACGCCCTCCCCCCCTACTGTCTGTCCCTCGACGGTGTAATCCAATCCCTGTAGGTCCAGAGCCGGGGGCCTGACACGGTCCTGACCCAATTACAACCCTGCTGCCAAGCTAATTAACCCCAGGCCAGCCCTGGTGCCTGGCGCCCTGCTACTCCCCGACCAGCTACGACCACGCTCATTTCATTATTAATACGCCACACTACCATCTCCTGTCCCGCTCTAGTCTGTCCTGTCCCCCCCCGTCCCCCCGTCCCCCCGTCCCCCCGTCCTCTCTGCTGCTGCTGCTAAAGCCAAGGAGTGGAGCGACGACCGTGACGATAAGCGGTTTGAATGATGACCGTGATAAAAATTCCTTGCGATAACCGTACCGTTTCAAATGATCACTATCATTAAAACCGTGGTATCGTGATTACAGTGCATTGAAAGACATGGTAAATACTGTCCATCATCAACCGAAAGTTGGCAACCGTCTCCCAGATGCAGACGCGCAGCCTTGGAGAAATGATTTCAGTTGAGTGTATCATCAATCCTTTTTGGCTCTGAGATTTCAATATCAAACTTGGTGAAATGAGTTCTGTGCAGTGTATTAGTACTTTTTGGAACATTTTCAGCGGCACATTTTAAACAAACCGCGATGATACCGATAACCGCGATCATTTTGGTGACGACAATCGTGATATGAATTTTTCATATCGTTCCGTCTCTAGACGGAAGGAAGGATGGGCAGATGCGGCCGAATACAGAAGGGACGGAGAGGAAGAGGAAGATGGCCGACAGTGAAACCACAAAGAGAAAAAAGAAAGTCAAGAGATGATGAAAGAAGATGGATAGATGGTTATGTGAGAAAGAGAGACAGATGGGGGGCCAGGGAACAGATCGAATCAACGATCGAAGCACGCGTCGCCCCCTCACTGTATAATGATACATTACACTGGGCGATCAATAAGTCAATGGGCAACACTTGTTCATGATGGAAATATTAGCCTGACACTAGTCTGCTGCTTCTGCACGTATTGACAAAAGCGGTCTTAAACTTAATTTTCTGTCAGCTTAGAGCTACGAGGAGAGCTAAGAGCCAGATGCCGGGCGGCCGGCGCTTTTAGGTGAATCGACGACAGTCAGAGGCTGCAGAGAGAAGACCGGACACAGGAGATCTTCTCTTGTGTTTTAGAACCTGACAGTCAGAGGCTGTAGAGAGAAGAGCGGACACAGGAGATCTTCTCTTGTGTTTTAGAACCTGACAGTCAGAGGCTGCAGAGAGAAGACCAGACACAGGAGATCTTCTCTTGTGTTTTAGAACCTGACAGTCAGAGGCTGCAGAGAGAAGACCGGACACAGGAGATCTTCTCTTGTGTTTTAGAACCTGACAGTCAGAGGCTGCAGAGAGAAGACCAGACACAGGAGATCTTCTCTTGTGTTTTAGAACCTGACAGTTAGAGGCTGCAGAGAGAAGACCGGACACAGGAGATCTTCTCTTGTGTTTTAGAACCTGACAGTCAGAGGCTGCAGAGAGAAGACCAGACACAGGAGATCTTCTCTTGTGTTTTAGAACCTGACAGTCAGAGGCTGCAGAGAGAAGACCGGACACAGGAGATCTTCTCTTGTGTTTTAGAACCTGACAGTCAGAGGCTGCAGAGAGAAGACCGCACACAGGAGATCTTCTCTTGTGTTTTAGAACCTGACAGTCAGAGGCTGCAGAGAGAAGACCGGACACAGGAGATCTTCTCTTGTGTTTTAGAACCTGACAGTCAGAGGCTGCAGAGAGAAGACCAGACACAGGAGATCTTCTCTTGTGTTTTAGAACCTGACAGTCAGAGGCTGCAGAGAGAAGACCAGACACAGGAGATCTTCTCTTGTGTTTTAGAACCTGATAGTCAGAGGCTGCAGAGAGAAGAGACACAGGAGATCTTCTCTTGTGTTTTAGAACCTGACAGTCAGAGGCTGCAGAGAGAAGACCGGACACAGGAGATCTTCTCTTGTGTTTTAGAACCTGACAGTCAGAGGCTGCAGAGAGAAGACCGGACACAGGAGATCTTCTCTTGTGTTTTAGAACCTGACAGTTAGAGGCTGCAGAGAGAAGACCAGACACAGGAGATCTTCTCTTGTGTTTTAGAACCTGACAGTCAGAGGCTGCAGAGAGAAGACCGGACACAGGAGATCTTCTCTTGTGTTTTAGAACCTGACAGTCAGAGGCTGCAGAGAGAAGACCGGACACAGGAGATCTTCTCTTGTGTTTTAGAACCTGACAGTCAGAGGCTGCAGAGAGAAGACCAGACACAGGAGATCTTCTCTTGTGTTTTAGAACCTGACAGTCAGAGGCTGCAGAGAGAAGAGACACAGGAGATCTTCTCTTGTGTTTTAGAACCTGACAGTCAGAGGCTGCAGAGAGAAGACCAGACACAGGAGATCTTCTCTTGTGTTTTAGAACCTGACAGTCAGAGGCTGCAGAGAGAAGACCAGACACAGGAGATCTTCTCTTGTGTTTTAGAACCTGCCGAGGTTCTACTGCTGATGCTCCAGAATCGACATCTGTAACACGGTAACTCCACTGGCACAGAGCCAAAGGGCAAAGTTAACTTCCTGAAAAGCCCAAACATATTTGTGAGAGAGTGAGCGATGGGAGTGTGTGTGTGTGTGTGCGTATGTACGCGCGTGTATGCATGTGTGTATGCATGTGTGTGTGTGTGTGTGTGCGCGCGCGCGTGCGTGCGTGTGTGCGTGCGTGCGTGTGCGTGCGTGCGCACGTGTCTGTTCCATCTCGCCTCCAAACACGAGTCGTCAGACAGTCTGATGAGGACTCTGCGCTTAGCGGGGAACCCCGCCGCCACCACGAGCGAGCCGTGCAGGCATGCTGGGAACTCTGTCATTAACATACAACACGTCCAGCGAGGACTCCACACACACACACACACACACACACACACACACACAACAGATGAAACATCACGTCCAGAGAGGACTCCACACACACACACACACACACACACACACACACACACACACACACACACACACACACACACACACACACACACACACACACACACACACACACACACACACACACACACACACACACACACACACACCACAGATGAAGATGCAGAGGGAGCCTCAGCCTGACTTGCTGGTACAGTATCATGTGGGTAATGTCTCCCCCTTCAGTCTACTCTGGGGTTTTGATTGAAAGCTTATTTGATATCGATGAACAAACTTTCGCCTTTTTCCAGATATATTAGCAGCTGCAAAATTGAGTGGGGCCTCAAAACATCTCCTTCCCTTCAGACGCTCCATTCTCAGTTAGGAAAATGGGAATTCCCGCCGACAGCGGCCGGCGAGTGGCAGCTGAAGGCCGGCTGAGAGGGGGCGGAGTCAGAGGCTGGTGTGATTGTGTTGTTTTGTGCCTCTCTATCAGAGGGCCAGGGGGCGGAGTCAGAGGCTGGTGTGATTGTGTTGTTTTGTGCCTCTCTATCAGAGGGCCAGGGGGCGGAGTCAGAGGCTGGTGTGATTGTGTTGTTTTGTGCCTCTCTATCAGAGGGCCAGGGCAGCTTCCTGCTATTTGACTGGAGAGCAGAGTTTCTTTGAAGGGACAGGAAGAGGGAGCTACATTTCCCACAGCCTGAGGACCAGACCTGACTGGGCTCTCTCACACACACACACACACACACACACACACACACACACACACACACACACACACACACACACACACACACACACACACACACACACACACACACACTAAAGGTACATTCAGCGATGTTTTTGCGTTAAAATAAGTGTTAAATGGCTCTATATTCTGACAGCTATCACTGAATTAGAGTGTTTGGTCAGTGACTTGAAACCCCCAACCCCCCCGCTGTCCTCTGTCTCTCTCCTGTAGTCCTGCGGGTAGGGCGGACATATCTCCGCGACCGTAAGTCGTAGAGACTCACGGACGGCGGCATTGGATTCGGTGTAAAAAAAACACATAGTCCTATATTGCCATCGCAATCCATCCTTCCGTTTCCGTTTCCCGATCTCTGATTGGATCAAAAATTGGCGCCGGCCTCAAACTATCCAATCAGAGAAAGGTTGACAGTTTCTGCGAAACGGAAGGTGGGATCGCGATGCCTATGAAAGACTAAATGTATTTTTTCACCCCGAATCCAACGCCGCCATCAGTGAGTCTCTACGACTTACGCTCGCGGAAATACGTCTGCCCTGCATGCAAGACTACAGGAGAGAGATAGAAGGACAGCGGGGCTTTCAAGTCACTGACCAAACACTCTATTTCAGCGATAGCTGTCAGAATATAGAGCCATTTAACACTTATTTTAACACAAAAACATCGCTGAATGTACCGTTAACTAGGGATGCGCCGATTGCCATTTTCTTGGCCAATTCCGATTTCCGATTTTTGAATAGTCTGACTTGCCAATACCGATTTTTGCCGATTCCGATTTTTTTTTCTAAAAACAACAATTGACAGCTTACACAAACGTTTTTGTAACTTTGTTTAAAAATTAAGATTCATAGAACAATTCTTACATCTAATGGGGATCCAAATAAACAAATAAACAATTCTTATCATTTGCATGAAGTAGGACCTTCTCACTCAAACACATCTCAAAATAAAAGTGTTCCAGGTTAATACAAATACAATGCAAATACAATGAATACAAAAATTAAATTAAATCCAATAGCCTATATCCCACAGCTATCATGCATTTACTTTTCCAAAAGAAAACAGGTGCAACAGAACATCAAAATGATCCATGGACAAGGAGTTTATAGACTGGCTCCAGACCAGTCCTCTTGAGTAGAGGGGAAATGAGTTCATGAGTTACAGTAACGATCTTCAGTCTGAATATCAGGCGGAGTTTACACACAGTCCGAAGTTTGGTATGCGTATTTTTATCTGCCATCCGAAAAAATATCATCACGCACAGAAAACGTTGCACACTTGTGAGTCCGATGCATTTTTATTATTATGTCCGTCGTTCTCATGTCGTTCTATTTGCAATACGAAACAAATAGTCTCTCCTGTATCCACGTCACGTTACAACATGACTTGACAGGCTGAGGCAGCAGCGCTGATGTGGAATGGAAAAGCAGGTCGGGGAATGGTTATCATACTGGACACAATGCTCGCGTTCACCTCGCCAAGCCGGCTGTGCGCGGTGGCGGGTTGCTGGAGCACCGCTTCCCGGGGAGAGAGAGCAGAGAGAGAGGGGCCAGTGAGGTGAAGCGAGCCGCTCTGACTGGACTCCAGCCGAGCGGGACTCGGCCGCATCTCTGTCTCCACGGCTTATTTTCGACTTGCATGTGTGACAAACTGCGAGCTTTGTCTACTTCACTGACGGTGAAAAAAATCCACAACGAGGAAGGTATGCTGGCGTGTGTGGTGTGGTGGCTGGGTGCCTGTCTCGGTGCTTTGGGGTGCGCGCACGTCATGTGAAAATCGGCTCACAGAATCGGCTATTTAGAGTGACCGGAACAGATCACCGATCGAGGCCGATCACGTGAAAATCGGCCATTTCCGGTCACGTGCTGATCGATCGGTGCATCCCTACCGTTAACCCATTGATACCTGATGCAGCATTTGCGTGTATATCCCTCATTTGTGGGCGTATCCCTTTAAGACGGTTCGCGGTCTTAAAGGGATACACACACAAATGCTGCATCAGGTATCAATGGGTTAATGCCAGAACATGGATACAAGCACAATGCACACAAAAATTAACACGCGTGCAAAAACACACATGCAATGCTTTCTTTCCTTACATCGCATCCTCAGTATCATTTCCTCTGTGTGTGTGTGTGTGTCTCACACACACACACACACACACACAGAGACACACACACACACACCTCAGTCTGTCACAGTGGTGACCGTCAACCCCAGCTCACGATAAAGCCAGGGACCGAGTCGGCACTGTAGTGAGCAGGCCGTCATTTTGCGGAACAGCTCCTTCTAATTACTGTAAGCAACACAGGGGCCACACAGACAGTGAGGCCGGTTTATTTATGTCAGATCATGGAATGCTCTACAAATACCCCCTACAGCACAGCACACAGCATGCAAGACGAGAAATATGTTCACGTCAAACCATCTTTTAACCTGAAGCAAAAACGTCAAGGAAATGCAATGTGCTTTTTGCATAATAGAGCAACCTCGTTAACTTTAGATCAAGCGCCCCCCCAGAGTGCGAAACAGAGCTAACCACCAACATAGCTGTGGGCGGTTCGACAAACAAACAAACAAGAGCGCTTTCTAATTATAGTCAAAAACCGTGTGTCCTGTCGCCTCCCGGTGGCTCGGTCTGGAGTCTGCGCGGCTGCGTGGGTTCAGCTCCGTCACATCTCTCTCTCTCTCTCTCTCTAATCACCTTCCTATCTTTGCATGTGCCATCTATAAATGTCTCCGTGGTCACGGCCTTCCCGCCAGAGGAACCGGGTTCAAGCCCTCGTGTCGGTGGCAAACATCCGCCCTGCCCAAAGTGTCCCTGAGCAAGGCACTACTTGAACCAAAAGAGAATGACCCTACGGGGATCAATTAAGTCAATCAAAGTTATCACATTATTATTACAGCGTTATTACCGCGGGGGGGATTTCCTCCAATCAAATTCTTACCATCACAATAACCTCAAAAACAAACGACAACAAAAATCCACCATTGCCACCATTGTTTTTTCCTCTGCTCTGGGCCTGATTCCTAATGGGGGGGTCCTCTGATTAGATTGCTCGGGCGATATCGGCGGGCAGCCCTGCTCAGTCACGCCATGGCGCTCAAGACAAACAGTCATCCAAGTCATTTGTTCTCAAAAGGTGTGGGACTGGAGGGGAGGAGGAGGAGGAGGGGGGAGCAGAGGAGTGGGAGGGTGGGAAAGTTCTGCAGGGCTACTGTACGTATCTGAGCCTTGATGTGGCAACAATGTGTTCGGCAGGAGGTAACGGGTGCCGGGGTGTTGGGTCACTTCCTTCCTACCGAGGCTGAGAACGAAACGGGAGAGAGAGAGAGAGAGAGCCAGACGCACGGAGAGAGAGAGAGAGAGAGAGAGCCAGACGCACGGAGAGAGAGAGAGAGAGAGCCAGACGCACAGAGAGAGAGAGAGAGAGAGCCAGACGCACGGAGAGAGGTCGTAGCCAGATATACTGATTTCAGATCAGCGAGCGAGCAGTACCGGGCCCCTGAGCGAGGGAGTCGGTGGTGTTTTGGGTCGGCCGAGCCGATCCTCGGTCTGTGTGTGAGCGTGGGAGAGTGTGTGTGTGTGTGTGTGTGTGTGTGTGTGTACGGCGAGGTGAGAGACACCTCTGGCCCGTGTGAGCGGTCGCAGCACCGTGCCTTGAACGGACCTCCGATGGTACACAGACACACACACACTCTCTCTCTCTCTCTCTCTCTCACACACACACACACACGCACACACACGCAGACCATCTATTAGTGTTACCTAACTAAGCACTTGAACAATGAGCAGTAGCTAAACTTCCTCGCTTTGTCTGCCCCCCGTATAACTTCACAAGAGCTTTCGGGACCGTTCTCACACAGACACAAATACTTGTTTTGTTTCTCACTTCGACACACAAACACAAACACACTGGCAGGCGAGCACATGCAATCACAGATGGAGCGGAGCGGAAGCAGAAACAATCTAAAGCAGCCCCCGACCCCACTCAGTGTGGCTCCTGGGTCAATTTCAATGTATTTATTTATTTATTTTTACAAGGCGGATGTTTTTGGTTAGGTTAGACCACCAAAATCTGTGTTTTTATTTTACTGTACAACCCAGAACATGGCGCAAATGGCGTTAGCATTGTCCATCCACACACTGTTTAACGTTAGCATTTGAGCTAACGCTATTGTAACAAACTATATCCAGGATGCACATTGCACATGCAACATTACTAATCTGATTAATATCATATATTTGGGTGATGTACCCCATCAGATTGCTGTAGCGGGCTGTTTTAAAGCTAGAGCAAAGTTTCTGGTGTCATCTGAATGGAAGAATGACTAAATTTGAATATGAAAAATATAAATGTTGGTATAATAAACGTTGATGACCAGTCCTTTTCATCAAAGTAGTAGCTATAATTGGCAGTGATGGTGTTACAGTAGGCCACAGGTGAAAGTGCACGGTCACAATCTGGCCCTCTGGTAGCGAGGACTTTTTTTTTTGTGTGGCCCTCTCTATCATCAAAGTTGCCCATCCCTGATCTACATAAATCAGAGTGAAATCTGTGAAAGTTTGTCTATAGGTTTTAAGGGATTTTATATCATCTTTAAGGTATATTATTATTTTACTAGTGAATCCTGGTAAATAGTAAATCACCTTGCAATGCAAAGTCAAATTGCAGTGAATGATTCAGTATTTAGAATTGCATCACAATCTGACTAATGATATTGTGCGGGGGTGCTAATCACTAGACAGATCCCAATCTACTGTAACACAGATCCATTTAAAATGGATCAGAACATTTTTTGCTGAAAAAGGTTTATGTTGCCACAGAATGAGCCCAACAGAAAGCAGCAAAGCGGTCGTCGATCATACTGGCTGGCAGAGACAGTTTCTCAGAGGCAGAGGGGCTGAGGAGAGGTCAGTGAGAAGGGAAGTGTAGTCTTTAGAGGTAGAGGGGCTGAGGAGAGGTCAGTGAGAAGGGAAGTGTAGTCTTTAGAGGCAGAGGGGCTGAGGAGAGGTCAGTGAGAAGGGAAGTGTAGTCTATAGAGGCAGAGAGGCTGAGGAGAGGTCAGTGAGAAGGGAAGTGTAGTCTTTAGAGGTAGAGAGGCTGAGGAGAGGTCAGTGAGAAGGGAAGTGTCGTCTTTAGAGGCAGAGGGGATGAGGAGAGGTCAGTGAGAAGGGAAGTGTAGTCTTTAGAGGTAGAGGGGCTGAGGAGAGGTCAGTGAGAAGGGAAGTGTAGTCTTTAGAGGCAGAGGGGCTGAGGAGAGGTCAGTGAGAAGGGAAGTGTAGTCTATAGAGGCAGAGAGGCTGAGGAGAGGTCAGTGAGAAGGGAAGTGTAGTCTTTAGAGGTAGAGGGGCTGAGGAGAGGTCAGTGAGAAGGGAAGTGTAGTCTTTAGAGGCAGAGGGGCTGAGGAGAGGTCAGTGAGAAGGGAAGTGTAGTCTATAGAGGCAGAGAGGCTGAGGAGAGGTCAGTGAGAAGGGAAGTGTAGTCTTTAGAGGTAGAGGGGCTGAGGAGAGGTCAGTGAGAAGGGAAGTGTAGTCTTTAGAGGCAGAGGGGATGAGGAGAGGTCAGTGAGAAGGGAAGTGTAGTCTTTAGAGGTAGAGGGGCTGAGGAGAGGTCAGTGAGAAGGGAAGTGTAGTCTTTAGAGGCAGAGGGGCTGAGGAGAGGTCAGTGAGAAGGGAAGTGTAGTCTTTAGAGGCAGAGGGGATGAGGAAAGGTCAGTGAGAAGGGAAGTGTAGTCTTTAGAGGCAGAGAGGCTGAGGAGAGGTCAGTGAGAAGGGAAGTGTAGTCTTTAGAGGTAGAGGGGCTGAGGAGAGGTCAGTGAGAAGGGAAGTGTAGTCTTTAGAGGTAGAGGGGCTGAGGAGAGGTCAGTGAGAAGGGAAGTGTAGTCTTTAGAGGCAGAGGGGATGAGGAGAGGTCAGTGAGAAGGGAAGTGTAGTCTTTAGAGGTAGAGGGGCTGAGGAGAGGTCAGTGAGAAGGGAAGTGTAGTCTTTAGAGGCAGAGGGGCTGAGGAGAGGTCAGTGAGAAGGGAAGTGTAGTCTTTAGAGGGGCTGAGGAGAGGTCAGTGAGAAGGGAAGTGTAGTCTTTGTAAAGCTGGCGTGGCCTCTCTAACCCCGGGCGGCCATCAGTCATCGGGACGCTGGCGGGGGAATCCGCTCGCACTCTGCTCCATCTGACCCTTCAGTCAGCGAGCCAAGCTCCTCTGATAACGAGCTTGGAAGCACACGCACTGCACAGCACACACACACACACACACACACACGCAATCATGTGTTCACACACACACACACACACGCAATCATGTGTTCACACACACACACACACGCACACGCACACGCAATCATGTGTTCACACACACCTTGATGGAAGTCTGTGGTATGTATGTGCAAGTGAACATGTACACAAGCCCTTATCAAGGCAGCTCCTTTACGGCGGGTTCACACACACGCCTAGAGCGACGCTTAAAGCTACGCTTTAAGCTACGCCTAGGCATATAGGCATTGCTTCATGCACGCTAGGCGCCTATTTGCGTTTACACAGGACGCCACACTGAAGCCCCGCTCTGCGCTACGCTGATCACATGAGCAGTGGTTTTTTACACTTTTCAGATCTGATTTATAGCATGGTATAAACCTCTTTTTTATTGTAATGTGCAAGTGACGATGTCTGTCTATTTCTTTTCCCTCGGGTAATCATGTGACTAAGAGTCATCAACACCATGAGTGATACATGCATTGAGACAGGGGGGGTATATATACATCTGACAGAAAAGACGTTAATAGAGGAACACATGAAGGACAGCTCTCCTACTATGCACTCGTTAATTCACGCTCCACCCTCCCTTTTGGGCAAACTCGGTAGAAAATATGGCCCAAGTCCGTCAGAAACAACAGCCAGCTTGACAGTTCAGCGCGCCTAGACGCTGAAAAATAGAACAGACGCCTAAACGATAAATGCAGCGCAGCGCGAGCGTGGCTTCAGCGCAGCGTGGCAGCGGTATGTGTGAACGCTCTCATCTGTTAACAAGTACGCCTAAATTTTATGCGTTGCTTAAAGCAGACAGACAGACAGGCAGACAGACAGACAGACAGACAGGCAGGCAGACAGACAGGCAGGCAGACAGACAGGCAGACAGACAGACAGACAGGCAGGCAGACAGACAGACAGACAGACAGGCAGACAGACAGACAGGCAGACAGACAGACAGACAGGCAGGCAGACAGGCAGACAGGCAGACAGACAGACAGACAGACAGACAGACAGACAGACAGACAGACAGGCAGACAGACAGACAGACAGACAGACAGACAGGCGGACAGACAGGCAGACAGACAGACAGACAGAGATGGAGGAGGGTGATGGACCCAACGCTGTTCTGACCCTGTGCTGATTGTCCCACAGGTCTCCACGCCACTCAAATTGGATATATGCACCGTTTGAGCAAAAACCGACACTGACCAAATTATTTCGGGCATGAAAGTAAAACAAAGTTTTAACTTTAATAGAGTTACTATTAAAGTTCTGAGTCACATTAAGACCTTTGTTTACAAGATGCGTCTACTTTTTCGTGATCGAATCAGCTGTATTTTTGAAATATAGACGTTGCGAGATTTTTCTCAAAATGGATATACCAGTTTGGAATGGAGCGCATGTATTGCCAACTTTTTTCAGATAATTGACCTGGGTCAGATGATGGCAGATGGGACGGGATCATTCTAAATAACATGTTGGACAAAATGATCCATTTTCTGGGCATGGTGACCCGTTATCTGAAAGCTAGAAACACACACACCACGGAATACAATAAGTCCTTTTGAAGAAAGGCTGCAAAAGTAAAAGAAAATACAAAAATGGAAACCAGGAATGTAACACACCCATGCACCCACACACACTCTCAAACACACACACACCATCCCGATTTCCTGACATTTTGTGAAAAATGCAATTACGGGGTCCGTGTACATAAAGAGAGTGAAATATGCTCCACCACGACAGGGTGAAGGAGGCACGACTATAAACAGGAAGTAGGCTGACATTGAAATAGTGCGGTGTTGTGGTCAGCTTGATGGATGTGGGCGTAAGCATAATTTGCCTTCAATTCCGCTAAACCAGGGGTTCGAATCCCAGCGTCTACTAAGTTATAATTTAACCAGTACATTTAATCAGTCTTTCATCTAAATTTATCCAAGTTGTTTTAGTTGCCTAAAAACCCAACCATAACTTGTACCCCTAACCTGAAAGACAGACAGCTGATTCCGTTTCCTGGCTTTTAGGTGAAAATGGCGTCTCCCGTCCTTACCAGGTATCCTGATGAAGGACCAGCCGTGCCGGGGGTAGACGGCCATCACCCCCCCGGGGAACAGCGGGTGGAAGGCGCTGGCTCTCGTGCGCCACTCCGAGGCCAGTTGAGGCGAGCCGTACAGGAAGCACTGTTTGGAGGCCGCGCCCCCTCCGGCTCGCGCCAGCCGCCACTCGTACTCTGCGCTGCGGTCGTCGCAGTAACGCTCCATGGGCGCCGCCGTCACCTAGGAGACCACAGAGGAAAAGATGAGAATGTGTTGCAACTACGAAGCCAATCCATGATGTTCTGTGCAGGAGGAAAGGAGGAACATTTTAGAATGACTTTAGTATGGGAAGTTTATTCACCTTATGTTCCAACACAGGGGTCAGCCAGTTACTTCCTATTGTGTTTACACTTCCTGTGACAGTACAGTACTATAGTGACCAGGTGAATAGGCATTGGTTTTCTGACAATAGAGACACTGCATGAAATAGGCCACGCCCATCACGGGGGAAAAGCTCCGTTCATTTCCATACACCAGCGTCATTTTCCTTGAATTAAACATAGCTAAAAGCAGCTGTTGTGTGGTGGGGCTGCGCAGACAACAAATGTGAAAAATCGCCAGTTAAAGTTTTTTTGTACTCCCGAGGAAAACAAGGAAGCCATTGAGAATTGGCGACAAGAAAAATGTGGATGTTGCTGTCAATGAAGTAAGTTGGAGTGTTCATCTTCCGTATATACAATCTTTTTGTGCAACACCCGACCATGCACGCGACATAAGAGAGCGCCAGGATTGGACGGGAGTTTGTGTTTTCCCCCGTTTTGGGCGTGGCTTCTGAATGATGACGCGCTCCGCAGTGTCTCTAATA
>NC_139630.1:26891122-26921122 GCF_964638095.1 Poromitra crassiceps
TGCGGGGGAGTGGTGAACTCTGCCATCTCTGTGACTTGGGTGCAGCCAGACTCCCACCACCTATCTGTGAGTATGTGAGCAGCGCTACGCGCGGCGGCCGGCAAGAGAAACCCAACATCTGTCACGAGGATCTGCCAGCACAAGCATCACTCATGGGCTTATTAAGGCACTTTCCACGTCACGAGCGCTACAGAGAGACAGATGGGAGGAAGGGCGCCGGTTCAACCAGAAGAGGCGAGGAGAAGCGCTGCATTATACTGCCAAAAGATGATATTGCATTTTTAGCGGAGCAGTGTCGTATGAATATACATTTTTGGACATGGCTTTTTTTGTGCAGAATATGTTTTTTCCGCACTTAAAAGAAAACACCCACCAACAAATTTAGATCCCAATTCTTAGAACGTTGCTCTGCTAGAGTGAACTGAAAAATCTTCCCCATTTCTCAATTTTATCTGTCCCATATGGCAGGAAGTTCATGGAAAAGCTGAATGGTTTGTTTTAGGAAACCATCTGGAAGACCTTTCCCTCTCGCTATAAAAAAAATACTAATGTTCTGTGATTTTTCGGAAATTGCAAATTGCCGTTACTGCAACTTGGAATCTTGTTTCAATTCATCACCGTATCACCACATCCATCATCATAGAGATCAGGAAATGGAGGTCTACAGCAGAGAAAGGTCTCTCTTCTTCTACCTTGTCTGAGAGCTCGTTCTCCACATCCTTCTTGATCCTGCGCAGCATGAAGGGCTTCAGGATCATGTGCAGCCTGGAGAGCTGGTCTGAAACACAAACATCAAACATATATCACATACATATCACACGCAAGAATGATCCGGAATACAGGACAGATGTTGGCACACAAAAAAGAATGACCTGGTAAATAATATGTGATGTCAATGTACAGGAAAAAGAGCCGAAAAGGAAAAAGAAAGAATTCTCAAAGCTAAGCGTCGGCTCACTCTCGTCGATGGCCGACTTGTTCTCCGCGTGGCTCTCGATGTCCTTGGAGAACCACTCGTTGAACTCTTCGTGGGAATCGAACAACGTGGGCATGATGAAGTGCAGCAGGGCCCACAGCTGAGAGACAGCAATAATATACAGTCGTCAACGGCTCTATCTTACACACATACCAACACACACATGCACGCACACACACACGCGCACACACACACACACACACACACACACACAGAGACACACACACACGCACGCACACCCTTAGAGACAGGCGTGCACACACACACGCACACCCCTCACCTCAGCCATTGTGTTCTGGATGGGCGTGCCAGTGAGCAGCAGTCTGTTTCGACACTGGAACTGCAGGAGGATCTTCCACCGAACGCTGACAACACAGAGGGGGAAAGTGTGACTTGGTGGCCTCCTGTAGCCAACTAGCCACCATCGACTTATTGTAATTATGTTTTTAATTCCGTAATTAATCAAACTATGGGGCATGGTCTGTATGTGTCTGTATATATAGTCTCTGTGTGTTGAGGTCCCTACATGTTTCAAAATTCCCTACTTTTGCCAAACTTATTTCTTGACTGGGGTTTGATTTCGGTACATTTTCAATACTAGAAATCACGCTCGATTCCTAGCCCTACGCGGGCTCGCATACGCAGCTCGGCCACTGCGCGGCCTCGTCGCCTTGTTGTGAGGATGGATCCGATTGGTGGATGATTAGAAACGCTGATCCAATAGAGAGCCGCAGTAACGAGTCCGGAAATCATCGATGCGAACAGCCCTGGTTCTTCACAGTTTTCGCCTATGGGAGTTTTGAATGGGTTTTTGGCGCGATGCTTCTAATAATCTCTCTGAGCAACGCTGGCTTAATCAAACGCGAACCAGTGTTTAGTAATATCATCTTCACACACGAGGACCACTTTTATGAGTTTTGAAGCTTTTACATGCCGTTAAACGGGCGGCTAGCTAGCAAACGGCTAAATGAGACTACACTGTTGAGTCGATGGGGATATATACGTCAATAACGTCACCACTTCAAAGGGCGAACACGGAAATTCTCTTTCCCTCACCTGGTTCAGCCCGTTCAGTCCGGGGTAATCAGCGCACACATCCAACAACAGTCCAGGTTGAGTGCTGACGTGACGTGGAAGCCTATGCGACAGTGTGTAGTTCTGGACTAGCTTAGCTCGAGCATTTTACTTCTAGGGCTCGCATTTACGCTTCAAAACTCATGAAAGTGGTCCTCATGTGTGAAGATTATCCGACGGAACTCTGGTTCGCGTTTGATTAATCTTGCGTTGCCCAGAGACCGTATTTGAAGCATCGCGGCAAAAACCCATTCAAAAATCCCATAGGCAGAAACAGTGAAGAACCAGGAAGTTCAGGACTTCCGCATTCTGCCTACAAAAATATGTCATCCTTGCGGCTCTCTATATCAGCGGGCTGTCAGCTGATTACAGCTGGGGCATAGTAGCCTATGACGTCCGACCATGTCCTGCGTGAACTAACGCGACGCTTCCTTTATTGTTTATTGGGACTGAAGAATCTTTTTTGGACAGTTTTCCAGACTTTGTCATTTTCGACACGTTTCAGACCTATGCAAATATCTGCAATATGTTTGGCAATGCAGCATTATACAACAGAACAGAACAACACCATGCTAGTGCTTTACCTGGTGCTGCTCTTGAGTGCCTGGGCCTCGTCCAGAACCATATACTGCCACTTGACCCTCTGGAAGTACTTCACATCTTGGACCACTAGCTGGTAGCTGGTGATCACCACATGGAACGGTGCATTCTGCGTATACAGGGTTTTCTACACACACACACACACACACACACACACACACACACACACACACACACACACACACACACACACACACACACACACACACACACACACACACACACACACACACACACACACACACACACACACACACACACACACAGATAAAGAGAGAGCCAGATTGAGTTAGAGAGAGAGGGAGAAGGAGAAGAAAAAGACATGTACAATATTTTCACCACACTGGACACTGCACTAAACCATTTTCAAAGCTGCATTCGTCATTAGGATCTATTTACCTGGCTCCAGAATTTCCTTATCACCTTACGATCATGTGGGTTCCCCCAGTACGGCAACACCTGAGGGACAAAGATGAAGAAGCAAGACCAGTAAGATTAAAACAGGGGGAAAGTGAAGTGGGTCACTTCTGTCCAGAATCCCAGTAACACCAGAACAGTCGGCTGAGCATGTCACCTACTGTAGTCTACAAATAGCGCTTTTCCCAGAAGTCTCCATTCACATGAAAGCAATGAATCAAGAGCGAGACATGTGTTTACCCATAGCATCACGCATGAATTACTGCTTGAATTCTCGATGAGTTGTTGATGTCAAAAGTGAAGTGAAGCCATTACGTCACTCAGCACGAGCCGAAGCACCATTGTTTTCATGCCAGTTGTTGTACACGTTCAGGACGCTTATCTACAGATCGTGTAATAGAGTCTGTTCACACCTCATTAGCAAAACAGACATGAGATGATTTATTCTACAACTATGGGAGGAAATGGCCATGGCTGAGTGTTGAGCACATCAGTGAGTGATGCTTATTACTAATATATATATATATATATATATATATATATATATATATATATATATTTGCCTGAGATGTCTGCCTTCTACAATGGAACTGGATGGCACTCGGCTTGTAGTGCTCAAAGCACCAAGAAAAACTCAACAGCAATGTCTCTCTCCAGGAATCATGACCCGGTTACTCAAAATAATGCACAGACTTTGTTGTGAGCAGTTTCATGTAGGAACTATTTTCTTTTGCAGTCTCGTGTAGGAACTAGCTAGCAGCTAGCGGGTGTAGTTCGGTCACAAGAAAATAGTTCCTCCATGAAACTGCTCATAACGAGGTCTGTGGATTATCTTGAGTAACGGGGTCATGATTTCTGGAAAGAGACGTTGCTGTTGAGTTTATCAAATGTATTTCTTTGGCACTTTGAGCACCACAAGCCGAGTGCCATCCAGTTCCATTGTATTGGAGAGAAGGCAGAAACTCTGCGGACGATATCTCCAAAACTCAGGCAACTAACACAAAATGATATAGATGGATAAATAAATAGCACTACAGGTGAGAGGAAAAATATGTATTTTGGATTTTAGGGGTGAGCTGTTCTTTTAAGACATGCAAAAGGAACAAGAAGAGAAAAGAAAAGAAAAAAACAGCACCCACTGACTGAACAAGCGCACTAGTAACAACCGTGTGTAACGATGGGTTAACAACATGCACGCCTACAAATTTCCTGAGAGACAATACTGCCCCCTAATGAATAGTGAGTAAATCTGCACGCGTCTCTGAGCACTCTATCCTCAGTTGATCCTCGTCGAACAACAGCGTGCGTTCAATCTCGGCTGTTAAGAGAACATCGATTCATTCGGCCAGAGCTGAACCACAGAGCAGCGGGTTCGTGAGAGAGAGAGAGAGAGAGAGAGAGAGAGAGAGAGAGAGAGAGAGAGAGAGGGGGAGGATGCCAGGATTCCCGGAGGCCTATTTGTGCAGGTGTTTCCACCGACGCCGCTCACTCACTCAGCAGCACTGCGGAGTCTCACCTTGAATTTGGGCACGAAGCGGGTGAACTCCTGGTGCCAGTTGTTGAGCGTGGAAGCAGGAGAGATGATCAGGAATGGACCCCAGATGTTGTCTCTCTGTGCAGGAACCCAAGAAAGGACACATCGTCAGCCGTTACACCAGGTGGTCTCTATCTGTGTGTGTGTGTGCTGTGTGTGTGTGTGCGTGTGTGTGTGTGTGTGTGTGTGTGTGTGTGTGCGCGTGTGTGCGTGTGTGTGAGCATCCAAAGAACAGGAAGCCCAGGAGGAACGCAGCATGTGTCTTCCTGTGAGAGATAATTCAACCGCTGAAAAGCTCCCATTTCCCCCTGAATTCCATTTCTCCCCCCCGAGGGAGAGACGAGATCTAAAAGAGATCAAAAGAGCTGCAGAGGTTCCAATCAGCGACGCACAAAACAATGAAATAAGTCGTATGACTCATTCGGACGAACGATTCCCAACACCTGCAAAAGAAGAAGCACAGGCAGAAAAGGATGCAGGTGCATAGAGGAGCTGGCGCGTTTCGATGTTTTCCTATCTCAGTCGTGAAAGCAGAGACAATCGAATGTTCCAGGAAGTTTTTTTTGGAAGCGCGTGGTGGGTGAACCCCTTTGGCCCCCCGCCCCGGTGCTCCCTCACCTCGGCCAGGTGTGCCAACAGGGCGATACTCTGGACCGTCTTCCCCAGGCCCATCTCATCAGCCAGGATCCCGTTGATGCCCTTTAAATGGAACAGAGGAAAAGTGTCAACATCTGCATGTATTATATCATCACAACTGACAGACAGACAGACAGACAGACAGACAGACAGACAGATAGACAGACAGACAGACAGACAGACAGACAGGGTTTCCAGTGCCGCCGTGACAAAACAAACATACGGCCCGGGGGCCAGGAAACCTGCCCGCCAAAGGGTCCGATCCGGCCCACAGGCTGACTTTGCAAAACTCCGAAAATTGCACTGAGAAGTCCTCCAATCGAATTTGATGCACTTGTGAAGGCCAACAGGTACCAGGTTTAGTAGCCTATTATTCTTGAAAACTATTTTCATTGCCCTTGAATATAGAGAATTGCCCAGAATTTGCTGTCAATTGTAATAACTGCGCAGTTACAGACAGTTGATTTGATCACTTGAGTGATAGGCCTTATGGTAGCTGAGATAACCTAACCTATGTGAAAATGTGTTCTTAAAAGGCACCTGTAATTCTTTACACTAAGAGAAACAAGAACATTTCGAGGTGTTTATAAGTTATTGATTTTCTGGCGCACTTGATACCAAATTGGGTTGTTGCATGTGGACCATTAACTAAAATTAGTTAAATTGACACCCTGCCCTGGATGCACAGAAAATATAGCAAAGATATATACAAGATCTGTATTTTATCTGTATTCATCATCATAAATAAAAAACAAACTAAAAAGCCTTGAGAAGCGTGTATCTACAGAGACAGACTCAGTCACCTGTTCGTAGAGGTTGGCCAGCCAGTTCATGCCTTTGAGCTGGTATCCCTTGAGCTTGCCGTTGAAGATGGTGGGCTGGGGGATGTCTTCTCCGGCCTGGATGGACGGGTTGGCCAGGCTGTAGCTCTCTCCAAACCCGGAGCCCGAGCCTGAGGCGGACACTCCGGCGACATGCAGAGACGCACAGCGGCTGTCCTTGGCCTCCTCGTCAAACATTCGCGTCTACGGGGAAAACACAGAGTATAGAATGGGATTGTGTGTGTGCATGGGTGTGTGTGGGCATTGAGGTGTGTGTGTGTGTGTGTGTGAGTGTGTGTGGGCTTTGAGGTGTGTGTGTGTGTGTGTGTGTGTGTGTGTGTGTGTGTGTGTGTGTGTGTGTGTGTGTGTGTGTGTGTGTGTGTGTGTGTGTATGCTTCTCAGGGTGTGTGCTGTTGGCCCTACTCCACGTCATCATGCCCATGTATGAATATGTGTTTGTATGTGCCAGCTTACTCTCTCTTGGTGAATCTGGTAGGCCTCTTTGGCATTCCTCAGGGCCTGGGACTTGTAGTAGTCACTATCTGCACATAGCATACAATACCAACAGTCAGTTGGTCCCAAACGATCTGCTTCATAAACTCAATTGACTGCATAAATATAGAAAACTAGTCGAATAAATACATTAAAAACTGTGAGGAGGAGAAATAGTGGAATATACAACACTGACAAGACAGGAGATTACAATGGCTGTAACATGTGACAGTTATATTGAGAATGACATATTTGGAGGAATGAGTTCAACTCTTCCTAGAAGGGATTCAATTAGGTTTTTGCACTGATCTCATTTAGTACATTGTAGCTAATAGGATTGGCCTACTTGCCTTTGCGATAAAGACATTCAATCATGAACCATCAATGCTACAAAGGTACAATTACTAATTGATCCTGGTCGAGTGACAAAACAAACCTATGGCTGAAGAGTTCATACCGTAGTCCTCCTGTCCCATGTTGACCATCACCCCTCCCCCGATGTCAATCTGCCTTTGGGCGCCGGAATCTTCCAGCTTGCTCAGAATTTCCTCCTGGAACACGTCTCCTCCTGGACCTCCCAGGTTGGGCTTACCGCCCATGAAATGAGCGTAGAGCTCAGTCTGGGTGATGAGGAAGTTCAGCTTACGCTGTTGACGCTTTGCCTGGGAGAGAGAGAGGAGTAGATGGAGAAAAAAAACCGATTTATATCGGCACCTAAGATGAGCCGTGTACAGAATCATCCAAATCTTAAATCGATTTCAAACTTCTTTGCAAAATGGTTATATTGATGCAAATTCTGCTAGAGAAAAATGTTTTCTAGAAAGCCCTAATCAGGCTACGGAACTTCCTACGACAACACCTTCCTCGCCACCTACCTCCCTCATCTCCTCGTCCAGTTTCCGCTGCTCCAGAGCCTCCTTCTCGGCCCTCTTCCTGTGCTCCTTCTCCACCTTGTCGTACTTCTTCCAGTACAGCATCATCTCCTTGGTGAGGCGGCGGGCCCGGGGCAACGTCTCCTTACAGTTCTTCTGCGCCTGGATAGCCGCGCGCCGCACCTCGCGCATGCACTGGTGAGCCAGCTGTGGCAACAACAAAAAGGTAGCTTACATGTTGTCATGTGCTACAATTTGGTCTCTCATCAATACATAAATGAGTGTCCAGAAGTAGGCCATCAACTGAAAATTAAATGTGATACCAAAATGTGCTGGTATGAAAGGAGGGGGTTGACATATAACGTAATCTTTTGAAATGATAATAAATGAATTGAATATGTTTTTCCAAAAATGTTTTAATCATATTTGAGTATAAAACTCGTCAAACATTACACCCAAACAGTAGGTGCTACTTACCTTTTTAGCATTGGTCAATACAAGGTTCTTGGCAGAGGTTTTCTGCTTGAAAGACTGCAAATGAGACAGAAAGAGAACCATTAGAACAAATACAACTGGGAAGAATGGACACACCCTAATTTTGGACCACCTATCCAGTAGAATCATGCATGCTGACCTTGGGAATCTCTTTCTTGGCGATGGTGAGCCAGACTTTGCGTCGCCGCGCGTTCAGCTGCTCGATGGTCAGGTGTTTCTTCTTGACCACGGGCAGGGGAGCGTCGTGGGAGAACTTAGCGAAGATCTTGGTGACGTAAGGACGCCCCTCGTCCAGAAAATCCCCCTCTCCTCGTTTCTTCTTCTTCTTCACCTTTTTTAGTTTGGCTAAAAGAAAAGGAGAAGCACAATAGATTTGAAATCTTGTCAACTATTCCAGTAATAAGCCAGTTCTTTGATTATGACTCCATGAGTTTCCAATGATTTCCTTTGGGTGGGGTTTTTTTTTTTTTACCCTTGAATTTCTTCTCATCTTTGATTTTCTTCTTCTTGGGCCCCAGTAGGTGGCGCTGTTGCTCATAGAAGAGGTCATGAGTGGAAAGGAGTCCAGTGCTGTAGTATTGGTACTGGTGGAGCTGCAGGAGCGATACACACAGAGGGAAGATATGATGGTAATAGTGCAAAAAAAAATCTACCGTTGTTATGATTATTGCTAGATATACTGCATTTAGACAGCGGAACGATCAAAAGAACTTCAATTGAAGCACTCTCGATGAGCCTATGTCTATTTAAGTCTACTTTCAAAAACTTTCAAGGTCTTGACTGCCCCAATCAAATTCACAAACTTTCAATGATTTCAAGGACCCGTGGGAACCGTGATTTATGTGTGTCCTAAGTACCTCGCGGTCAGAGTGGAACTTGCTCTGATGCTGCCTGGTGTAGCGGTGTAGCCTTAGCATGTCATGCAGCTCCTCTCGAGACATAACGAAGTCGGAGTCGTCGGAGTCCGTGTCCGAGTCCGTGGTGTCGTCACTCAACAGGATATTCTGCAGGAGAGAGAGGAGGAACATGAGCGTCAGGAGGCCAGCGCTGCATGATGGATGCTGTGTGTAGGGCGGCGAACAAAGGAGTGAAGCCCGAGGTGGACGAAATGCAGGGTGCAGGGTGACAGAGGTTGGCAGCACAAGGAAGAAGAAGGAGAAATTTAAAAAAACTCATGCGCTTTTGCTAAAATATCTCCGGGGGGAAACCGTTAAGTATAACGAAGAAAATGTGTCTGACTGTACAAAATACCTTGAGCCATTTCCTGTTCTTCTTCAGCTTGGAGAAATTGTAGAGGCTGGTTTTATCTGCCTTTTGGTCTGTGGAGTTAAAAGAGGGAGAGAAACAAATCACACATAAGACAGACAAGAGACCGACATGAGTGAATGGATGCTATGTGTCATTCCTGAAAAAGTAAATAACAGTAGTGAGGATATGCCTGTGTCGTCAAATAAGAATAAAATACAGATACATTTTTATAACTCATGTTTGACTGTCACACACTTTAACGTGCTTGCATTAAAAGCTTTGTGTGATTCAAACATATTATGCTTAGGTGATGATTAGGTCAACAAATCAAAACAAGTAAAGCCAGCAGCAACATGACAGTATTTAATATGATTCATTAGAAATGGAACACTGATGACTGAGAGGATAAACATAGATACCCACGGGGTGACAGAAGTTTAGCATGGAGTGACGAACACATAATTGCTCAGGAAATCCTTCACCGACTATCTTACCTTTGCCTTGCAGCAGAACCCCGTTCAGGGGCTTGCAATCTGCCAACCCATCCTCTGGGTCACACGGCTCATCTTTCACTGTCAACGTTGTGTGTGGGTTGGGGGGGTCCAGGGATAGCCCCTCCCCCAGGGTAGCATCGCTGTCATCACTCTCGTCACTGTCGTCGCTAGTAGCACGGGGGGGGGGGGGGGGGGTGAATATGCAGCTGTAAGCCAAGCGACATCCCTTGCATCCAACATATGTCTATTCTTGTCTTCTGAGATGTGTCTGGTCTTATTAGTAGTACATCAATGCCAGAGAGGGTATAACATGAGACACGACAGACCAAACATAGATGATTTCATCTTGAGCAGATGACAAAGGGACGCTAAATCCCCTGCTATTCCTCTAACAGAGGCCAAAGAGTTTCTGGGATTAAATTGTTATCATATATCTCAAGTCGCAGATAGGATGGAAGATTCCTGCCATGTATGTTGGCGTTTCTAAATTCAAATTAGCGACAGTTTTGTTCCCCGTCCTGCGCCATGAAAAACACAATTACAATTGTGTTTGCAGTACAATCGTCCATATATTGTGATGTAAATATCCAAATAAGATGCCCGTTTCAATTGCAACACATGCTGAAACCGATGGGGGCTGAGAACCAAAGCCCCCCCCCCGGCCCCCAATAATCACCCTCTGCCTGTACCTGGTTATGTCTGTGTTAAAGATAGTGGAGGTCTGGCGCAGGAAGCTGTCCAGCCTCAGCGATCGCTCCAGGCGCTGGAGGTAGAGAGGTTTGGCCAGGCCAGAGCTGCCGCATGCCCCCACCTCCAGCCGGCCCTGCCCCGACGCCATGGAGCACCTGACTCCTCCACCCGGCAGGGCGGGAACTCTTTACTGGAGGGAGGAGGACAGAGTCAAAGATGAGGGAAGAGGAATGCCAAAGGATGATGAAGGCAGATGGGTTGAGATTAGAATGAGCATTACAAGAAACTGGTGCCTAAACACTTTGTTGTTTTATTGACATTCGCCTAAAATCTTCCGGGTATGAAAGTTCAGAGCAATTAATGGATTACTCAGATTAGTACCTTGGTCAAGGAAACTTTAACACAGATTGATGGGCTTTTCCTTCATTTCCCCAGCTACCCCCCCAGGGTTTTAGAAGATACTCTAACAAGCTCTTGCATCTTCCGTCTAAGCAACAACTAGCCTAAGCTATAGGAGCACGGCACCCACAACTTGGTCCATTGTGATCAAAATGCAATTGACCTACCTTCTTCTCAGTCAGCGATGTCATTATTCTTGATTCCAAGACTAGTGATCAGACAAAAGAAGTGATAAAGGCCTAAAAGAGGAGGACATGTATCCATGAGTCACAGTATGATATCATGTATGAAATTGTATGCGACGCCACTATAAAATATGAGAATAACAATGGGGGCTAGTGGTCATTTACATGTTATGATTACTGCAATGTAGTCCTGTTTATAGTCATGTGTTATAGCTTCATTATGCAACAGTGACATGGTGAGTGGGTGCTTTTGGAACAAATATCATACAAACATAAATTGATACCCCAAAAATGGATAAGACAAAAAAAGAGAAACAAGCTGCCAGGACAATACTGGCAGCTCTGTTTGCTCTATTTGAAGTATATAGATACTAGGCCACATAAACTTCATGTTTTGTATTTCTGCTTATGTTTATAATGTGCATAGTTCAGTAAGGTTCCTGGAATCGGAGTGGCTGCCTCTCTCCTGTGCTTTCCTTTCCCCTACTTTTCCTGTCTTGTTTACATAGCAGAAAGGATCTCTGCACAGCTGGGAATATGACAGGTGCGTCGGGGGAAAGACATGAGACTGTAAAGAAAAGCTCCCGCACACTGTCTCACCTTCTTAGGAGAAAATGTATTGGATATTATACGTTTCGGTCACTAGGACCTTCATCAGTATACTGATGAAGGTCCTAGTGACCGAAACGTATAATATCCAATACATTTTCTCCTAAGAAGGTGAGACAGTGTGCAGGAGCTTTTCTTTACAGTTTCCTGTCTTGTTTACAAAAAGGTACAAGCTATTATAGTACCGGTGTTATGCCGAGTTTTGCACCCCCCGCCGAGAATTGCATCCCCACCATATTTTGGGGCTGTTTTAACTTAAAAACAGGGATGCAAATCTCGGCAGGTACAAACCGCCAAGACTTGCATTCCCCTCCATAAAGCCAGGACAGACCCCCAGGTCTCGAGGTCACCTGTACCCGGACTTTAAGCACCAAAGTTGGCTTCCCTGAGCCAGAAGAGAGCTCCAAGCATGGAAGTCACCTCCACGCGGATCTATTGCATCAAAGTCGGTCTCCATGAGCCAGGACAGACCCCCTGGCTTGGAGGTCACATCTACCAAGACAATTATATCATTTTTAAACAGTTAAGTTTCCTACTAAATCATTACAATATGCTCCCGTGAGGTGGGGATGCATTTGGCGGTGGGGGTGTAAAACTCGGCATAACACCGGTATGTATAATTTGTTTTCATAAGAGGATTTCATAATTGAGGAATCAGACTTGATTAATATATTCACAAGATTGCATGTGATTTATAACATAATTTCCTCAGATCTACTCCTAACTTAACTAGCTTATAGTATGGTATTACCTTAATCAACAAATTCACATTTCAATTATTGAGCCAGTGAGATATTGCTGTCAGTGTCAACTCCATTGTAAACTTATGGTTGTCATTTGCCAATGAATGACTATGATCACTTGGGGAGAACAAGTTGTGTGGTAGGATGAGAAAGAGTTTGGTGTACTTGTAAAACATGCCGAAAATAGTGCAAGCTGCTAATCCTAAATGATTCGTGGTGATTTGAAATCACCACCATATTTTCATCTTGTGATGCCTCACGTTAGCAGCACATCCAAGCTAACGTTAGCCAAGGTTTGCTGGCTAACCTAGCCACGGTTTGCTCGGCTAACCTTGGCTTGGTGCCACTTACGCACTGGATTGCATGGCAAAAAAAATGCTAAGCTAACATTAGCTGGCGGCAAGCTAACGACCGTTAGCTAACGTTACTTTACTCTGTATGCTGTATGCACACACACACGCTGCACTGCACCGATCAATGATAGTGAGGGGTCAATGTGCTAGTGTACAGACTGACAGCTCACTCTGGCCACACCAGATATCAAAACAGCTTTGACCATTTTGACTTGAATAGCAAGTCATTGTTACACTAGCCAGCTAGCTATGTTGCCTATTCTAGCTTTTTCTTCATAGCTTATCAATAGAGGAGTTTTTGCACAGACGTCCCCCTCGCACCATTAATATGAAGTATTCAAATCGGGTCTGTCTCTTTAAGGCCACCACCTCCCTTCCTAAACATTTTATTAAGATATGACATTGGTATAATAGCTATTTTAGCTGGCTAGTCGCTAGGAGCAAGGCCCCTAAAGCCCGCGCCTCTCGTACCCTTGTTTCGGACACGAGCTGGGGACTCGGTTGCCTGTGTGAATGATCCCCATGTTTTAATTCTTTTCTCCCTCCCGGCCATCTTCCCCCATTGCTCCCTCGCCATAACAATCGCTAAGGACTCTCTCACCTTGGCCCCGTGTCCCCCTGTTTGTCTCTCTCGATGCTGCTGCCAACTCTCGGTTCTCTGACTCCAAAATGGCGGTTTGAGGCACCGACTGAGTCTGTGAGCTTTGAGTCGGCAGCAGCAGAGAGGCGGCCACTTTCTGTTACTGAGAGAGCAGAGACACGACGCCATGGCGAGGATACAGCAAGGAACAGCCTTCTTAATCAAATGCAGAGAGAAGAACGGTCGCCCGTCGAGGTCTTCGGGGAAAAGACTGGAATAGAAAATCACAATCGTGTCTTTACTTGACGTAGTTTACACATTCTCAGCGTATATGGTGTATAAAAGCATAGTATGCAGAACTAGTGCAAACGTATCGATGATTTTCCGATTTCGATTGATAGAGTCTGCTCACCACGAAGATTACCGAGCTACGTCTTACGTCACCCAAAGGGAACTCCGTTTTAGGTAAGGTGAGCCACTGAGCCAGTTATATTTGTGTCTGGAACATCAATTTGATCCGGTATATTTATTAACTAGTACTGTACCTACATAAATACAATGTTACAGTCACACAGGAAAGATTATTTCATCCCAAGTCTTGATAGGATATTTCTGAATTCACTGGGAATTGAGGCTGATTTGTTATTGTGTTTCTCATTAACTGTAGTTTGATTGCTATTTGATTGAATTGATAGTGTGATACTCAAGTGATCCAAATAGGAAATGTCTCTCATCATTGTCCTCCCTCTGCAGGGGGGTCAGGCAGGGTGAGCTACAGAACAGCACCTGGCTGGAGCCAGTAGGGACTCCATGGTAGAGACTTGTAAGTGGACAATTCAGCAGGATGACAGATGCTTGCTGGCCAAGCCCACGTCCCCCAGATCGTTTTTTCTCGTAACCACTGACTCACCCAAATTGCTAAACCGCAGAATTGCTCAGAATTATCATGCTGTTATAGACCAAGCAAATAAAAACAGCTGCATTTCTGTGCTGCAAAACTATCGTTATATTTCAACATAATTGGGGGAGAGGAAACATTCAGTGTGATAGTTAAAATCATTTATTACATATTTACCACACCAACAATAACAGCCAGTTGAACTGACAATCATACATTTGACAGAACTGAATTACAAAACAGTGAATATATGAGGTACTAATTTGTTAATCCCAGCTAATTTGAGTGCTATAGATGGTGAACACAAACGTAACAGAGTTGAGAGGGTGAATTGAGCTGGGACACACAGATGCTGTCTTAAGTGCAGCTGAAGCGTTTACCAGATCAAACAAGTGCATGATGACCTAATTGAGTTTATAGATGTATAATAGTGCAGTTGTATCTGATCTGATAGCTTTGGGATCGTTCTTTACCAGCATCGATCAGTAGGGTGGTTCAGGCACATACATGTTCTGTACAGCACTTCACATTATGACATCCTCTTTTCATAAGCAGAAGTCATCCTTTCTTTACAATGCTCAGAATATTACAATGTATTATCAATTGATGGCTGCTTTTCGCTAGATATTCCCATAAAGGGTGCAAAAGTCTTAAAATCAGCCTCAACAAAATAAGCATATTCTGGGGGAATCACATGAAGCTGATACAGTTTTAGGCAGTAGGCATCATCAGCAGGAAAAAGGTGAATCTGTCAGCTGTGAACGGGTCGATCCTATGTCAAAATCGATGGTGGGGATTGTCTTGTATGTCCATCCGTTCATGCTGACAGACGAGGGGCCTCGTTCATAGCCAGCTGGACTTCTCCTCCTCAAACTTCTGAGGATCGATGAACGGCTTGTCGATGGTCTTGATCATCAGTTCGCCGCAGTACACGCACTCGCACGCGATGATGTCATCGATGTCCGACTTGATCTGCTCGCGGCTGGCGCCCGCGTTGCCCTTGCCCAGGCTGGCGGTGTCACCGTCCTCCTTGGGCGCCGGGCGGTGGCGCGACTTGGAAGACTGCGCGGCTGCGGCCAGTTTCTTCTGCAGCTCCTCCAGACGACTCTGCTTGTAGACCGTCAGGTGGGGGGTCACTTCCTAGAGGGCGGAGAGAAAAAAATGTTATCCCCGCAATAAGAGACTGACTAACTGCTGCTGTCTGTTCATCATATTTGAATTAGGTTTCCCACAGAAGTTTATCTTTTTTTCCTAAGATGGTCACTGAAATAAAAATGTAAGCTAATGAATGAAAAGCCCAACGCATAACATCTCGTGAACATGGTAGCGCTTCTCATCTCACCACCACTGTTAGGTACTTAGTGGTAAGCACGCACTGATTAATATTTGTATCAGATATTTCCGTTGATATTATGCTACAATAGTATCGAGAATTTCACCAATAATACAATTTGAAACCAAGACCCACGTTTAGCATTTAAATATTCAACAGGCAAATAGATGTAAATTCCTGTCTTTATCCAAACAAATTAGGATGTTAGATATCTCTAAAGAAGACAAATGGATTGTATGTCAATATAACTGATCCAAGTCTGTTTTTTCCCCCACAAAGAGTCATGAACAGGCCTAATACTCAGTATGAGTGCTCTGAATTGCAGTTTGGATGGAGCCCTACTGTTACCTGGAATAGACAGTCGTAGTGGAACATGTGTCCACACAGGAACAGGTAGAAGGGCCTGTTGAGCAAGGGGAATTCACAAGCAGCGCACTTCTCCTGCGACTCCACCACGCCATATTTGTTCCTCATTTCCTGGATGTCCTCTCGGATGCGCTTGGCGCTCTCCGTGGCCTCCTCCATCTCCTGCTTCAGCTCAGCGATGTGCTGGTTGTACTCCTCCAGAGAGCTGCAGATGGCCTCCTGAAACACAGGGACCAACCAATGACGACTCGTACCGATTTGAGGCGGTGGTCTCCTTGACAGCTGTCACTATTATGTACTATAAGTTGTGCATATTTACAAGCATATAATGAGTTTTCTTAACCCATCTCTACTTCATGACTCTGGTGCAGATGTGGCCAAACTTTTTTGGTTGTGGGCCGCATACAAAAAAATATAAGGAGTCGCGGGCCAAACAATATTAAGCGCGGCAGTTTTCGCGGCAAAAAAATTGGACCAGAAAACCCTTGTGCCATCAAAAATTTAATTTCTACCTAAATAAATATATGACACATAGTATGTGCTCACCTATTACAATGGGTATTTCTGCATGTTTTCAAATTTTCTTTTCCTGTGCCAACAGGTTAAGACAGAGATCATTTAACATAACATTAGTATTAAACATTCATTCAGTATTAAAAATGTTTAAAGATAAATAGACCAGGTCAAGGTACTCAAGTATAACCCATTTTCAATGGTTTTAAATTGAAAAAACGAAATGGGGGGAATCCGTTTTTTTGTTTTTGTTTTTCCGTTTCTTTTTCTTTCTTTTTCTGTTTTTTTTCCCGTTTTCGGTTTTTCGTTTTCGGTTTAAACTTTAAAACGGAAAAACGTTTTTAGCAAAAAAAAAATTTTTTTTTTTTTTTTGCTAAATTCATGGCGGGCCACTTAAAAATGGGCAGCGGGCCGCAGTTGGCCCGCGGGCCGTAGTTTGGCCACCCCTGCTCTAGTGCATTTAATAAGTGTCAGTACGGACCTTGAAGTGGTCAATGGTGACAAAGTCAGGGAAGAAGGGCAGGATGTCTTCGATCTTGAGCAGGTTGCAGCTGGACAGACAGTTCATGGCTTTCTTCACATCTTTCTCCTCCTGCACCACGTGGCGGGCGATCTTCAGCCACAGCTTCTTCCTCAGCTCCTCGTCATCCTCAGGCAGGTCGGCGCACGACTTGGCCAGATCCACGTCCACCTGTGGGAAAACATATGAATGAATATATGAGTTAATTACATTTGTTAGCATACAGAACATTTAAACATATACAGATAAAAGATAAGTAATGCCGTTTTATTTGCATTTTAAATGTATGTATGTATGTATGTATGTATGTACAGTATGTATGTATATATTATATATATATATATATATATATATATATATATATATATATATATATATATATATATATTCTCTCGTGAGGGAGAAATCCACAAACGCTACGGATTAGCCTCCTGAAAATCTGTGTAAAGATCTGCGCGGCCTGGGGTCCTTCAGGCTAGAGCGAGGTGCTCGGCGCAGGCCAATGACGTGCAGCGCACAGGCCTTCTTGAGGCATCCTCTCTGCCCATGGTACGGCATGGTAGGATTGCCTTTTCCCCAGGGAGGGTCTGGTGAGCACTAACTCTATTGCAGCGGATTGGGCGTGCTACCCTTCCACGGGCAACGTTGCAGACAGAGTAGGAAGGCTGATCCGTGAGCGGCTGCTTCCGGGACGCGGGTCGGGGTCTTAATCGGCCTCGGCTGGGTCTACTGGGCGAGGGTGTATGATGTTGACAGACCCGAAACACCTTACGACCCCAGTTAACATCACTGATGACGCGTCCCAGCGCATGCTGTAGTATGTACTGTATTTTTAAACATATATATATACTGTATATATATATATATATTAATAGATTTTTTATACAGTAAAAAAAAGAAGATACAGTAATTAAATCAATGCAAATATAAATGCAAATATAATAGATATGTGGATAAGTTGGATAAGTTTTCTGATTAAATAGTACAATAGTACAATCTCGACCCAAAAACAGTCAAACACACACAACTTACTTGCAAAGCAAGATCCACTGCCTCCTCATAGAGCTCCATAATCTTATAGACCAGGACGCAGGCCTGGAGGTAGCCGTGTTCTGCACACAGCCTGAGGGCGTACTTCAGGTCGTAGTGGATCTCCGAGGCGTGGGTGCCTGCCTGCTCCAGGTACCACAGCAGAGAGTCGGGCTTGTACTTGGCATACAGAGACAGCAGGTAGTTGTGGATGGCCTCCTCTGTCACAGTCAGCTGGTACACACAGAACTCCATGTAGCGGATGGTCTCGCTGATCTGCTGGGTGCTGCCCATCTGGCTGTAGTTCATCAGGGCCGGGATGAGCTTCTTGGGGTCCAGCCGCTTGCCCATCTGAATCCAGGCGTCCACCACTTTCTTGGGGATGTGCTGCATGAGCACGGGGGAGAACTTGTAGAAAAGCTTCTCGTCGCAGTGCTTGGAGAGCACGTCCAGTGCGGCGCTGTAGTCGTCGTGCTGACAGTGGTGGGATATGACCCTCTCGTAGTCCTGCATGATGACCGAGAAGTAGACCATGTCGTCCACGTTGCCGTGGCTGGCCAGCAGGTCGTAGATGGTGGTGCGGTTGTTGAACAGGCATTCCTTGTGCTTGGAGCTGCTGAGGAACTGACGGAACTCGTCCCGGGTCTCCTGGAAGATGATGCTGTTGTGGTCGCTCTCCAGCTGGCCCAGCCGGTTCAGGTAGAGCTCCGCGAGCCAGGTGACCAGCAGGGTGATCTGGGTTCGCTCGCTCGGCTTCAGGTTGTTCAGTTTCTTCAGTAGGAACTCCTTCAGGGCTTCCTCTTGTTTGGCCTCGATGAACTTGAGCGCTATCTCCTCAAAGTAGTTCTGCGTCAGCGCGTAGCACTTGGCGCTCTCTAGGAACCGCTTGTTCTGGAAGCAGTGCTCGGCCTCCTTGGCCAGCACCATGTCCATGCACTCGGGCCTTTCCCGGCAGTACTCCTTGGCCAGATCGAACTTATTCATGCTCATGTACATCTGCCAGACGTCCCTGGCCTCGCGCTGGATGTGGTACCGGAAGACCGCCCGCTCAGTGTAGATCCACACCAAGCCGCCCACTGGGTCCTTGATCATCTTCTTGAGGATGCCAAACTTGTCGGGGAACACGTCCTCGTACACCACCTGGCCGTTCAGGGTGCAGATCGCCTTGACTCGGTCGGGGAGCAACAGCAAGAAGTGGAACTGTGTCAGCACGATGGAGATGGGCTTGTTGAAACTGAAGTCTATGTCAGTGGTGTACTCCCAAACCTGACGGACAGAGACAGAGACAGAGGGAGAGGGAGGGTGGGAAGAAAGAAGAACTTAAGTAACACATAAAGATGGAGCAGAAGAACCACGCCCCTCCCCCCAAAATTGCCTTTCTCTCACTGACTCATATCCCTTGGTTTATACTTTTGCATGATCCCTCCCACCCCAAGATCCTCTTTCAACAGGAAATGCATAAAATCCAGGAAGTAAAGATGCCATTTCATGGAGTCTTTACGCTGCAGATGAATACTATATATATATATATATATATATATATATATATATATAAATCATACTATAGTTTACCTGCACATCGCTGAGCAGGGAATCAGGCCTGACATAGTCCAGCTGCCCATAGAGAACTCCATTACCCATCATCCAGGCGAAGGCTTTGGGGCAGGAACGGAGCTTGGAGGTGTAGAAGGTGATCTCGCTGTAGCCCATGTTGGCCGGGAACTCCTGGAAGCTGGGCAGCAGGTCCTGGTTCTGGGTGAAGATGGAGCTGAAGCCCTGCTGTTCCGAGCCCTCGGCCACCTTGCCCACAAACTGGAACAGGCGTTTGCGGGTGGTGGCGATGATGAAGTACTTGTTCTCCAGGCCGCGCTCCACCTCCAGGCAGCAGACCGGAGCCGGCCTCCCGTCCTCCTCCAGGGAGTGGACCTGCCCCGGGGAACCCACAGAGTATTTGTTCAGTCAGAGGTGGTAATATAGGTGGTATTATATATTAATGATCTTCCTAAGGTTTGTAAATTTTCAAATTGTTTATTATATGGCGATGACACTGTTATCGTTTTTTCTGATCCAAACCCTAATGTCATAAATACAAAACTATCTTCTGATCTTCACCTTCTCCATGACTGGATGAAATCTAATCATCTAACTGTTAACGTCAAGAAAACTGAATGTATGTACTTTCGTTCTCTTAGAAAATCTATATCTATGTCTGACCCCATACACTTTGCAAATCACCCATTAACCATAAATACCTTGGAGTAACACTTGATACTCACCTCACCTACAAACATCACATCAATCACCTAGTCAAAAAGGCAAATCAGAAACTATTTGTTTACAGTAAGATTAGACCATTTCTCACCCTCACTGTTTCAAATACATACCTACATGCAATTTTTCTTTCAACAATATCCTACTGTCTTCCAATCTGGTCACTCACGACTAAGGAAACCATAGAACCCATAGCAAGACTCTACAACAGAGCATATAAAATTCATGGTAACTTTCCACCTTGGACTCACCACTGTACTGCACTCTCACACTCCTCTGCTCCAACTTTTCAGAACTACCGTACACAAAAAGTCTAGCCATTAAGTTTTATTTTATGCTCAGAAACAACTCTTCTCCAACACTTACAGCTCTACTCCCAAGACACAACACAAGACAAGAACGCATCACTAGATCAATCTCACATGCACTTATACCAGTACCGGCATACAAAAATAATTATGGACTAAGATCATTCTTCCACACATACACCAAAATTTTTGGAACGAGATCCCATTTCACACCAGAGAAATAACCTCTATCTCACATTTCAAAAAAGCTTACAAACAACATCTGATGCTAGAAAACACCTGTAATCACTGATCCGACTCACCCCTAGGTTTTAATTTTTGTTGTTGCTGTTTTCGTATTGATGAATGAATGTCTGTAAATGTAATTGTTTTTGTTAGGTCTGTAATATTGTATGTAGTGAAATTGAACATGTTCTTGTATATTAATTATTTTTTGTTTAATGTACTGCAGAACAGGAACCTGCTGAAAACCAGTTTGTAACTGAGTCAGGCCAGTTAAATGTACATGTGAAATGTCATTTTTATCCCTTCCTGTATAAATAAAGTGAACTGAACTGAATAAAAGGTAGAGGCATTTAACAAACATGAGTGCAATAAAGCTGGTATAGTATGGACAAATTTGAAGGTACTACCAAATAAACGATGCATTCATATGGCAAACTACTACACTTAAAACTCTGCACGAGTCAGATGACAGGGGGATAGTTTGCAATTTAAGAAGTAGCATGCTTTTTATTTTATTATTTATTTAGGGGGGGGGGGGGCACTGATGTCATCAAAATGGAAATGTTTGGAAACCAGAATGAGCTTAAAATTATTGTACTTTTATTATTAGTTCTAAAAGGAAAAAGGTACACTCCCCCCTGGGTGCCCTCCCCTAGTCACATTTGCATCTTCGCCAAACTATCCACTGTATTGCACTACCATAAACAATAGAAATGTGAATGATTAAATCAAGAGGTATTCGTCTCGACACATGACCCTTCTGCTGCCCTGCTCTGACCTGTCTGAAGTATTGGTCTGGATTGGTGTTGAACAGGCTGCCCTCAGTCGCCGAGATCTCCGCCTCAAAGATGATGCCTTGGCTGGTGCCGACCAAGATGGGTCCCGTGTTGGTCTCGCTTCCCAGCAGCTTGTTCCAGCCCACGCTCTCGATGAGGTGGCCTCGCCAGCGGGACAAGCTGCGCACCTTCTGGGTGTTCCGGTTGAGATACAGACACTCGCTGGTGCTCAGGCTGATCAGCAGATGGGAGCCTGCAATGGGAGAGATGAGGAGGAGGAGGAGGATGATATAATTGCTGTTGTTAGTAGGTCATAGCCAATCCACGGGAACAACAATCATATCAATTATGTAGGAGCGCTGCGTCAGGGATGACATTTGAGGTTTTGGGGCATTGCGCAGACATTTCCACTTTATCACATAAATAAAATGCTGGCTAGAAGATAATTGTGTACTAATCCAAGCTGAGAAGGCTTGTAAAATGTCCATCTCTCTGTAACAAACTTGTAAGTTAGCCAATACAAGTCTAGTGTATAAAATAGTATCCTCTTCACTTGCATGTGGAATGACTAGTAGTATTTGGCCATTGGAGAAAGGACACAACACAATTTAAAAACATGTTTTACGTTGTAGCTTTAGGTCAATCAAACCAGCAAGTAATGATACACCGAAGAGTGACTAGAGCTGCCAGGAGGCCCTATCAAAATAACCAATGCATATGGTCATTCAGATGCCGTTTATTGAAATGCATGCAAGCAGACACTACTCATTTCCTAAAGAAAATCTGGATCAGTTGACACTAATAATGAGTCGGTTCTCACCCGTGGGGTCCAGGAACAGTTTGTTCACTTTAGCGTCATCTTTCCGCCCTAGTTCAATCTGGTTAGGCTGATCTGGTTTGGCCAGGTCAATCCTGAATAGAATATGGGAAAAACAGCTGTCATGTAGCGATCATTAACATAAATACTTCCATCAGCAAACAAATCATCCCAACTCATTTACAGCTTCCTCTAGAGTCTAGACTCAATCTACAATACATCTGTATTCATCGCTGTGAAGAATTGCCATTAACACCTCCTGTAATCCAGACAGTGACCATTCACATTGTGTAGTGCTTCATGTATGTGATTTGTGACGAGTGTTATTTGCCTCAGCAGAGTGTCCTTCCCCAGACTCATGCATAGCTGATTGTTGCACACTGCAAAGTGGTTGATCTTCTCGGGCGGTGAAAAATCGATCCTCTGCTTGTTGAATATCGGCTTCTCCTCCTCAAGCCTCACATTCACAAAGCCTAGGGAACGAACAAACCCAAGTCAGTAAAAAAGTAGTTATTCCAACAAATACAAGCGTTATTTACCTGTGAGCCATCTTGTTAATGTGATGAAACAGCATCACTGCATGTGAATAATAATAATGTGGGAGTCAGATGGAGCATCTCTTGAGAAGGGCCCAGAGTCAGACGCCCCGACCTACCTGAGTGCTGAGTGCCGATGTTGGCAGCCGACAGGCGGCTGTGCTGGTGCGCGCTTTGCCTGGTGTTTTGGGAGTCCTCGTATTCATCCAGAATTGAAGCCATGGCTGAATTAACCTAATTTCAGGAGGAATGCTTGAAAATGAATGGCCTGTAAATAGAAACCTGACGAGGAAGTCCTATGATGACATGACTACGCTGTTATTAGTTTCCACCCGTGAAGGGCTCAGCGATGCGTTTCCTCTCGTCGCATGCGTCTAATCGAGAAGGAATATACAGAATATGAAAGTTGACTCTGTAACATAAAGGTAGGACGTATAATATTTTAAAACACACAAGACATGAAGACAGCTAGCTTAGCTTCCGAGTGTGGCTGCACAACACAGGGCGCACTCTTGCAGTCAGGTGACGGTTGGGGAATCATCATGTGACCAAAATTTGTGTAGTGCCCCTACTTTACCACCAGAGGTCGCAATTCACCCAAATTTAGTCTGGACTGTTTATTATTATAGGATTGGGATATTTAAAGGCTTTGCATATCCGAATCAGAGTCCGGAGGGGTGCTGCTGTTTTAATTGGTATCGCTCAGTATTGTTTTAATTAATGCGTTGTTTTAAGTGAGAGTTTTGTTTGCGCTTTTTGTTGCATTATTAACAACCAGGAATCCACTTGGAAATCTATAAAACCGTAATCTGGGTCAGTTTTCGAGAGACCCCATTTAAATGGAAAGCCATTTCCTCAAATAAGATCATGCAATAAATTAGGCCTATCGCATAATGTGTGCGTCATTTTTGGCAACGCAGATCAATTTCAGTGGTTGGCATTCAACCATCTGTAGGAGCCAGGAGGAAGCGTTCACACCGTTGGTCCCAGTGGGGGTGGCTATGCAAATCACAACCTGTCTGATCAGCGGAAAGTTGCCAAAGCAAAAGGCGCATGCCGCCTGTCGTCATTCAGAGGAGAGACAGCGTAGGGTGCACATCCAGTCTCTCACACACACACACATACAGGTCAGACAAGAGGGGACAGCCAGAGAGTTTGAGCAGGTTGATGTGAGTGCGTCTCGACATGCCACCTCACATGGAGTATTTCTACCACGAGTCCCGAGTGCCCTCCGCCTGCGGGCTGACCCAGGCCGACGAGCTGGAGCCCGGGGCCGTCAGCTGCATGCTGGTCGGGGACGGAGCCGTGGGGAAGACCAGCATGATTATCAGCTACACCTCCAACGGATACCCCATGGAGTACAAACAGACGGGCTTTGACGTCTTCTCCGGTGAGTCCAAAATATACACTTCTAGCCTATTGCAACGTAGTGGAAACTTTTGGATAAAACATAATTATATTTGTGGATTGGAGTTTGATCACAACTTTAGGCTGAATTTTTATACTAGAAACTTATAGTAGCATTAGGCCTATACATAATAGTAGCCTACATAAGTAATAATATCAAATTATATAAACTATAGGAAGACATGATCTTTTTAAAGGAAAAAAGGCAAAAAAATCAATTGCATTAATGCTGACGTGGATTTGCCTTAAAATGATCTATTTGTAGAAGGCATTGTTGACCCACCAGTTTGTTGACCCACCTTTTTTATCAACTATTAACTGCTTACAACCATACTATCTATAGTTAGAATATAAGCGTGAATACCGGTACTCTCTGGGGGGAAATGGAATGTTACTACTTCATATTTTATCACTGTGAACGAGGATAATCATTTGAAACGGAGCTAAACTCTTTACTCACTGTCTGACTCTTATATCTGTGGTTTCCAACAGGTCAGGTCCAGGTGGAAGGAGCTCCTGTCAAAGTTCAACTACTTGACACTGCTGGACAGGTACGATTTTTGACTTTTATTTTACCCAAGATTCAACAACAAGTTCTTGTTTCCATTTCATTCATTCTATGAAATTATTGATCATTATTATATTGTTATATAATTATATGTTGATTATGTTGAACAGCATAGTGATTACAACATCAGGTTATTGTTGCAATCAACAATGACTTGAATGTGATTGAACGCTCAGTCAGTTTCTCTTGGTCCTTGATGTCTCCAGATACCCACACTACACACAGTTTGAATATGACTAACCGCAGCTTTCTCCCTATGTTACATTTCAGGAAGAATTTGATGAGTTCCGGTCGCTGTCCTACGCCCACACGGACGTCTTCCTCCTGTGCTTCAGCGTGGTCAACCCCACCTCGTTTCACAACATCGTCAAGAAGTGGGTGCCGGAGATCCGCGCCTGCAACCCCTCCGCGCCCATCGTCCTGGTCGGCACCCAGTCGGACCTCTTGCTGGACGTTAACGTCCTGATCAACCTGGACCGCTCCAAGGTGAAGCCGGTGCTCAGCTCCCGGGCCCGGAGCATGGCGGACAAGATCAGGGCCACGGACTATGTCGAGTGCTCCTCTCTCACCCAGAAGAACCTGAAGGAGGCGTTCGACGCGGCCATCTTTGCCGCCATCAAGCACAAGGCCCGCAAGGCCAAGAAGAGGAGGTCCTCCGACAGGCGCACCAAAGCCTTCTCCAGGTGCAGCTGGAAGAAGTTCTTCTGCTTCGTCTGAACTCACTGAACCGACCAATTGACCCTGTGGGTTGTGGACCGAACTTATTGTTATTATTTATTGAACCCATCGTTTGCTTTCGCTCGATGTCACAGCCCCCATCTGACTGTGGCAGTTTGGCATCCCTCCTAGTCAGTGTCCTGGTGAGTCTGTGTCTGGGGATGCAAAATGGCCCAACAAATGGAGGCGGCAGAGCGGGATTCTGGGGAATTCTCTCTCAGCCTGGGTCTGGTTTCAGAACTCATCAGATAGATTGAGGATTACATGATACTCACAAACACGCCCGTTTGCTTCATGTCAACAGAGGAAAATCAAGTCCGAAAAGTTTGAAAGTATCAACCTGTTCTTACGTATAGGCGTCAGTGGCAAGCCTGTGGAGAGGAGAGGACACTGAACGGAGGGAGGGTTTGTAGTAGAAACTTAGCAGACCAAGAACACGCTGAACGCCCAGCCAAGAGAGGGGAAAGACTCACAGTCATGTAAATGCTGTATATTTGCATGGCCTGGATTACTATCCCCTGCAGCCTGTGCTGTGTGTGACAGACAGAGAAAGAGGGCTGTGTTTGCCAAACGACAGAGAGAGTGGGTTGAGTAAAGGCGTTAGCCATATCTCCGCTGTAGTCGTTGCTGCCTGGCCACATCGGCCCATTTGTATTCAGCAGTCGGAGGCTAAAGTCGAGGTGCCAAATTCGTACCTGTGTGTGAAAGCTTCCCCCGGCTCGTGTGTGTATAGGGGGGGTTGTTATTATCTGGGTTTTTGACTCAATCAATCAACTGACGACATTAACACCCTGAACACTTTGCTTTAAGATCTTATCAACTGACGGTATTCATGAAAAAAGCAGCACAGCAGGGTGATAAGTTTGGGACAAATCAGAAACGAATGTATTCCGTCTGTCTGATTGAAACCTCTGATAGCCCGAGGTGAAGGGGTGCAGGACAGAGGTGACCTTTGACCTTTTTCACTCCCGTCTCCCCTACAATCTGCATCTGTAAAAGCTGCAGCGCCGCTGGAGTCTGGAGGTCCACCCTGCAGGGCCTCCCACCACCACCGCGTTGTTTATTATGCTCAATACACTCCTCCCTATCTCCTCAATGACCTGCTGCTTCATAGAGTTAAAGGACTCTGTATAGCCTCTGTTTAGTGTGAACATATGCTTGTAATAGAGAGCCAGACTGAACGTCACTTCCTGCTTCAGCACTGTACCAGAGATTTTCATCCGCCATTTATTTCCCCATAGACATTTTGTAAAATGCTTATAAAAAAGTAGTTCAGATATATTTAGAAACAGGAGAGACCACATGACATTTCACCTGGACCAAAACGTTAAAAAAAATGCGGATTTAAAGAAAATATTTGTTCAATGTAGTTTTTTGGTCCAAGTGAAATGTTGCATGGTCTCTCCTGATTCTAAATATAGCTGAACTGTTTGGTTTGACCAAGTAAAACTATTTTTATAAGCATTTTCCGAAATGTCTATGGGAAAATAAATGGCAGATAAAATCACTGGTACAGTGCTGAAGCAGGAAGTAGGTGGTCACTTTGCCTCTCTATTGTATAATTACATGTGCTGAACAAAGTACCAAGTTCCGGAAGCAGGGCTTGGCTTTACTATGCTTCTTGTGGAAGTCGGCTTCATGTATAAGGTATTCTGTTTGTTTAAAAAACAGTTTATTTGTCTTGTTTTTATCGGTTGAAACCTTAAAACAGACAGATTTTCAATGCATTGATGTACTCAACTGACTATTTTTTGTGGACATTTTCTATCATTGTCATTGTCATTGTCACTAATCTCAAGATCTTCTGCTCTGACGTGTCTTTTTTTTTTTACATGTTGGAGTGATGTGATGCATAATAAATGAAGTGAAAAGCACATGGTTTATCTGTATTATTATTATTAGAAGCATAACACTTTATGCAATGTTATGTCTGTGCAATTCACAACCGAGCCCACTTAACAAGTCTGATAGCTGCTTTAACTTTGGGGGGGGGGGGGGGGGAGTTTAGAAGAAGTCAGGAAAAGCAGTAGAGTGCACAGCATTGTTCCCTGCAGGGAGTCTGGAGAGTGTGCATGGGCCAATCCAGGTACTTTTCCTGAAGCGCTCCTCTTGTCTTAAGCATATGATAGGTGAGACCTGGGTCTCCAGCTGTGCTTGGGGGGGGGGGGGGGGGGGCCCAGTTCTAATGGAATCCACATGGTCGCTGATGGAGACTAGCAGAGCCATGCTGTGACTGACGGCTGCGTCTCACATTGGGCCTTTCTGACGACGACTGTGATTGAGTCAAATTTGCTGATTGAGAATAAACAGCGGCAGTGTGCCGTTTTATCACAACAATGGTGTGGGCACATTGTTTAGACAGTGACAACTCAAGATGCAAAAAAGGCCTCCAACACTCACTTTTAAAGACCTCCACTCAAATAGGTTTTGATTCTGGTTCCTGCAGTTGGATGTTTGAGCTTCAGCTTGTGCAGAGTGATGTCTGTGCAGTTTGACACTAGAAGGCTGTTTCCACACTCATCTTCTGAAAGTGGAACGTTTCTCTGAGCTCACTGAAAAGGCCATTTCCTACAATCATGATTTGTGACATCACAGATACTTGGAGCCAATCCCTGTCCAGTATTCAGCAGTTAAACTTATTAAAAAATATATATATGTATATATATATATATATATATATATATATATATATATATATATATATATATATATATATATATATATTATATATTTGCAGATTCTGGCATTTTTAATGAGGGAGAAGGAGTAGATGTCATTTTAAGGATTTTGACAAGATAATTAAAAAAAATTGTGGATCACAAATGATTTCGTCAAAGTAGAGTTTATACATCTTACAACATGACATTAGGGGGTCTTTAAGGTACAAATAATTTCCTGAGTGGGGGGGGGGGGCGATGGAAAGAACAGCGGGGAGCGGATTCTTTGTATGGAAGAGCGAGTGCAAATGACATGAAGGGGAGAGGTTTGTGTGTGTGTGTGTGTGTGTGTGTGTGTGTGTCTGTGTGTGCGTGTGTGTGTGTGTGTGTGTGCGCGCGTGTGTGTGTGAGTGTGTGTGTGTGCGTGCATGCGTGTGCGTGTGTGTGTGTGTGTGTGCGTGCGTGTGTGTGTGTCTGTACGTGACAGACTGCATTTGTTCTTGAGATCTTGAGTCACACACAGATGAGCGAGGCAGGATCAAAAACACACTGACTCTTAATACATCACAACACAACACTGCAATCTGTTAGCCATTACTCAGTGTGCGCCATCCATCTTGTGTGCAACACACACACATGCGTCAGAACTCTATTTGAACGCCGGTCATCTATGTCCGTCCGACTATACTACACCCGGTGGTGACCTGTGGTGAGGTCACAGGTCATTTTGTCACCCGATCCCGCTGACATATAATGACCCCCAGGGCAAATGGTCAGACCGCTGTTACACCGAAATCTGTGACCACCGAAATGCCGTGACCGCATCGCTTCTTATGGGGAAAGAGTCAATTATTTCAACATGTCTGACAGCGGCCGTCAATGCGACCACACACTGTAGCCTACTGTAGCCTACTGTAGCCAGCAGCAAGCACTCTCTGCACTCACACATTTCGGTTACACCGTATGTGGTGACCCATCAGATTCTGTAACCTGCCCTGTTATCCAATCCCAACCATCTTTCAATCAAAGTTCAAACATGATCGACACCTAAATGGACGATAATGTTATTATAAGCAAGCGTTGACTATAAATGGAGACTGACAGATAGTGTCAGGAAAAAGTTGAAGGAAAAAGATTTTCGATTGTTATTAAACAGTATAATTATAATATTGATGCATCACATCTTACTTGTAGCTGAGACCAAAGCCGTGTGAATCGGAGATGGCTCTCTTGATGATTATAGAGTCTGTGTCTGTCTACCGGTGGGCCGGATAAACCCGGAAGTGAAACGAAACGGTTTACGGCAGCTGCCTGCCTTCAACCATTTCGCTCTGCCTAGCAACAGACCATAAACACGGAGAACGCCATGCAGGGGCTTGCTACTCTCGCGAACATCTCTCGTTATATTCTGACAGTTTGTTTGGAAGTTATTTTGTTATTTTGTGGTTATGGCCGCAGACAGACTAATCATCAAGACAACACTGGCCGATTCACTCGGGGTTCAAGCGAGACTACTCGGCGTTGGTCTCGTCTACTATTAGAGGTAAGATGTGATGCATCGATATTACATTTAGACTGTTTAATAACAATCAAAAATCTTGCTCGTAGCTGCTTTAATAGTGATCACTGTTCATCAAAAGTTTTATCATGTCATTGTTCTAGCATAATAACATTGAGCATTTACTTTCACAAACTGTGTGTGTGTGTGTGTGTGTGTGTGTGTGTGTGTGTGTGTGTGTGTGTGTGTGTGTGTGTGTGTGTGTGTGTGTGTGTGTGTGTGTGTGTGTGTGTGTGTGTGATTCTCAGACCCCTAATTTAGTCCACATTAGGACCCCCATTTG
>NC_139630.1:26923622-26958622 GCF_964638095.1 Poromitra crassiceps
ATTACTGATGGCTCATAGAGAGTGTGAAGTGAACACTGCTGTGTATGCGCTGTTTCCATGTGCTTTGACCTGCGTCACCACATGCAAATATGACATCCATAGAGTCTTCTGTCATAATGTGAAAATGATGGGTCATCTCCTGAAGAAGAAAAATGTATTCTGAGACTCTAAGAACATACAGTATTTTGCTAAAACACCTATACTCATCAATGTATGTCTTGCAGTGAATTGTTCCAACAGTCTAAGAAGAGTCTAGAAAAAGTCCCCTTGATTTTTTTTATGTATGCAACTTTTATGTAGCCTACTTATACTATTTATATGCTAATCTCACTTTTCTTATATACTACATCAAAAAGAGGCATATGTCTAGACTAGAGGCTACATTTTACATCTCTTTAAAAAAAATTGCTGTGCAATGTCAAAGTCGAATTCCTTGTATGTGCAAACATGCTTGGCCAATAAAAGTCTGATTGTGATTGTGATTGTTATTCCCATTGTGATTGAGCCACGCTATGGCTTCAAAATCACAATTCTTTTCAAGATAGTATTTTACAGATCGGCCTTACAGTTGTACCCCCTCACCTTAGTATAGAATCCCCTTGCCAAGACTGTGAAGTGATGGTAATGTGTCACCAATCTTATCAACATACACTCAATACTTTGTTCCCCCTCATCCCCTTGAAGATCAGCAGTAAATGACCGTGTTATCTTTCCAGAATAGAGGGTAGCAGGGATCTGTGTCACATCTTCACACCTTGCCTGTGCTTTGAATGAAAGGTCAATGGCTACCTGGTGTGAGAAGCCTGGGAAGAGTGAGGAAGGGTGTGTGGTGGTTTGGGGGGGGTGGGATGACACAGCAACACAGTCAACTAGCCATCAGCATCAGGTGTGAGATACACATTAGGTTGTGGATTAAAAACAGGAGCGGCATGGCCTTTTGTGCTAATGTTGTGACAAAAAGCCCCAAAAGTACGCTGATCCTTTCCTGAGCCCGTCCTTTGTGAGCGTATCGTACAAGGCTAGAATCCATTTTCACCGCATGACTTCAGGAATGTTGACAGGGTTGACACGGATAGACTCATTTTCCACCAGATCTGCGTTATAGGCCTACTACTACTAACAGTGGGATGGCGAGAGTGATTTTGATTCTGACTGCCTATATGTTAACGCTTTATCTCACCAGACCAGAGGTACACAGACAGACAGACAGACAGACAGACAACAGGCTATATTTAGAAAAATGAAGAAAAGAGAGAGCATATGGAAAGCTATTTTAGTAGAAAGAGATGAAAGAGAATGTGAAATTCAGTGTTTTCAGGTCAAGCTCAGGGTGTGCAGGCTGTTTGGCCCAGGGTAAGTATAGACAGTACCTCTACTGTCTGGAAGAGATATTATAGGGTATAATATGGAATAATAAAAAAAAAAAAAATGGCGCACCAAGCAGTATTGATTTGGTTTGTGAACAGACAAACTGCATCTAGTCAGAGATGGGAAGATGAGCCAAGGGCCGTTCTACGTGTGAGTGTTGTCAGGATTCAGTGTTTTTGAAAAGTGACAGTTAAACATGGTTATGAGGATCATTTGCATACGTGAAGTGTGTGTTTTGATTGGCCCTGAGTTTGTACACGGGGTGTGCCCACGTCTGGGAATCAAGGGGGTGTGATGTTCTCACACGGGCGTTTCGGGGATGAGGAGGAGGAGGAGGGGAGGGAGGCAGGGAGGCAGGGGGGGTTGAAGGGGAGGGGGGGTGTTGTGACATCCACACACGGTGGCAGTGAGCAAGTGAGGACATGATGCAAGTAGACACAACCCCCATTGTCCCATGTACCCTGCTACACACACACACACACACACACACACACACACACACACACACACACACACACACACACACACTCACACACTCACTCACTCACTCACAAAATGTGGAAAATAGTCTTTACTATCATCATCACATATAAAAGGATAAAAGGGAGCAAGTGGGGTTTGTCTGTTTGTTTGTTTACATTTTTGTCCCACTGGATGATGTCATAGGCATTGTGATGTCATCAGTGAGTGATAGATTTTATTTGATGATCCGTAGAAAAAGAAGAAAAAAAGCCATACATTAAATGTACATGCATGTCATCAGTGATGCAAAGTTGCGCAATTGTGCCCTCGAGCACTCCATGATGTGATCAGTGATGGTCACTCGAGCAATTGTGATGTCATCAGTGATGCAAAGTTGGGAAATTGTGCGCTGCGCATGCCAATAGAGCAGGCGAGGCCACGCAGCAAGACAGGACAAGACGCGGACAAGACCGCGTATAGCAGCCGAGCTGCGTATGTGAGCCCGCGCAGCGGGTGAGCTGCAGGGCGGGTGAGGCCGCACAGCAGCTGAGCTGCGCGCACACACTTTCTAGTTATTTTAAAATGTGGAAAATAGTAAAAAATAAAGAAAAATGTGCATCCAAACTTGACTGGTAGTGTATACATTGCATACTAACTGTTGTTAACTAACAGTTGGACGGGGTGGATATTGATAACAGACAGTGTATGTAGTGTAAGGGGTTAATATAACAATAGATATTGTGTGTTTGGGTCACATTTCACGAGGAGAAGAGTGACAGCTGTTAGGACTTGTTCTGTAGAGAGTGACTGGTCTGGTTAGTCACAGCACAGCCCATTGCTCATTCTGTGTTTGTTGTCACCATCAAGGGGGAGGCATCTCTATCAGGTAAAAAAAAAAAAAAAGAGGGAGAGATTCTGTTGAAATCCTCATGAGAAGATACCCTGGCTATCGGGATTTTCATGGTTCATGATCAGGACCAAACCTGTCACAGTGTCGGGAACTAGAGAACAAAGTCTATTATCATCAGCTGCTCCATTGACAATGAATGGGGGGGAATTGTCTTTGTGGATACAGAACCTTAAGGTGATGTTCTAAAATATGATTATAGTGCAATCACTTCCCGTACAGGATATGCTTATTCCCAGAAAAGAATGCCCTCTTCCATCTTTTCCTGTTCATATGAAATTACACATTTGGCAGTGGGCCAAACACTCCTTACTTGTTTCTGGCTGACAGCAGTGGATATTTCTGAATACAGGACAAATTAGTCCTTGGGGACAGACAGAATAGAATAGAATAGAATAGAATAGAATAGAATAGAATAGAATAGAATATGTATGCATCTGCCCTCCACCCACCCAGGTGTGTTAAAGGGGCCCTACTATATGCTAACATAGCTTATGTTTTCATTGTGAGTGAGCGCAGAAGTAGCTGAAAGGTTTGATGTATAATAAAGGTATGTTTTGGTAAAGTTCTGTGAACTGTCACAGTTTTAAAATGTATGAAATTAATAAAATAGTGCAGCCTGTAAAGTCTGGTAGAGTGAATTGTGTCCATCCTGCACTCAGGACTGGCTCCATAGTATCCCATTGGTTGGGTATGGTTTGAACAGTGCAAGGGGCTGGACCAATGACCATATAAGGCAATCAGGGTCTGCCTGACATCACCTAGACCTGTGTTCTCGTTCAACTCCCGAAACCTTTCGTTCAGAGCAGTCGAAATCTGCGATTTGTTCTAATGGGGATAACTTTCACATCGTTATTTGAAACTTTGGCCACATTTAATATGTGTAACAATACATTATACGTATGACACAAAATATGGAAAAGCATAATAGGTCCCCTTTAATTATTATTATTATTATTATTTAAAAAATGTTTACCAATAAACAACTCAAATAAAGGTCACTCTTCTATTCATGTTGTCCACGGTGTGACACACACCAAATGATGTCATGTCAACAGTGATGTTTATATCAGCAGGCGTGATGATGACCACTGTTTAACGTTGGGAGCACAAAAACACCCTTCAGCTATGAATGAAAGCTGGAGAAGACACAGTTTATACATCAAAACACAGCAGAGTTCTTCAAGCAGACCAACCCCACTTTGGTTGATGATACTCCTATCAATAACGCCCCTTTAAGCCTTATGCAATTCAAAATAGTACATAGATTGCACTTTTCCAAAGAAAATCTCAATAAATGGTTCCCCTCAGTTTCTCCTATATGCGATAAGTGTCAAGATGATAATGCCACTCTTGCACACAGCTACATACAATGTCCTAAGATTAAAACATATTGGTGTAACGTTTTCGATATTATCTCTCAAGTTCTTGACTCAACAATTGAGCCAGACTCTCAAACTATTATTTTTTAATATTTCTGAGACCTTAAATAATCTTTCATTAGCTCACAGACGATTTGTTAACTATTGCCTCATGTCTGCAAAGAAATGTCTACTGATGTTATGGAAGGGTAAGGACAGTCCCAACGTGAACATGTGGCTTGCTGATCTTGTCAGTACCCTTGAAGTGGAGAGGATTAGATATATCACAAAGGATCAAGTAGATCTATTTGACTCCATCTGGCAACCTCTCATTCTGCACTTGGAAAAAAACACGAAATAATGTTGAACACTACTGTATTTTTTAATTTGATCTGTCATATCGTTGGATCCACGTTTTCTTTGGGGGGGGGGGTGGGTTGGGGTGGGTGGGATGAGTGCTGGGGGCTTTATGTAACAATATTTTCTTTATTATTTTTTTCTCTGTTATTATTACTGCTATTACTAGTATTGTTGTATCGATCAATCCATATATCGTACACTGATGTTTTTTGTGTGTTTTTCAGTTGTCGTTGTTATTGTTGTTTTGTTTTGTTTTTGTCCCCCTATCCGTCACATGGTGTTGATGTTTGTCTTTTGTTCGTTATAGAAAAGAGATGGTGTCTGACGTAATACTGTAACCATATTTGCAATAATACTGTAATATACAGATATTCGCCATTCTCATTAAAAAAAAATGTAAATAAATAAATAAAATAAGAAGAAGAATAACGCTCCTTTAATTTAGGTTGAGAAATCCTCATATTTGAAAGCACAGCTGTTAACGTACAGTACAAGGTGTCTCATCCAATGAGATGACAGGTGGATGTGTCATGCTGTGTTGATGGCGTAACAGAAACTGGCTGTGGGGTATATCCCAGGCTTCAAGGCAGTGAGTGACACAGCCTGCAGGGCGAGCAAGCCGCTCCAAACGCAGGGTATTTTCCACAGTGTGTGTGTGTGTGTGTGTGTGTGTGTGTGTGTGTGTGTGGCCTTCACTGATAACACCAATTACATCTAAGATGACCAAATGCAATCAAGTGATAAGAATGTCATTGCCAGGTGAAAACCTTGTATCTCCAAAATGTCACCTTTTTTTGTCATCTTTGGCATTATCCAATGGCTTTGGGAAGGCTTTTCTCAACCCATAGAGGACCCTGCAATCCTTCAACTTTTTTCTTCTTCAATATTTTATTTTTCAATTTTCAGAACAAAAGCGAAACAAACTCAGACACACACACACACACACACACACACACACACACACACACACACACACACACACACACACACACACACACACACACACACAAAACAACAAAACAACAAAAACAAACAACACATACAAACATTACAACATGGTGCTACGAGCCGTGTAAGGTGCTCAAGTGCTTGTAAAAAAAAATACTGTACATAAAACCCCATGTAAGGAGTCCATTAGAGAATAGCTGGGCGAGTTCCTCATTTCTAACCTGGTCAAAGTAGGCCAGGAACGGCTCCCAAATAGTTGAGAACTTCCCAAGTGAGTTGGTCCTCATGGAACCACAAGTCTCTCCATACGCACAACCGAAACCCTGTGGCAATCCTTCAACTTAAGTCAAAACATTAAAATCAACAAAATTTGAGTTAGTTATGAGTTTATATTCCTTCCGCTCAACAACAAAACAGAGCAGCCCTGTCTGTCATCTTCCCTGTACAATCAACAAAGAGGAAATATGACAGATTCTGTCTTCTCTGAATTAAAGGTTATACAATGCACAATGTCACCTCCACACTATATTGTCTTTATTGTGAGCATATCCAAATCGTCAGTGACTCATTCTCTAGCTTATTGTCTGCTCAAATGTGATGTCATTTTTGCGTGTGTCGCTCAAGCGATTGGTATGTGGTAACCATACGGGTATGTTCTGAACAGGTGACACGGAGACATTATTATCTGCAACAGCTGATCACAGAACGAGCATTCTCCTCCACATTCCTAACTGTACATAACTATTGACAAGCATATCATGGAAACAGCCCTATCATTACATCAGTCATTTATTGTCTGAGGGGAGGTTTTTTTTGTGTCGGGATGCTCAAGTGACGCTCACGACAGATACAAAAGCAGAATTCACAAAGGAGTTTAAAGATGAAAACCACATTTGAGAGAAAGCATTGTAGGTTACAACGTAAAAAGTCGTTGACAAAAGCAGGATGATGGATTGCTTTTATGATTGCATTTATGATCTGCTTGTTCCGTAAAGATTTATTGTAAATAAATCAACCTAAACTGTCACTCCATGAGCATAAACATAACCCCCCCCCCCCCCCCCCCCTGTGCTAAAGTCACATTCTCTGGTTAATTGCCTTCTCGCTGCAGCTTTACACAAACCGCGTCATTTCTGACTCAATCATGTGTGGTTAACCAACACAGACATGGTGGCACCACAGTGATGAAGAAACTGGGGGACTTTCATTTACACAGCAATACTGTATACTGTATGAGTGATATGGGAATGGGAATAGAGATGCAGATGAGGAATACACACACACACACACGCACACGCACGCACACACACACACACACACACACACCCAGGGGGGGCACAATCAAGTCACTTTTATTCACAACAATCAAATGAAATTCAGTTATATGAGCAGCACAGATGCAGTCAGAAGATTTGAATCTGCCGGTTCAAACCTGCCTTCACACACACGCACGCGCGCGCGCACACGCACACACACACACACACACACACACACACACACACACACACACACACACACACACACACACACACACACACACAGTATACAGCAGGCCTATACAACTGGCGGCCTGGGGGCCAATTCAGGCCCGCCAATCATGTCACACTGGCCCACCGACCAGTTCTGGGAGAGAGAGGGAGAGAAAAAGCGCCTGCCTGCTCCCTGCATGTGAATCGTCTCTACATATAATATACACTGTATATCTCTCTCTCTCGCTCGCTCTATCTGTCTTTGGCTCTCTCTCACTGTCCACTCTCCTCTCTCTCTCTTGATGACACACACACACACACACACACACACACACAGGCTACAGAAGCAGATACAACTCAAGTCCTGTTTCCGTTTGTCATCTGTTGATTCTGGTGTGTCCTTTTTTGTCACCACAAACATTTGCAATGTAGTAAAATCTACATTTTGAAGTTGTGTCGGCGCGTTGTGTCAGTACAGCACTACTAAACATGATGATAAGAGCCCCCAGGCTCTTACCTTTCTGACAATGTGGCCCCCTGAACACTACAGTTGAATAGCCGTGGTCTATAGTATATACAGTATACAGTGTACTATACACACTCAGTCATTAGCATTACTCCTGCAGCCTGAGCCTGCAGCAGAGAAAGAGGATGTGTTTGCGGGTGCGAGCTCCTGACAGACCAGTCCAGCAGGCTTCTCTCTCATCTCCTCTCCTGCCAGCCGGTCGGACTTGAAGTTGGTCTCACTATATAACCTCACATCATCATCTACCAGGTGACGCTGGAAGGGTGTGGCTTCCACTCAGGCTTGGAGTAGAGTCCCCCCCCGCCCCCCCCTCCCTTTTTTTTCATTATGCTATCAGAAATAATTTGCATTTAAACAGACTGGTTGGAAAACACAGAGGGAAGATGACATGCTCTTAGTGGGCTTATGAGACGTACCTATCAGGATGATCACCTAAGATTTCTCATCCGAAGTTTCACTGAGGACAGGTAGGGTCCTTAAAGGAACACTCCGCCCATTTTCAACCAGCTTTGTATCATTAGAACATCAGTAGTATATCAGAAAACTGTAAACGGTTTTGAAGTCTGTCATTTAATTTGACAGTTATTTTTGTGTTAAAGTGTGGACCAGTGACATCACTGGTCCACACTAACTCAAATTAATAACTCATTAACTCAAATCAACTCTCAAACTGTAAACGGTTTTGAAGTCATTCATCTAGTTTGACAGTTATTGAGAGTTGATTTGAGTTAATGAGTTATTAATTTGAGTTAGTGTGGACCAGTGATGTCACTGGTCCACACTTTAACACGCAATAACTGTCAAATTAAATGACAGACTTCAAAACCGTTTACAGTTTTCTGATATACTACTGATGTTCTAATGATACAAAGCTGGTTGAAAATGGGCAGAGTGTTCCTTTAAGGTGATAGAGTCGGGTCAATACATTTTGACCTCCGCCTCCAACCTCCGCCTGACCTGCACACTGACGACAGCAGTGGGACCTCCTCCTCCTCCAGGCAGCCAGGAAAGTGGTCTCTGAACAAATAAGAACAAATCTCCGCAGAAGAAAACGAATCAATCACACCAGTTCCAGCCATCCCAAGCGGCATAATGTCAGTGGGCTTGATGGATTCCATATCTTTGAATATCTATTCATATATCAGACATGTGTGTAGTTTCCCCTCAAAGTCCTTGTCAAACAAATAGACATGGTATCCATTCTTCCATTATTCCAGGAACATCAATATATTCAAAACGCTCACTGTCTATTTTCGGGACAAAAGATCAAAGATACATGCAGGATGGAACACATGCAGTTCTGGTTGCGGGGCACCATGTGGGCAGTTGCATGATTTGAATATAGAGGAAATGTTTTGGTGAGGGTTCACCCAGGGAAATGTATTATGTGTGTACTGCACGTGTGCAGCTCAAAGACCCTCTGCCTCAATCTGAAGACGATCAAATGAGACGATGGTTCACTTGCGAAAACGTCCATCGTCCAAGTCATGTAGCCTCATATTACACCTTCAAATCTTACTGGCCTTAAAATCGAGAGAAATATTCCGCCAACAAGGTGAGATACTTCCACTTGTTTCCAAATTAATGCAGCTTCACTTCTTTTGGGAATTTTCTAGAAACGACTGTCGCTTATCTTGAAGCAAGTCACAATAAGACAGATCACTTCAAGGCAGATCAGCAGGTGAAATCATCTTGAAATGATCTCAACTCTCTGGCAGAAATCTTTACTTATTCTAAGAAAATTATGATTGTAGGACTCAATAATAAAGGACTTGTTAATATGGATTTTTTTTGCAGTGTTCGGTTATGAATTTTGGTTTTGATTTCACATTGATCAATGTTTTGCCTTTTATATGAACCATGTCCCACTTTCTCTCGTGATGAACTGTCACGTTACAATGCAACGTCGACTTCAGTCAGGCTCACTTTAACAGCTTTCTAAATGCTCCTTTGTGTCAGGACCGGTTTGACGGTGCCTCCCACCATGCCAGACGCTTAACCCCAACCAGCGAGGAGGCAGATGAGTTCTTATCTGCCCTTTTTGTTATCTACCTAATCTGAACATAATCTGCACTGTAGCTAGCTTCTGTTATATGTAAATGTGCAACTCTGCAAACATTGGTGTGTAATTGTACACATATAGATGTGAATAGACAATCTACAGACATATTTGGTTGTTTTCACCATTTCTATTCATTTCGGTTATCTTAATTTATCAATCAGATGTTAAAAGTGTTCCGATGTGTGGAGAGATTAGTCTGCGAGCCCACCTGCAGTTGAACCTTTAGTTACCTTTAGTGAGTAGGAGGGGCAACTGTAATCCCCAATTGAATAGAGAGAGAGAGAGAGAGAGAGAGTGAGAGAGAGAGCGAGCCGATTGGTTCCCTCTCTGTGACGTCGCCATTCAATGAGGTAGTATCAATGATGCAGCACGGGAGTTTTTGAGATTCAAATCCAAACTGGCATCCGGTTACACCTGGACCAGCAGGTAGAGTGGATAAACTGACACACACTGCAAACAATGTAAGACTCTTTTCTTCCCTCAGCAGCACCTGTCAGCCTAGGAACACAATAGGGCAAGAAAAAGACACACTCAACAAATAGAGTCTACGGCATTGTGTTACAGCGTTTTATTCTCTGCCAACTGACAAGCCTGTTGTCCGGTATTGTATTTATATCTCTGTATCCTTATCAGCATATAGCGACTGTTATAATCTTTTAGCATGACCTCTCCCTGTACCTCAGAGAGGGTTACTATGGATACGTGACTTCATCCACTACCCACCAGAGTGTTGCTCTGCTAATCTCACAGGCTGTGAATGTGACGCGCTCGGGTCAGAGAGAGAGAGAACGTCTATCATGATCGGGGCTGCGTGGTGATGGTGGTGTGTGCGTGTGTGTGTGTGCAGTGCACGCACTGCGGGTGGTAAGGGGGGCAACTCCCTGGCTCAGTGGGGCTCCAAGCCTTTCCTTTCCCACTGAAGCCTGAGGTTCTCGCACCCAAAAGACCTGATTTACGGCCGCCTACTTCAATCTATACTCTTTTTCATAACACAAATAGAATACATGAACTTTAAGGATCACACATAATGAAAGCCAAAGCAAGAACAGCTAATAGAGAGGCAAAGTGACCGCCTACTTCCTGCTTCAGCGCTGTACCATTGATTTTTATCCGCCATTTATTTTCCCATATTTCGACAGTACCTACAGATATATTTAGAAACAGGAGAGACCGCATAACATTTCACTGGGACCAAAACGTTAAAAAAAAAAGTGGGTTTAAAGAAAATATTTTTTCGATATTGTTTTTGTTTTGTTTTAGTTTTGGTCCGAGTGAAATGTTCTATGGTCTCTCCCGATTATAGCGTTAGCTGAACCGTTTGGTTCGATGAAGTACAACTATTTTTTATAAGCATTTTACGAAATGTCTATGGGAAAATAAACGGCGGATGAAAATCTCTGGTACAGTGCTGAAGCAGGAAGTGACGTTCCCCTTTGCCTCTCGATCAAGTGACCCGCTTTGCTAGTTAATGTGTAGTTGACCCCTTATTACAGGGTAATTATCAACATTGCAGAACCAATCCTTAAAAGCCCCCCTGTGTCTCTGCCCCGGCAAACCCCTCCACTCCCTCTGATTTACGCTCATGGGGGGGGGGGGTCTCGCTGCTTTTATGAGGCCCGCTCAGAAGCCCTGAGGTGTGGGCCGGTCACTCCCAGGTTTCCTCCTCTCCTCCGGCCCTGGCTGGTTCCTGGCTGTTTCACACCTCCAGGAGGGGCTATTATCCTGTCAGAGGGCCACTCTTCACAGCGGCGTAACGCTTCGGCCCCGTGAAAATGACACCCTTCTGCTTGTTTTGTTGGCCTGAGGAGCACGGGGTTCACACACACAGGCCCGAGCCGGCCAACGCAGCTGGTCAGCGGGGAGCTGCGATGGAGGGAAACTATATATATATATGGCTGGAGGGGAAACACCAGCCAAACAGCCCCTTTGCAGACCCGGTGATAAAACACTCAATCATTATATCTTCATGGATTGGTTAGAACCACCACGGGGCGATTTGAAAAGGGTCGCCTTGTTCTCTAGCGCAGAATTATTAAATGCACCTCGGGCTACTTGTTTACCATCATCTCTATTTAGAAAAAGCTGAGGACTTCCTGAAGACTTTGCTCAAAAATGGAGCTTCTCTCCTCAACAGGTCTGGTGAGGGATCACCCCTTCGCTTCTAGGTGCCTGTTCTCCAAAATGGCCATGCACGGCCTTGGTATCGATTGTGGTAAAACAACACAAAAGGTTACCACCGTGTTTGTATATCTTAAAAGTGGAGATGACTTAAGCTTAACGTGACACTCGTATTGTTCAATGCTTCATCTCCACTTTAAGAACTTGAGGATTCATCTGGGACCAGTTTCACATCTTGCCGTTTTTATAGTGCTTGTATACTTAACTATAGGAGTAAAACCTCCTGAGGAACTAGAGATCATCATTTATATTTTGAAACACTTTATGTGATCATAAATCCTACACCAGCGCTATGATGATGCCTTATCAATAAGGCTACTCCTGTGCAACAATCCTCATTTCGAAAGTGATCCACAAGCTTCCATCACTCTGATGTTACTTTGAATAACATCTCTGAAAGAAAGCCTTGTGTAGCCTAAAGTCACTCGTCCCCAACAAAGTGAAAGACGTTTCACACTAATCACAGGTAAACCTGACTAACTGCCTCAGCGAAGAGATCTGGGTAAATATAGTCGAGAGGAAGTGCATGGAGCTGTGGAAGGTGTGGATGTTATTCTCAAAAACACTTCAGCGCTACAGTCAGAATGACCTTCTTTTCATAGGTTTTCTGCCTTCTGAAGATAATGGGGCCAATATTCAATTAGTGCAATGTACTGCATTAATAAACGTCCACTGGCCAGTTACTCTAGACTGATTAAATAAAAAATAGCACTTGTGCCAAAATTATATATAATTTATGAGAGAAACAGTTAGGGTAAGAGTTCATATCTAAATGAAATTATTTTGTCAAACCTCCACAACTTTGCTACCTCTGAAAGTAATGAAAACATCCTGACATTATGTAAAAGTTGCACGCAGGTCGTCTTCGCTGCACGTCCCCTGGATCCTACAAAGTAAGATAAGCTGTACTCGTGAAAACTTAAGGGCTTAGGGCTATTTGGAAAGAAAACATTTCATGGTGGTGGTGGTGGGGGACTTGCATAACCTCCCCCAACTGACCTCCAAGAGCTTTCCAAACCTCAGCCATGACCACATTTCTTTGGAAGCCATAAGACGGATCACATTGAAATGAATGTTTCACCTCACAGCTCATCATCTTGTGTGTCTATAAACAAACTGACTGAAGCCCTTGTGAGGACACCAGTTCAGATGGCCATGCAGGGAAAGCTGAAGTCAACGTAAATCCCATTTATGAACCAATTTGCAAAGAAAGGCTGCAGTGTGCTTGATTTAAATGTGGCGCTGCCCCCTAGTGGGAATGAAAAGTAAAGCTCCTCAAAAACGCTGAAGACAATTTTATCGCTCAATCAGAGCAAAGAATCAAGGTATGTTCAAGAGTATTACAATAGCATATCAAATATAATTCATCAAAAGGAGGGGAATAGTTCAGAAATGGACATGATCAATGGATGAAAATCAAACGGCATAAATAAAGCAAAAAGCTAAATTCTTAAATGTGATTTATATCTTAAGAATTTGCAATAAGGTCAGTAAAAAGGATCAGCTTTAAAGATTTAAACAGGTTTTTCTAAGACAGTTATTCAAGTAACCACATCACAGTATAACATAAGTGTAGCATAAAGTCAGAACTCAGACATGACATTACCCAGGCGCCCCAGGCTTTAACATTTCTGTTGATTTCTACAGGTCAGCCACTGTGAAGAAAATGCAAACCCGTGTGGCCAAGACCAGTGATCAGACTGTAGTACCGACGACAAAACAAAGACTCAGGTTTGTTAGCACCTTTTGAGCAGAGTAAACTGTTTGTTACAGTAGACTTTGCATTTTGCTGCTCCATCCATAAGGATGATGCTTGCCTAAAGATGGTGATCACGCTTAATATGAATAAAAGCGCAAACCTTGATATAATTTGTGTTTTGACTGAAGGACAGGTTGTTGGTAGCTGAATTGGACCATGCTGTGAAATAACTGGCTGTCTGAACCTTTAGGCTGGTGAGCTGTCCTGCTCGGACGGCTACGCTCCACACGTCACGGTCACCACATCACAGGGACAGGTACTTGTGTTGGCTCTTTGCTCTAAAGTCACTTGGTACCAGCTCTTAACTGAAGAGAACAATGCATGCATCTTAATTTTCCTCTGGATAACATGGCAGCATTTTTAGTACACAATTTAGTATTATTACAATACATTCCCAAAATCTTTGTGTATTAATACAGGTGTGTTGAGGAAACTAAGACAAATATACAGTGCATCTGAGTAGTATCAAAGTAAAAGCACTCGCCTACCACTGCGGAGACCCGGGTTCAATTCCCGGCAGCGGTGCTTCCGGCTTGGTCAGACGTTCCTGCAGACACAATTGGCCGTGTCTGCGGGTGGGAAGCTGGTGGGGTCTACTGGATGAGTCCTGGTTGCTGCACTAGCACCTCCTCTGGATGGTCGGGGGGGGCTAGTGTCCTCTAGAGCAGAGGTTCTCAAATGTTTTTCAGCCAAGGACCCCTTATAAGATAGAAAATATACCGGGGACCCCCTCAATCTGATTTGTGATTTTGGGCTCAGCTTGTTTCCACGGTAACGTGCTTGACATTTAAATTGATAGGTTTGTCAGATAAGAATGTAATCCATGAACCATTTTAGATTTAAAGCATAACATATTTTCGTTGAACTATGAAGCTTTTGCACACACAAAAAGTCCCTTCCCCCCCTGAAAACTTTTCGCGGACCCCCTGGCAAAGTGCCATGGACCCCTGGGGGTCGCCGGACCCCCATTTGAGAACCACTGCTCTAGAGGGTGGCGTCAGCGGAGGACCAAAATGCGAGACTCGTTAGCCAATGAACAGCCAGGAATGGGTCTCGCGCTACTTTTGCATGCTAAAATAAAGCATAATAAACACAAACTGTCTATTTTGCTGCAACTCGACATTGCTGCTTTTTTTACTCAAGAGTTCCAGGACCTTACTTCCTGGAAAAAAAACTGGTCCATTGGAGTGAATGGAGATGTCGGAACTCTTCTATTATACGGCTCTGGGGAAGGGGGGCCTGTTTGGGGGAGGCGAACTGGGGGGAATAGCGTGATCCTCCCAAGCGCTACATCCTGCCGGTGAAACTCCTCGCTGGGAAAAGAAGCGGCTGGTGACTGCACATGTATTGGAGGAAGCATGCGCTAGTCTACGGCTCTCGCTAGATCGGCAGAGGGGGCAGAGCAACGACCAGGACAGCAGGAGGAATTGGCCAAGTACAATAGGCCAGAACCACGTCATCTATTTTACACTGAAGTCAACAGCGAGTGGCTTGTGTTTTTTCCCTAAAAAGGGGCACGGCCTCCACATTTCACAAAGTACCCGGATGTACCGGTCTGGTCTATTGGGGAGAAAATGGGAGAAAGTCCAAAAACAAAACAACAACAAAAGAAAAGAAAAAAGGACAGAATATACAGTGCATTAGAGATGAAGTTGAGATGTACCAAAATAAAAATAAAACAACTTATCTTTTTTTCTCCACTATGCAAGGAAGTACTGAATGCATGTCGCATGACCAGAAACACCGTTACATGTATGACTTGGCTTAGCATGTCGACTCGTCAGCACTTGGAAAGAATCTCCTGGCAGCTTTTATACACTTTTACCAAGCAGTTCAGCCTTGGCTTTGAACTCTGAAAGACGGAGAGAGGAGTTTGTTAGAAACAGCTTATTCTAAACATGTATGTTTGAAGTAAGGTGCAGAATAGCACAAAGGTCTGAGACTAAAGAAAATCAGTTCAGGTGACAGAAAGTACAGCTACAACACTGAAGACCTCTACTGTAGTACTGTACATTCATCCTCACCTGAAACAATGGGACGACACTCGACACTGCATTAGGGTTTGATGGGTCCTTCAGCAATATGCACAGGTAATAGATGATTTGCTGCTGTAATAACAAAAAATACATTAAACCTTTCCCCATCTTAAAAAGCATAAACTGACAACAGTGTATGGTTGATGTGTATGAGTAATATCCATATGCAGACAACTCAATGGAACCCCAGGAGATGGTATATTTACCATGTAAACAGCTTCATTGATGACGATGTCCTTGATCTTGCTCATCTCAATGAAAGTGGTGCTTTCTCGGCCAGAGGCATAGCTGGAAGACAACTGGATGCCCAAGCAGTCGACGACGAGCAAAGACTCGTGGTCTATCTTCACAAAGTGGATGTGAAGGACCATTCCGACCAGGGTCACGAGTATAGCGCTGGACAGGAAAGCAGTGTTCTACGAGAGGGAGGCAATCCATTTAAATATGCATATGGTATTACAGAATATAGCTATGTCACATCCTGGTTAAGGCCTTGTTCAAGGTAAAATATGAACGTGCATTATTGTATCCTGTTCATTAATATCCCTGTAGGCTACACATGAATCAAAAAGGATGTTCAGATTTAAAAGCAACACATTTTAAATTGTACGTCACAAAAAGGAACAGTAATTATGGATAAGGAAGGTGTATGCCAATAATTTGTCTAATATGTACAGTAGTCTATCTGCGATATCTCGGTGTGGTTTAACGTAATGAAAACATGTAGGCTATTACTCTTACTGTAAAAATCATGATGTGAATTGCAACAGCAACAACGTGCACACACTTAAATTCAAACTAAATACGTTGCAGATGTCAATGGAATAGCACGTAGGCCTACTAGACACGATGGACTCATGATCACTCACTATATGGATATTCATATTGATATACAAAATATATATGATTATATTTATGCAAACTGAACTAACCTCTGTGATGCAGAACACGGCGTAAGCGACAAGCCACACGGCGCAGGTGAACACCATCACCTTGCCGATGGACACTTTGGGGGAGCTGACAGTGAACTCCCTGCAGAGGCTGGAGTGGCTTTGACAGTCCAGAGAAATGGCTTTGCCATTGATGTCGGTGAAGCTCTCGTCTTCCATCGTGAATGAACGCAAAGTCCCGGCGTCTCAAAGACAAGAAAGGGATTGAGATGAAGAAGAACTGAAGCAAAGGTGAGTTGAGCACTGGAGATATCTTACCATTTAGCCGTTAGCTAGCGGTATTAGCGTTAGCTAACTTGGCTAGCTAGCTATGAACGGGCTACGTTAACGTTGGTAGCATTTCAAGTTGTGCTAGAAAAAGCACACAATTATGCAATTTATGCGATGCATCCACACGATGCCAATTGCTTTCGTTTAGGGCCTGATTTAGAGTAAAATAACGAAACGGGGCACACAATGTTGAATATTTCCAAGAGATTCGGACAGACGCAAAAATCCGGCTTCACAACAGCTGGAAAGTGCAAAGCATTGTGGGCAATCGATATTATTTTCTCTTCCTACTAAATTTATTGAAACGTTAGCGAGCTAATTTTAGGCATAGTATGAATACTACAACAATAAAATAAATACTTTATAACGTTAACATAGCACAAGACATTGATTTCGTGCTCGTTATTTCGGTTATTTCATACAACTACTGACTGGCAAGTCCTCCATCTCCCAGAATGCATGGTGTCATTTTTAATGACCTTTGACCTCTGGATAAAAACAAGCCGATCAGCTGGTGTAAACTAGCAACAACATCTACAGGGATCTGACACAAAACAGCTCAACCAAGTTTGTAAATAACATGATTTGTAGTAGCACACGGTATGGCGTTAGATAGTGTACACATCCGATTTTAGATTGTGGCTTATTGTTTGCTGAAGGAGCAGTTTTAGATTTAGAAATAGCCGTCGTCCCCGGTGTTAGCCACTAGGTCAATTTTAATGAAGGTTGTTTGTTTGTTTTGCTGGAGTGTGTCCCTTCGTCGCGTTGTATATTTGACGCTATAGCAATTGAAGTGTTATCGAGTTTCTTATCGTGTTTGGGCATAATGACGAGCATGTCAAGCTACTTTAACTAACAACAACGGGGCGTCACCTAGAGATAATAAGACAAGAGATGCTGTGCTGCTAACTTGAGCTAGGGTGCTGTTTTGGCAATACATAAAGTAAATAGATGTCTGGACATGTATGTTCTAAAATGGCTGCCGGACTGTCTTGCTCGAGGTTAGTCTTGCTCTACTACAGCACAGACAGCAGTATCCTAAACCTAATTTACAGGTCGGACACATTCTGTCAAATTGCTTCGCTTACATTTAGTAGTAAGTTTGACAATACTGTTAAATGTGTTTAGTGGCTTTTTGGAGCATTGGGGGAAAAATAATAACATCTTTATAGTGATTGCTAAACTGCCACACCCTAGTTTCTTGCACAACTTTACTTTTGCAAAGCTAGTCTACTTACAGAAATACTCACAGCCTCAGTTGCAACGTGTTATCAACAACCAGGGCATCACCTCGACCTGTCAGGTTTGAGATGAGCGGTCAAGGTCCATCTGTGGATAAAGGAATGAATACAGTCCTAGTGTGTCAGGAGAGCTACGCCTGCGGGGGCTCAGACGAGGCGGCTTTTGAATGTGATGAATGTGGCAGCCTGCAGTGTGTCCGCTGTGAGCTGGAGCTCCATCGCCAGGAGCGCATGAGGAACCACGACCGCGTCCGGATCGCACCGGGTCACGTTCCTTTCTGTGACTCCTGTAAAGGAGACACCAGCTGCCCGGTCAGCGGCGGGCGACTGAGAGCTGTGGTGCGCTGCCAGGGATGCAAGATCAACCTGTGTCTGGACTGCCAGAAGCGCACCCACAGCGGGGTGAACAAGAGAAAGCACCCCCTGACCCCTTACCCTCCAGCCAAAGCTGCCCAGGAGAGCGCTGTGGCAGCTGGGCAGACGGAGATGGCCACCCTGAAAGCCAAGCTGGAGAACGTGTGCAGCTTCCTCTTGGTGGACGAGAAGGAGGAGATGCAGGTAAGGTGCACGAGAACGTGTTTTTTGTGAGAAGAACCTCTCGAATATGATAACTGTTTTATGATGATGAAAGTGTTGCTTGCTTCCTGCTGTGCTCTCAGCTGAAGGGCGAGGAAGACTTTGTGAGCAGACTGGGCTGCAGACCAGATGAGCTCCTCAAGGTGGTCTCCATCTTTGGGAACACTGGCGAGGGAAAGTCCCACACCCTCAACCACACCTTTTTCCTCGGGGGGGAAGTGTTCAAGACCTCCCCCACCCAGGAGTCCTGCACAGTGGGCGTGTGGGCAGCCATGGACCCTATACACCGGGTGGTAGTCATCGATACGGAGGGACTGCTGGGGGCTGGTAAGAGTCAAACAATACACCATTATCATGCTATATTTGTTCAAAAGCATATCACGTAGCCCAGGAGAGTGGGAGGTTGTTATCAGAAGCATAGTCTCGCTGGCCAGACTTCCCTCCCTGCCGCGAGAGAAGTCTGGCTGCATGGAAACAGGCTGCTGCTGGTATAAGCTCTGCCATTGGTGCCGTCCATTTCAGACGGCAGTGGAAGAAAATCCCTTTCCGCTTCCCTGTCTGCCATTGGCTTCGACCCGCTCTGACTGACCGGCTGCGACCATATATGGATTTCCTTTACACTCCCTCCGTGACAAATCTGTCTATCTCAAATGCCTCTGCCGCTGTGCGTGTAGAATCTGACGATCTCAAATGCCTGCGCCGCTGTGAAACACCATCATCATTCAACAATGCTAGCTCGTTGCTACACGCTGAAAACGATTGGATCTGGAATGTGCCTGCTTGGTACTTTCGGTGTTTGGTTGTAAAGGTAATCAGAGCCTTTCCCCTCCGCTATACCAGAGTGCCAGCCAGTACAGCCAGACTCTCCCCCGTTGTAGGGAGATAATCTGACATCAGAACCATGATATTGCTTATTTTTCTTCTACAATTATGAATTGATGTAAAAACATTTCATTCAAATTAGCAGGCGTACACATTCATTCCTCTTTTTGCACTGGTCATCAGGAGTCAACCAGGGTCAGCGAACCCGGCTGCTCCTCAAGGTCCTGGCTATCTCCGACCTGGTCATCTACCGAACCCACGCCGACCGTCTCCACGACGACCTCTTCAAGTTCCTCGGTGATGCGTCAGACGCCTACCTGAAGCACTTCACGAGGGAGCTGAAGGCCACCACGGCCCGCTGCGGTCTGGACGTCCCGTTGTCCACTCTGGGCCCTGCAGTGATCATCTTCCATGAGACAGTCCACACCAAACTTCTAGGATCTGGTACATCTGACAATCAGTCACTTATGATGCCATTTTTTTTATGCTACTTTATCTCTGTATGAATTCAGTGAGCAAGCTTGACATTGTTCAAAGATAGATACTCTCTTATTCTCCCTGTCTAGACAAACCATCGGAATCGGCCGACCGTCTGCTCCAGGAGCGTTTCAGGAAGTTGGGTCTCTTTCCGGAGGCTTTCAGCTCCATCCAGTACCGCGGGACTCGCACCTACAACCCTCCCACAGACTTCAGTGGTCTGCTGCGCAGCCTGGAGCAGCAGCTGGATAACAACACCACCCGTTCACCACGCTCGGCCAGTGTCGTCTATAAGGCTCTGCAGGTAGGGTGGAGGTGGGGGGGGGGGGTATGATGTTGTTTTGCTGACTTTCTGCGATGCTTGTGTTTGTAAGAATAATAATAATAATTATGCTTATCAGAGACCCTCATATGGTCACATGTCTTGCTCTTTTGTTTGGAGAGAGAACAGGTTTGTGTGTGTGTTTGTGGGTGCGCATACATAAGTATTTGCTAACATTTGTTTAGGCGTTTAGCTGACTTACAATGAGCGTTGTTGACTCGCTCTCGCTCTGTCATTTCCTCTCCTCCATCTCCTCCTCGCTCCCCCTCTCAGGCGCTGAGCGAGCGCTTCAGTGGGGACATTGCAGATGAACACCTGACCAATAACTCTTTCTTCCCAGATGAATACTTTACCTGCTCCAGCATCTGCCTCAGCTGTGGGTGCGTGTTCTCTCACATCACCAACACACCTGCACTTCACTCACAACTTCAACCAATGTGCATTTCACAGCCCTGGAATGGATAGAATGGGCAATGGCAAATGAATGTTCATTGGGTGCATGAAACTGAAAAATCTGACGTTACCAAAGAAAGTTATGATTTCACTTCTATGTGTAATAAGCATGATCATAAAACCACTCACTGGCTCTATGACTGTTGTTCTCAGTGGCTTAGCTGAAGTCAAGCCCCAGTCTGCAGCTACAGAGCAGTTTACCAAAGGTCACTTTCACTGATGGTTTTATTCAGGACAGACAACATATTTTCACTGAATTTGATTGACTGAACTTTTGACTCAAAGGCTTTATGAGTATAGGACAGCTAAACATAAGTCTATATTTGGCTTGAGGCTATAAAACATTGTATTTTTTTTTTACACTGTACCATTTTAAAATATCCCTTTGGGGATCAATAAAGTATCATGTTATTATTATTAAATAATAATAATAATAATTAATAATAATAATAATAATAATAACAATTAAATATGTATATACTAATACTAATGATTGTTGTTGTTGTTATTATTATTATATTATTAAATATTTAAGTAGCATACCTTTATTGGGAGTTATAATTGGAAATGGAAGTTGAAAAAGGTTAAAAACCCTTGAAGAATCTATGTGAATTAGCCCCGAAATGTATTGAACCAAATCCATTCTGGCCTCTAGCTGTAACTTGGTGTGTTTCCACTTTCAGTTCAGGCTGTAAGAAGAGCATGAATCACCTGAAGGAAGGGATCGACCATGAAGCCAAACATCGCTGCCGCTACTCTGCACAGTACGACAACCGCATCTACACCTGCAAGGCAAGTACACAAACGCACACGCACACACACACACACACACACACACACACACACACACACACAGGCACACACGCATGCTTTGAAGAGTGCATGCGTGATGTGGTTCTGAGTATCTGTGCTGGACTTCTCAGGCCTGCTATGAGGGGGGGAAGGAGGTAATAGTGGTTCCCAAGACGACGGCCTCATCTGACTCACCTTGGTTTGGCCTGGCCATCTACGCCTGGTCCGGGTGAGTGCAGCTGCCTCTCTGGACACAAACGATTACATTCATCCCCTTTGTTAAAGGAACACTCCGCCCATTTTCAACCAGCTTTGTATCATTAGAACATCAGTAGTATATCAGAAAACTGTAAACGGTTTTGAAGTCTGTCATTTAATTTGACAGTTATTGAGTGTTAAAGTGTGGACCAGTGACATCACTGGTCCACATGAACTCAAATTAATAACTCATTAACTCAAATCAACTCTCAATAACTGTCAAACTAGATGAATGACAGAATGTTTGACAGTTATTGAGAGTTGATTTGAGTTAATGAGTTATTCATTTGAGTTAATGTGGACCAGTGATGTCACTGGTCCACACTTTAACACTCAATAACTGTCAAATTAAATGACAGACTTCAAATCCGTTTACAGTTTTCTGATATACTACTGATGTTCTAATGATACAAAGCTGGTTGAAAATGGGCGGAGTGTTCCTTTAACAATAAATGCGAGGGAAAACATCAGTGTTCTTGTTGTCATCTCGCCCCCTTCTTAAATCACGACTGGCTGTTAAACTGCTCATCTAGATAGACGGTAAATCTTTATTCATCCCGAAAGAATGAATACACTATGTACTTTACATAGAAGCAGATGGTATGAATTTTCCCTTTGTAATGTAAACACCTCTAAGATCAAGTGTCCAACGTTGGATAATTGATTGTAATCTGCTCCCTCCCATCATGTTACAGTTGATTATGATTCTGTGTTTGTCCAGGTATGTGATCGAGTGTCCCAACTGTGCAGTGATCTACAGAAGCAGGCAGTACTGGTATGGCAATCAGGACCCAGTGGACACAGTGGTCAGAACTGAGATCCAGCACATCTGGCCCGGGGTAAGCCCGCACTGGGACGGCGTAAATGAGGTTCACTTAAATCGCTTGAAAGAAAATTCCAAGCCAAGACATCAAAGGCTTCAAGTGGAATTGGTGTATTTCCTAGTGTGTGATTCTGTTAGATGAATTATGTTAAAATAAATGATAAAGCACATGTAGTCATCAGTGTTGAATATGGATGGAAAAATGTCATAGTCATGCGCGACGGCTAGCAAGGCTGTTAATGCTGCCACCAGTCTTTAATGGCTGATCGCAATTTGAAATGGCTAATTATTTTCATTTAAGATAGCATTATGTGCATCTATGTGAGAAAATGTATGTATTGTGTTGACTTTATCCTATACCCTTTATGTTGCCAGGTAATTAGATATATAGCAGTCAAATTGACCCAGCCTTTCTCAAATCAAATACATTTCACCTGTCCAGTTTTTCATGTCTCTCTCTCTCTCTCTCTCTCTCTCTCTCTCTCTCTCTCTCTCTCTCTCTCTCTCTCTCTCTCTCTCTCTCTCTCTCTCTCTCTCTCTCTCTCTCTCTCTCTCTCTCTCTCTCTCTCTCCCTTCCTTTCAGTGTGATGGTTTCCTGAAAGACAACAACAATGCAGCCCAGAGGTTGCTGGATGGAGTGAACTACATTTCCCAGTCTGTGTCTGAGCTCAGCGTCAAGCCTGCTAAAGCAGTCACCTCCTGGCTAACTGACCAGATCGCTCCAGCCTACTGGAAACCCAACTCCCTTATCCTGGTGTGTGTAACTAGAGAACCCATAGAACAATTTCATCACGGGGTGGAGAATCAGTGTTTGTGGGCCCCAACACTTAGGGCTTTCACACCGGCAGGGCTCCGTGCCGGTTCCAGTTCCTGAACCCAAATTTGAACCGGCCGGCGCGTTCAGACCAAAAAAATAATTGGTTCGGAACCTGAAAAGTTGGTTCTCAGCGGAACCAACAAATAGTTGTTTTTTCCTTGGGAACCGGGACATCATCAGTGGGTGTGTCTCATTCTAGGCTGTGAAAACGAGCAGGAAGGAGAAGAAGGCAGTGACAACATGGAGAAAAATAATTTGCAGTGGTCTCCTGAGGAAACCAAATGTTTAGTGGCGATTTGGGCATCTATCTCAATAAAAGCTAGAAAGCAGTACAAGAAAGAGCAAGTCATATGCCAAACTTGCGGAAGAGAGGGCCAAGGCTGGGTTCACTCGAACGCCAGACCAAATAATTAATAAACTTAAAAAACTGAAGAAGGACTACCGAATAATGTCCTCCCACGTTGGTTCCGCTTAAACTGGTGTGAACACGGGCTGGTTCGCCAGAAAGCTCCAAGGTTCTGAGACTCCAGAACGGAGCCAGAGCCAGAACCAGAACCATGTCTGTCTGAAAGCGGTAACTGAGAGTAGAATTATAACACCAAGGAAAGAAAGTTGAAAAAGAGGGCTTTACCCACAAGAGGGCACTAGCGATGCCTGCAAAATGGGTGTCTTAGATTGGCTGGTATTTAGTAGTCAAGCTCTGTATGTAGCTCCTACATGGGCAGAGTTTGAAGATGTGGAATGCTGACTCTACTCTGCCTTTAAATCCCACAGAATGGTCCTGCAGCCATTTTTGTATTTCATCAATGTTGAGTGAAGATGCATCTTTAAAATATACAAGCAGCATTTATTTATTTTTGCTTGACTACCATGCATTTTTGAGGGTTTACAAGCATTTATAACCATAGGGATGGTATAATTTTCTCAACCTATAGAAGGCCATGTAATACTAAGTGAAATGAAAAGAGTTACAGGGTTTTCACATGACAACAACAGCGATTTGCAACATGCACACTTTATGCCCGCAGTATGACAGTTGGCAGTACACTCGTGCCATGTGACCTCTTCATGTGTGTTTTGGTAGAAATGCCATACATGTGGGCAAGAGTTCCTGCCCAACGACACCAAGCACCACTGCCGTGCCTGTGGAGAAGGCTTCTGTGACGCCTGCTCCTCCAAGAGCCGCCCGGTCCCGGAGAGGGGCTGGGGTCTGGCCCCCGTCAGAGTCTGCGATGCGTGCTTCCACAACAGGGGGATCTCCACTGGTATGCAAATGAGTCGCATTTTTTTATTTTTTATTCTAACACATTTCAGGCATCGTATTGAGACACATTGTCATTTACATGCTTCCGTCTGTCTGTGTGGACGGTCTGGAACGTGGACTTTGTTTGCATGTTTCCCTGTTCTAGAGTTGCTGGATGCTGCGTTGGAGGAGGAGGAGGGAGGCACCCTGATAGCCAGGAGGGTTGGGGAGGCCGTGCAGAACACTCTAGGAGCTGTAGTGGGCGCCATCGATATCCCTCTGGGTGAGCTTTAGCTTCAGTGAGACGCAGTAAACAAAATAACCAGATAGAGAGCGATATTGCTCACGCCATTACCACTAGACGCAAGGAGATTGGGGAACACTGGAACCAGTTCTGTCAAGTGATTATGAATGTCATACAGAGGTTAAAAAATGGCTAGTGATATTTAGGAGGGGTTCACATCATACTTCATGCTAACTTAAAGACCCCATGAAACGGGATCATTACTTCCTTGATTTGATGTATTTCCAACCAGTAAACAAATTGAATATCTGACAAGTCATGCAGAGAAAGGTGGTTTTATTTCATGGGACGGGTGGAAGGGTGGGACTGTTACTCCGTTTTCCAGGAAGTAAAAGTAGTTTCATGGGGACTTTTAAGTATGTTACCAATGGGTGATTTACCTGAAGCCAGGCAGAGAGTTCTCTATAGTGCCCCCAATTTTAGAAATCACAAATTGCTCCGTAAGTCACTCACTCACTCACTCGCTCACTCACGGATAACCCCTGCCCACTCCAGGCTTGGTGAAGGATGCAGCGCGCCCCGCCTACTGGGTCCCGGACCACGCCATCCACTCCTGCTGCGACTGTCAGAGGGAGTTCTCTCCGCGCCTCTCCATCCACCACTGTCGCGCCTGCGGCCAGGGCGTGTGCGACGACTGCTCCCCGGAGCGCCGCGCTGTGCCCTCCCGAGGCTGGGACCACCCGGTGAGGGTCTGCAGCGGCTGCGGCCAGAAGCCCGGAGAGCTCTAGCAGGACGAGGCAGGGGGGGTGGGGGATCGCAGCGGGACAGTCCGGGAAGGCAGCCTCTATGGGGAACTGGAACCATTTTGACCCCTTGTCTCCGCCGGCGAAAGCGCTTCAGTCCAGTCAGTGTTGTTTTTGATTGGCATTTTCTGGCTGCCACTAGACCTCCTGTGGTGGGCTGGACTCTCTTCTTTTTTTTATGCTGACCTCACATGTCAACTCGGTCCCTTTATGCTAATTCACTTGAATACACCTACATTTTAAGACTGTGAAGAATACATGTCAGAGTGAGAGCCATCTATCCAGAGGGAAGGAGAGATCTATAACAACTCAGAATGTTGTTATGAAAGTGAGTATCGTATGCGCTTGATTACAGTTGAGCTCGGATTAATTTCTCTGTAACCCCTTTGATCCTATCAAATCTGTTTGTATTAGAGAGCCAAAGTCTGTATAGAGTTTGTATAGAGAGCACTTCCGGTTTAGGATTATGCACCAAGAGTCCTCCATTCTTTTTTCATCTACATTTTCCGTAAAATGCTTATGGAAATAGATTTACTTGGTCAAACCAAACGATTCAGCTATATTTGGGATCACGAGACACCATAGAACATTTCACTCAGACCAAAACGTAAAAACAAAACGTCTTTTTTTAAATCATTTTTTTGGTCCGAGTGAAATGTTCTATGGTCTCTCGTAATTCCAAATATAGTTGAACCGCTTGGGTTTTGACGAAGGAAAACAATTTTTATAAGTATTTTACGAAATGTAGATAAAGAATGGCGGACGAATGGCTCTGCCTAAACCAGAAGTGGGCGTGACTTTGGCTCTCCATTGACGCACATCAAACCTGAACTCTTTTGACAATCCATCCCGGTGTGACACACTAGTACATATTAGCACCTTTTTTTTTAGTCTGGGGCTATATGCATAAATCTAATAATAATATGAGTACCGATTGAGCATCATATGCTGATCTCAGGTGAGTGCTTTTATTCTAAGATTCTTTATACATGATGGCCTAGATATTTAGGAATGGCTTTAGAGGACTTGGAAAAGATGGAAAACTTGCAAAATTGATCCGCCACAATTAACTCTGATCCATTTTGTCATGGATCTACAGTAGTTCTCCTCTGCTTCAGCTTTCCTGTCACTCTTTTCACTTCAAGAGGATGCGAAGAATCAGAAGTCACTGATGTACTGTAGCACCAAGATGCATTCCATGTTCTATTACTTCATACTAATAACTACCTGCATATTCCCTTGACCCCTTCTGGTTGTATGTACATTTGAAGGGGCAGGTCATGATAGAATAGCCTTAATAATGCTGTCCATAACTGACTTGTTTAATTTTATATAGAATATCTATGGAAAATGTTTACTATAATAGGGAAAAATACATTTTTAAATTGCCTATTTTGTTTTTAAAATGTCAAACTACTAATTATATCAGCAAGACGTAATCTGACTGCAATAGAGGGTGTGCACGTGATGTCACAGAGGCAGAAGTCACTGTGGGGTCACGCCCACTGAGTCACAGCAAGACTGAGCTTGAATGCAGTAATCGTCGGCCTAGATAACTGACACCTGCTGCTCAGGGAGGAACTTGACACTCATTTTGACACTCATTCCTGATTGAGGGGGCGTGTTCCAGTGGGTGTGCATACCCTCTATTGGATGAAATGCAACAGGAACTGCCTTTAATGAGTGGCTGGCTCACAGTAGTAAATACGGTACAGATTAGAAAATACTTCATCTTTGAGGCTGGCCCCTCAAAACAGGAGATGATAAGGATATCATCCTTACTCCGTCAACTCAGGCTGTGCAGCTAGCTAGGATCACTTAATGAGCTGCAGCGCCAAGTCGGCGATGTTCCAGGTTGCCTTTATTGCAATAAGACCGCGCAGAATAATACCGATACCGATAGTTGCCACGTAACTGACTTGACAGTTATCCGATTAATATATCGTAGGGTGCAGTTGGGCTTTGTGCTGAACACCTATCCATTGCATCGTGAGATCTGACTGCAGTGAAGGCAACCAGGTATTTTGTCCAGTAACTGACTGGGAGAGTTGGTTTAATCAGGTTGTTGTAAATAAAGAAACAAACAAATAGTGGTTTGGGCCTTTGACCTAGATCAGTGAACTCTCATCATCATCACTGTTCCTGTCTCAAGAGAGCAAAACCTAAAAGAATATCAAGAGTGAACAGACATTTCTGTTCATGTACTGTACTGTATGCTCATGTAATAAACGGCAGAAACTCAACGATCTCGGTGTGTAACTTTCTAAACAAATCACAATGTCAAAGTCTATGGTTTTTAATGTATTTTAGAATATAATCAATCACCACATTCAACCATTACAAAAAGTTGCATTGACTAATAAACAAGAGTATGTTCCTTTTAAAATGGAGATGAGCACGATCCCAAAAAGTCGGGTTAATCAAGTCTTGAGTAATTGCACTTGTTTTGGACAGAATACAGTAGACAAGATCTAACTGTAGTAATTGTGTTCTCGTGCATGTAGCATGTAGCACTCATTTCCTCTTGGCACCAACACGTCTGCATATAAAATGATCTCATTCTCCTGAGTCTTTAGTGTGACCTAATTAAACTTTCAGTACAAACTCTTGGAAAATGCACTGCAATATATTGGCTCTCTTGGGTTAAGAATAGTCACTCTTCTCTTTAGCTAGCGTAGCCCTTTGAACTGCAACGTGTGTGTGTGTGCACTGTGCAGTGTCTAGAAGCTGAAGCCTTGTAGTCAGCTGTGTCTGAATTAAAAGACCACAGATCCATTCAGCAGGAAAGCACGCCGTTCACCGTTTGAAACATAAGAGGAAGCATTTCAGCTCCGCTAAGCATGACCTTACCGAATAATCAGTACTGTTCCTCGCACTGAACTAGGCATTGGCGATATCCAAATTTAATTATCGTGATATATTCCCGCCCAAATATCGCGATATACGATATCGCCATATCATGATTACTAGTAGTATGAATAGTATTTAGGGACCCAAGATTGGACTGAAGGCCGCCCAAGAAAAAACGGACGACAAAATTCCAAAATAAATCACATTTGTCCATTTGACATACAGGACAGGTATGGTGTACCTGCCAAGGATGTGAAAAAAAGAACCCCTTTGAAAATGTTTTTTTCCCTCGCCAAAATTTAGCCTAACTTTAGCGCGTTATTTAGCCACCTTCCTGACATGCTGCTAGCATGAGATGGTACCAATCGATGCCTTAGGTCTTCTAGTTTCATATGATATCAAAAACTTCACCCTTGCTTCAAAACTGAGCCCACAACAGCCTCTGAAAGTACATTTTTCGAAATTGCGATATTCGGGAAAAATCGCGATATTCGGGGAAAATAGTGCGATATTTGATATTAGTGAAAATCGACCCGAGCCTACACTAAACCCAGCCCAGGCAAGATGCCGTCTTCCCCTAGTAGTCCGCCTGCTGCTCCCCTCCGTCCTGGTAGTCGGTGTTGTATGGGAAGTAGTACAGGTCGTGTTTGACAGCCATGAGCAGGCCGGGAAGCCCCCTGCGGCCGCCCAGCTGGGAGGAGAACACCACACTGGGGATCAGGTCGTTTGCGGCCGGGTGCGGTGATGGGATGGTCCTCAGCAGCGAGCCGTCCTTTAGGCTCCACAGCCTGGTGTAGCAATCCTGGCCCACTGGAGGAGGAAGGTCAGAAGATATTCTGTAAGGTAGGTGTGTGTGTGTGTGTGTGTGTTTGTGTGTGTGTGTGTGTGTGTGTGTGTGTGTTGCATGGTACTTTGTTCTATTTCATTCTGAGAGGAGGAAATCAGGGAGTGGAGCTTTGGTGGGAATCATTGCTAGTCCAGTGGGAGCATTCACATAGCAAAGCACACAGTCTCTGAAACCATCTCTCAACTATCCCTGAGCATAGCGTCTGTGTTTTTATGTGTGGCAGTGTGCAAATATGTAACTGTAATCAAAATGGTCTTCAATAGAGACACGCCCATCAAGGGGGAAAGCTCTCCATTCACTTCCATACACCAGCGTCGTTTTCCTTGAATTAAACATAGCTAAAAGCTGTTGTGTGGTGGGCTGCACAGACAACAAATGTAAAAAATCGCCAATTAAAGTTTTTTTGTACTCCCGAGCAAAATAAGGAAGCCATTGAGTGAGATTGGTGAGAAGAAAAATGTGGATCTAGCTGTCAAGGAAGTAAGTTGGAGTGTTCATCTTCCGTATATATGATCTTTGTGCGCAACACGTGACATAGTGTTGCACATTACAACGCCAGGATTGGGGGGGGGGGGGGGGGGGGGGGGGGGTTTGTTTCCCCCCATTTTGGGCGTGGTTTCTGAATGATGACGCGCTCCGCAGTGTCTCTGTCAGTATGTAGGTACAGCATGTGTTGTTGTGGCCAATCCTACCTGCTAACAGGAGCCCCTCAGGCTCATTGACATGGATGGGAAGGTAGGCGTGCTCATTGTGGTGCCCCTTGTACTCCTGCACTGGCTTTGTCACTCGCACGTCCCACAACTTGATCTGCATACAAAAGAGAGAGAGAGGGGAAAACAATCAGGAAGGATGAGTGAAGTCAATGTAATAACAGCAGACAGCACCCACACGGGTAGTCTGTCTTTCAGGCCTCAGGATCAGACTATTTCTTATTTGGGTCTTGTGCTGAGGATGTTTAGAGACCCTAGATTCCATTGAGAGCACTCTTTGGTTGGGTCAGTGCAAACCACTAGAACATATAAGGGCATTTGTGGTCAATGGCTAGGTAAAGGTAAAGTAAGGTAAAGTCCCACTGATTGTCACACCATCCCCTGGGGGAGCGGTGAGCGGCAGCAGCAGCTCGGGAATCATATGGTGATCTAACCCCCCAATTCCAACCCTTTGATGCTGAGTGCCAAGCAGGGAGGCAAATGGGTCCCATTTTTATAGTCTTTGGTATGACTCGGCCGGGGATCGAACTCACAACCTCCCAGTCTCAGGGCGGACACTCAAACCACAAGGCCACTGAGCTGCTAAGAATAGTGTACATTTGGCTTGATAGTAAAATGTAAAGGTACAGTATATATGTACGTATGATTTTGATCAGCTAAAGTTGCAAATGACAAGGGCTCAACAGCGATACCAAAATATACTATAATTTAGTAGTATTACTCTTGTATAATGTGTTTATTATTCTTAGTGTACTGTCCTTACATGCCCTAGTTGCTCTGATGTAATGTACCAAATCCTTTCCTATGAAGGGCCAAACATTTATCTGGATGGAGGGCCGTGGGCCAAAAATTAATGTTGACGTTATGTGAAATTACATTACATTAAAATGTATTATATTTGATAGACAATTTACATTCTAAATCTAAAATAAATTGTCAAAATAATCAAAACGGTACCTCTTTTATTTGTTTAACAGTAATTGTATTTGTTGGATTTAGAGTTTATGGATTCCTTAGGTCTTTTAATTTCATGTTATATCATCACTCTAGCTTTAAAAATGAGCCCGCCACAGCCTCTGAAAGACAGGAATATCGTCCACGTATGTGTGTGTGTGTGTGTGTGTATGTGTGTCAAATCCATGGTGGGCCAAGACAAACAGAGCGAGGTCCAAACTTAACCCGCGGGCCCCAAATTGGTCAGCCATGTAACTATCCTATAGCTAATTATTATCTCCCTGATCTTTCCCCCGCAGAAGACAGCCTCAAATAAACTGTTATGCAATATTAAAAACATAGAATTGGCACGGGTCCCAAAACCCCACTTGACCTCTTCTGCTTATTCTTAGTGTACTGTCCTCACATGCCCTATAGCTGCTGTGATGCTGCTGTGTTAGCCTAAAATAAACTGCTGCGTGCAATATTACAAACATCCAGTTGGCTCTGGTCCCAACCCCCCGTCCCCCCCCCCCCCCCCCACAGTGTCTCTACTCTAACATTTAAGTAGTGGCTGCCAAAACGTTTCCCACGAGACCCAGATTTCAGGACATTAGCCTCACCCCGGGAGGCTAGCAGATTGAAACATGCTAGTTCTTTGTCACACACGGGGCATAGTAGGTCTGTGACCCCCGTAGCCCCCGAGCTGCGTCTGACCTGGCCCAGCATGTCGGCGGCCAGCAGGTAGTTCTCGTCCTGCAGGATGCGTACGGAGGTGATGGCCGACTCCTGGTGGAAGCGGCTGGCCTTCCAGCTGTGGTCCCTGCGGCCGCGCTGCCGCAGGTCAATGCTGAAGATCTCCCCTGATCGGCAGCCATTAAACAGCACAGGGGCCTGGGGGGGGGGGGGGGGAGAGAGGGAGGGAGAGAGGGGGGGAGGAGAGAGGGAGGGAGAGTGGAAACTGTAGATGAGCGAGCTGAGCTCACTTCTTTAAATCTATTTGATACACGTTTCCCTTCCTTTGCTATTGACCCTTTCTCAGGCGGACGTGCTTAAAGCCAGTTTCACGCATCGTGTGTACGACTCACCCTGAGGGCAAAGCGCTGCGCCAAGACGTCGCTGCTCACGCTGTACGTCTGCGTTCGGCCCGTCTCGGCGTCCTTCAGTATCACCCTGCGGGACAGGCCTGGCCACACACACACGCCCAGCAGCACACATTCAAACTTTGTGGAAAGGAAATGGACAAAATATTTTGGTTTGTGACCAAGTATAACATGGGCCTGTAGCCAGCTGGCCAGTCTGGTTTCTATTTTCTATGCTTTCTATTTTCTATACTCTATCCTCCGTTCTGTATGGTCAGAAACGAGCAAACTGTGTAATCCATATAAACCCCGTTATTAAAATATCCTCCGAGTTTTCCCTACATATTAAACTTTTAAGCGGGCCATGTAGCCTTTTATGACCCAAAGCAAATTCAAACCCCATGTTGGCTATTAAAATGTTTACTTTCTTTTCTGTGCCAGTAGCTTTTTGAATATGACTTCAAATTGAGTCTTGGATTTCGCTTCAAACCACGTTACAGTAGCCTTGTTAGCCCATAAAAGATGATTTTATTAGTATTCATGCTAAACAAGATGACCACCCTAAGCTTCTGCAGACTTCCCTGGTTTTATTATGAGTAGCAGTGAAATGGTGATGGACGTGACCGACCTGTGCTGAAGGTCTTGTCTGCCTGGGGGTTGAGGCACCAAGCACAGGACCAGGCTGAGGAGATCTTAAAGCTGCACAGCATCCCTGGCTGGTCTGAGGAGAGGAGAGGAGAGGAGAGGCACAGCAAAGACCAGAGAGAAGGAAGGTGGGGGTAGAGAGTGGGTGAAGGGTGGTACAATGTGTTCGAGACAGATACAGTTAAAGGGTGGAGGAAAACCAATCAATGTAGACATTTCTGGTCATACAGGATATGTATGAGACTGCACACATACATAGATAGATAGATAGATAGATAGATAGATAGATAGATAGATAGATAGATAGATAGATAGATAGATAGATAGATAGATATATCTTTATTTTTGTGTCACTCCTCAACAAACAAATATGGTATAAAAAACAGCAAAAAGTGCATTAAAAAGTTGGGGACCACTCACATGGAGTTGTGAGACACAATACAATTCAAAACAGTAAAAGATAAAAACATACATACAAGTACTATTACACAGAAAATACAGTTGTCAATACAATATGTAAAAGGAAGGGGCAGTTTATTGGGAGGTGCTCATGAAGGCTACTCTTCTTTTTAGGATGAGGTGGCAGGCCTTGGCACATTCATTTATACCGTGTTCACCAGCTAAGATTTTACGCAATTTATTTATGTCATCAAGGTCATTAAAATTCTCGTAGTGTTTTGATAGAAAAATAAAAAGATCAGTGCGAATGTCGTTGTAAAGTTCACAGTGTAATAGAACGTGGGCTTCAGATTCAATAGAACCACTGTTGCACAGTGTGCAGAAACGACTCTCAACTGGGGTGTTGGTGTATCTGCCGGTTTCCAGAGCTAAGGGAGCGACTCCACATCTAAACTTTGCAAGGGCACTTCTATGCTGCCTGGGCATAATGCGTTGTACATAGGGTTCTGATTCAAAAACATTCTTAAAAGAACAGTAAGTACGGAGTTTGTTTCCGTCTGGCCTGTTAATCTGCAAGAGCCATTTCTCCTTGTCTGCCTCTGCAACTGCTTGATCAAGACTCCGTAGATCATTTCTTGAGAGAACTAGATCAGTGCTGGCGAGATGGGATAAATGTAAAGAGCTGAAAAATGTTCGTACAGTATGAGCATAGTTTTTCACATTTCTCATCTGGTTAGCCCACAGAAACACACGTTTACATAGCCTGTTATCCGGCATACCACAGAGTCTCTCACATATGCATAGTATTCACCTTATGCAGAAGAGACCGTCTGGCTTTAGGGATGAACAGGAAGTGTAAATGCAATCGGAAGTTCCGATTGTGTTTACACTTCCTGTGACTCATAAACCTAGTCTGACTCATAATGTGAGTCAAACTAGGTTTGACCAGGTGAGTCAGACTAGTTTGAGCAGGTAAAAGAGCCGCCGTTTTGAACAGGAAGTCGTGATACAGTGGGTCAAGTGGGCGGGGCTGCATAAGGTGAATAGATGTAGTCATTTTTTTCAGGGTTGGAACCTAGTGAGAGGTCATACATTAATAATGATCAAAATGTTTTAATTTTCTATTGTGGCAACATAAGTCCCCTGCAACCTAAGCTGGCTGGAATAAAATACAGTAGGCCAATATAGTCGTAAGTAGTGGGAGGAACCTGAGAAGAAGAAAAAAACACTATTCTATATCATCTTACCAGGGTTGGAGTTGCTGAAGAGGGAAGCAGGCAGTAAACTGACGCAGCCAGGAGTGTCTGCCATCCCCACCAGACACAGCCTGACAGAGAGTCAAGTCAAGGACAATTAAAGGCAGCAGATGCTTGTGGAAAGCTCAAGTTGTGGCCACTTAAACCGGCTGTGTGACATTAGGACATCCATCTCAAGCACTGCACTTCTGACCAGTGTTGCGGGTAACTCATTACAAAAGTAACATATTACATGTAATATATTACTTTTAGCAGTAACTCAGTCATAATACTTATTACCAATAGGATTTCAGTAATATTATACCAGTTACTTTGTCAAGTAACTCAAGTTACAGACTGAGTTAATTATTTTTTAATCAAAGCACATATTTAAGATACAATCATTTCCTAATCAAACTGTCTGTTTTTATGCAAATAACCACTACAGGTGACAATAACAAAGGAAAAGAATAACATTTAGAATTTCGGATTGTTTACACTGACTTCAAGGTGGTTGAAATTATTTTTGGGATGGTTCCGGGGCAGCGATGTCATTCTGCTGCTGCTGTTGTTTTGGGGAAAGTAATGCAAAAGTAGTGTAATAAGTAACGAGTTGCTCTACACAGACAGTAATATTGTAAAGTAACTTATTACTTTCAAATGAAAGTAACTAGTAATATATGTAGTATATTACATTTTGAAAGTAACTTGCCCAACACTGCTTCTGACAGAGATGGGAGATTTTTTGACTTTGAGGTCGTGGCACGCTGAG
>NC_139630.1:26963622-26973622 GCF_964638095.1 Poromitra crassiceps
TATCCTGTCTTGGCGACTCGTGAAACTAGCGTTTGCGTGGGTCATCTTTTTTTTTTTCCATCAGCAGTTTGGACTGGACCAACTTACCTCACTGGGCTCGTATGGCTCATCAGAGCCAGACTTCTCCTGTGATGAATTGTCTGATTGCAGTGTCTTCCTCGAAATGTCTGTATTATTAAATTATATATTAATATTTTATTCCGGACAGGCTTTCATCTGCGTACGTACTCTCGAGTCTCGATAGCAATAGCAGAAGTTGCAATGTTGTTTTATCTTTACCAAATTACCAGATTTTTTTTGATTGAGGGGCAGTTAGAGAAATAAATACGTAAATAAATAAATAAAAAGTCTCTCTCTCCCGCTTTCTCTCTCTCTGTCTGTCTCTGTGCTCACGCACCCAACATAGGCTACAATGTAGGCCTACCCAACACACACACACACACACACACACACACACACACACACACACACACACACACACACACATTCTTATAATCTTATAAAATCCCTGGGAATTATGTTTTCCATCCCGGAGGGTATTACCGGAGTCTCCTGGTTTGGCAACGCTATTTGGACCGGTTGATTTGTGGCCGTGCGAACACACACGAACCAAAGCACAAATGCAACAATTGCATCAATTCAGCCCTTGAATCAGAACAAAGCAAACAAGCTACATCTGTGAAAATGCCCTAGGGATAAGTATATTGCTGACTTCCATTATTGCAAGCAGCAGAGTATAAAATACAAAATGACAATGCTGAGACCTCGTGAAGGTTAGACATTTCCCCCCATAACAGACTTACTTTCCTGGGCTTCTCATCCTCTGTGAGCATCCTGGATCTCTGTTTCTCCCTTTCCTTCTCCTGCAGCTGCTCTTTGGTCAGCGGGTTACAGTTGTTGTGTCCCGGCAACAGGCGGAAATAACGGTTTTTCTCTGGATCAAAGTAGAACCCTGGCAGCTCTGGCAATGGGAAAGCAGATGCTGGGATTTAGTTTATGTGTGAAAGACAGTAAATTGGTAGGAGCGTGAACAGGTGGTCAAATTGTTTCTGTCGATTTAAAGTACATCCACTTATTATCAAGTGTATAGTGCTATAATGTAGAAAATAGCAAATTAAACTTGATAATAAGTGGCTCTGTTCCCGGTTCAAAGGGATGGGGAAATTAAAAGTTGCGTGTCTTAATTGAATGGGTACAAAGTCAAACCTCAAAGGGTCACTTCACTGTGGTTGCTTTGATCAGAAGTTTGTTCTATCCAAGACAACTTGGGAAGGAGTGGACTTTCTCCACAAGGACAAAAGTATCGACTTGGATCTCATATTTAACCAGTCAAAAATCAACTTTAAAAGCATTGGGACTAATAAACATTATTTAAGATCACTGTTCTACAAAGTTTCTGGGGTAGTAGGTCCTCTATGGTTAAACTATCTTGAGATAGCACAGAAATGACATTAGTTGACACTCCCTTATAAGGAAAGAACAAACATAAACAAGAAATAACCTAGGTAATCCTTGACACCAGAGAGAGCAGAATCCCACCAGATGATATTACATTTACAGTCTCTATAGACACATTGAAATGATATACAAGAACTAAAGTGATGTGGGAGAGTGGCAGTGTGAGGTACTGACCAGGTGCAGCGCTGCTGTCCTTAGAAGAGGAGGGAGATGATGAGGAGGAGGAAGATGGAGAGGATGAGGAAGAAGAGGACTGGTCTCCATAGCTCCTCTGAGAGCCTCTAAAGGATGGCCCTGCTTCATTATGTCCATACCTGTGGATGTAAATAAAGTATTCTTCGATGACAACATGGATGAATGGCATTTTGAGGAAAGTTACAAATATAGTTAACTACAAACTAATTTGATCTTGCATAGCGTAAAGGCAAGTTGGCATTCGTTGTAAATTACATGACTTGCATTAGAGATCAAATCCATCACTAACTTAACTTGAACTCACCAGTGTTCTTCCTGTGTTGGTCTTTGCCTGTTACCTCTGTCCCGTCCGTGGCGCCTGCGCGGTCGCTGCCCCTCTTTCCAGTTCCACTTCTTCATCCCTGGTGTTTGGGGCCCAAAGGTAAGGATCCTGACAGCACTCTGTCATTCACTTCAGTGTTTATGAAACACGGCGACACAATGATACAGCGTGTTTACTTTCTTAGCTAGCAAGTTGGCTATCGTTAGCATTCACGTGCTAACCTTAGACATCTTCCCCAACAGTGATAATATTGCTTTTAAACAATCAAACTGGATAGAATTGAAAGCGCCTTTTAATGCTTTAATAAGCGCGCCTTCATTCGGATGTAAACTACCTATATTTCCCAAACTCTTAACATAATATTACAGGTAAATACGCGATGAGCTAAGAGCTAAATACTGTACACAAAGTTCCTCCTGCCATGTTGGAACCACGTGATTAGTTGTGGCCCGCCCTCCGAGAGATGTCATTGGTTGAGCGTTCATAATGATGTCTGACGTTGCAGCAGAGCCGTGTGGCACTGGTCGTTCAATTCATTGTTTGTTTTGTCCTCTGATTTTTTCTTTTTTTACCAAGCCATCAAAATATGGTATATAAACATAGAATAAAATGTGTATTTTGTTTCATTCACCAGGAAGGTGGAGTTTTAAATGAAAAAGATTGCGGGGAGAGAGAAAAAACAAAACAAAATATACACTAAAAATAACTATTGAATAGCCTACAAACTGAATGCACTTTATTAACCTTCTTTAATTTAAAAATAATAAAATAAAATCGTTGCGTTGTAGGCTGTTCCAAACAGCCATCAGCAACTTTGATCACAGACCCTGCATGGAAAAGCACACCCTGACACTAGCATTTGTTGTGTTTGTGGTGTGTGTGTGTGTGTGTGTGTGTGTGTGTGTGTGTGTGTGCGTGCGTGCGTGCGTGCGTGCGTGTGTGTGTGTGTGTGTGTGTGTGTGTGTGTGTGTGTGTGTGTGTGTGTGCGTGCGTGCGTGCGTGCGTGCGTGTGTGTGTGTGTCTGCGCGCGCGTATGCATATTATTTATTTATTTATTTATTTATTTATTTATTTATTTATTTATTTATTTATTTATTTATTTATTTATTTATGTATTTAATTAATCATGTTATGTTGTAGGGTGTATTATAAATAATTGAATTTATTACCCTGCTCTTTGGAGACTTGGGGCATTGATTTTGACAGTTTCCTCTGAAGCCACGCCTAATTCCATGATGCTGCTGTTGTATTGGTAGGGAGCACAGTGCCCAGGACCGCATTGGCTGTTGGTTGTTTTATTTTTTCATAAGGGTCCCAAACTACACCGAGATTTGGAATATTACGTTACAGTCCTGCAGGAAAATGGCGACTGTCATTCATAATCCTCTGAAATCGTAAGTAAACTATAGCCTAAATAATCCATCAGAAATATTGCCTGGTTGGAATGCATGTATCTTTCGCGCAAGATGAACGATTAAAATGTCCGCGTAAATAAAATGCACATATTTAGCTAACACTTTTCCATCTACTTGGCCAAATCTCCGTGTGTGTTTAATGCAGGTAGCGTCCTATACTTGCTGGCTTGTGGAATAAAAAAGCATGCACTCACACACAATTGGCTGTAGAGGAAATATTTCAACTGCGCACACATTTCTGTGCTCACTCACACATGCAATTAACAGAAAGTTGATTTGGCACATTCTCCGGGTTTTTTTTTAACTGCTGACAGAAGTTTGTGAGGCTCTTTGTCAGTCCTGGACGGATGTATTTCCATATAGGTAATTGCATGCAATTAATGTTACAATGCGCACAGTGAGAACGTTACGACGCTCACTGCACGGCTCGTGTTTTTCCTGCGCCTGTCAAAAAATACAATGCACAATTGGAAAATATAGGCTGCTATACAACATCAAGGTGCTTCTTTCACTTGGAAAGGAAACCTGCCAGCTAAATCAGGGTTAGGGTTGCTGCAGAGTTTCCATAAACTTTTCATATAGGCCTACTTAAAAACATTGCATTATAGTGTTCATATCATTTTTGATAATCGACGCACCTATAATTCGTTCTTTGTAATTTGTGAAAGCACCAACCACAAGGCTATTATGTCATTTATTATATGAAATTGTTATCTTTTGAGTAAAGGGGCAAACATAATGCTATTAGAGTTAGGAGACTGGAGCTTTACCTTAACCAGTATAGGCTATACCTCTCAATCTTAATAATGGGAAACAGTCGTTTTAGTCATTGATAAAGTAGATCTTTCTGTTTGTCATGCCTGCAGTGCATGACAGTTAGCCTATGTACACCTTTTAGCTTGATCAACTGTCTGAGCAGCATGTGTGTCTTCTTCCTGCTGGCTGACAGCAGATGTTTACCACTGCCATGTGGAATGTGGGGAGAGTTAGACACTTATCACACATGCTATTGTGCAGGAGGTCGTAAAAACTCTGCATTCTTTGACAAACAGAGCAATGGGGATTTTTCTTTAAACATTGCCTGGTTTGAAAGGAAAACTGGTGCATGGAGTATTATAAGATGAACACAGTCTGGTGCAGTCAGCCTATGTGCTGTGAATCTATTTGAGGCTTTGGCTATAAAGGAGGTGGCATATAACCCCCTTTCATTGCAATTGCAAAGAGATGTTTTCAGCTGGTTGCCATTATTGTCATTCCTCCTCAGCCTGCCAGGCTCTCTAAAATAGTGTGGACTGCTAAGCCTTTTAGAAAGGCATTATAATAATCATATGCTGAATAATATATTATGGTATGAATCAATATATTCTGAGGACAGAACAGGAGCATGAAATGTTTGATGCTCTCTGTTGTTGTCGTCTACCAAAAAGGCCAGACACCAAGCAGCACTTCAACATTATTATAGTCTGGGATGCATTTGCGTTCGTAACGGGAACATGGCATTAAACTGTTGTGTTCCAGCTAAATAGATTAGGATATAGTGTGTGTGTGTGTGTGGGGTGTGTGTGTGTGTGTGTGGGGGGGGGGGGGGGGGGGGGGGGGGGGGGATGTGTGTGTGTGAGTGAGTGAGTGTGTGGCAGCAGATTAGGAGCGTCCCACTATCCTCCTGGGTCCATCTGTTGAGACAGAGGTACATGGAAAAAAAGATGGACGGATGGTAGGATGACACAGACAGGGAAGGAGAGGCGGAGAGAGGGAACACCCCCCCCCCCCCCCGCCCCCCAAAAAAGGGAAAATGGACTGTGTGTGCGTGCGTGCACGGGGGCAAGGCTGACTCCTCCCACTAACACACTCAGACACACATGCCCCAACCTATGTCATAACAGAGAAAATGATCATAAACATGTTTGTGAAATAATCAAATGTGTTGATTGTTAGCCTGACAGCTCAGTCACATCAGTCATATTCATTGGAGCAATAGCAGAAAATGGACAGTATTGTTAGTTTATAGCCTATGTCACAACAACATCAAGTTACATTATGACTTATTACCATGGGAAATAATATTGTGGTCTTCCAGCCCGTGCAATTGTTTGAGTCCATTGTCTGCGGAGACAATATAAGAGAGACTTGTCCTCTGTCCTCAGGATGTGGCTGGTAAATCATATGCAGTCAATAAGGAGAGGACAATAATCTAGCTATAGCCAATCTCCCCCTGCCAGTGCAGATCGGTCTAAGATGAATTTCAATAGTCAGCAGCTGGCGTTTTAAATACGTCTGGCTTTAGACTTACTCACTCATGCTTGTCCATGCACATTTACTTGATTTATTCTAACCGTCATTTTACAGAGAGGTTCTTTGTGATGTAAACCTGGGGGAGGCCGTGCAGCAGGACGAGACTCAACGCTAAACGGGGAGCTAGCTAGCATGAACAAGGTTCAGCAGAGCAGCATCATAGTTCCAATGCAGATATGTTGTTGTTGTTGTTGTTGTTGTTGTTGTTGTGTTTAATGTGAATGCGTCCTCTTGCGTCCTCTTTTCACGTGACGTCTGGATTCATAACGAGGGAGAAGAGAGCTCAGGTGGAAGAGCCGTTGGGCTGTGTTGTTTGCATAAGGATCGTAATAACGTGGGCTGCGATTTGGGCAAATGTAAAGGAGGGGGAGGGAGGGGGTGTCTATGGTGTGTGTGCGCGTGTGTGTGTGTGTGTGTGTGTGTGTGTGTGTGTGTGTGTGTGTGTGTGTGTTTGCAGCATGCGTGGGTGGTTTTCTGGAGCCATGCACCCCTCCCCCAATTTGCGTGAGAGAGAGAGAGAGAGAGAGAGAGCATGAGTGAGTGATGGGGAGGGAGGGGGGGGGGGATTGTCTGTCTGGCTGCAGTTGCTTGCCTGCATGCATTTAATATTGCACTCTGAACAACACAGGGGCGATCCCTGCCTGGCCCTTTGTCTCTCCGGGGCCGAGGACGATGGGAACGTCCGGGAATGGTTTCCAGGCACAGGGAATAAAAAAATGGCCAGGAACATTTTTTATAGGCGGACTCCATGGAGTGATCAATCCTCTCTTTTTTTTTTTCTTCCTGTTCTGCAGACGCAACTGGCACATGTTTCTCTCCTTATGTGCATTTGTGTGTGTGTGAGAGAGAGAGAGAGAGAGAGAGAGAGAGGGGAGATGAATGTATGTTATTGTTTAAATATATAGGAGAGTGTGTGTGTGTGTGTGTGTGTGTGTGTGTGTGTGTGTGTGTGTGTGTGTGTGTGTGTGTGTGTGTGTGTGTGTGTGTGTGTGTGTGTGTGTGTGTGTATTGCTCCTAGTAAAGACATTTTTTTGGCTTGGAGATCATTTTTCTGATCCAAGTGAAGTGATACCCTGCTGGCCGCTATGTGTAGGGAGTTACTGTTGAGCCCCCCAAGTCTCCAGCGCCTCCCCCACCCACCCCCACCCACCCACCCCACCCGTGCAAAACAACAGGCCAGTCTGAAGCAGGGCCCCCCCCTATACCTCCATGCTATACCCCCTTTCCCCCCCTTTAGCTGCTGTTGTGTTTCTGTGTGTGCAGGGATTAAGTGTGTGTGAGTGTGCCCGTGCACACACACACACACACACACACACACACACACACACACACACACGCGCGCACGCCCGTCTGTGAGAGGAGAATGAGTGTGACAGGGTTTGAAAGGGAACACGTGTGCCCCGGGACATATCGGTACGACCCCCTCCTCTCCCCTCCCCGTTCATGTCTCCTTGGCTCCTCCTCCCTCCTCCTCTCTCCTTCCTGTTCTGTCTCCTCGGCTCCTCCCTCCTTCCGTACACAAAGTGCCACAAAGACCCCCTCTCAGTGCCCGCATGTTTCCTGCACGATTCTGTCCCCTCTCTCTCTCTCTCTCCGGCCCTCGACTATGGCCTCTCTCTCCCCTCAAATCACAGCCAAGAGTGGAGCTGGTCGCCTCAATCGCCATCTTTGGTCCTCCTAACTTCTTCTTGCTTCTTCTTATATCTGCCCAACGCTTATCATTCACAGAGACTTTAAAAAGAAATTTAAAACACTCTTCAGAGCTTCTGACAGGTCCACAGGCTCTATTAGAAGGATGGGTTCGTGGAGGAACTCAATGTCCATTTCACTGCTGAAGAGGCATTTAAGAGGCTCTTAATGTGAAAGAGTTATAGCTGGAGATAGTCTTCTATTTCCTGTGACTCAGTGATCTACTACAACTGAGAGATGCTATATCGGGAAAGTGTGCCACACAGTCAGTGTACTACCGGCTGATCTGTAGTGGGCCTTTTCAGTACACGCTACTTCATTTGAAAATGATGTAGAAGGTATTCTTCTTTCTTCACTCGGTGTACAATAAATTCCCACGAGTAGCTGCTTTTCCATATACGTGTGTATGTTGGCAAAAGATGAATATAAAACTAGTTGAGTGAAAAAGCGACCTATAATGTTACGCCACATGCGTAATACTAATCACTGAATACAAAATGACTACTGCTAGCTACCACAACTACCTACTACTACTACTACTACCATCTATATGGGAAGAAAAACTGCCAAACTTTGTTTTTCGTATTGATCTCAAATGAGAGTTTACAAAGTGCTTTGCAAGAAGGCATAGCAACAAGGAGTGTAAAATATATGAAAAAGGAGGTGAAAGTCCATTGCAAGAGAAGCTGACATTGAGGTTATTGTAGGTAACATGTTTATAACTCAGGCCATTTGTTGGCGATTCACAGAAATTCAACCTCACACACATACACGCACGCACGCACGCGCGCGCGCGCGCGCGCGCACACACACACACACACACACACACACACACACACACACACACACACACACATACATCATGCACGCCTGCACTCAGACATGGAGGCTGTAAAACTGTAAAACAGACTTCTGGCTTTGACCAGCTAATCAAATAGGTGTCTCATTTTGTGGTAAACAGCAGTGAGAAAAACGATATCCAGCCCCCACTAAATTAACTGATGACATAATGCCTCGTGTGCACGTTGCCAGACCCCAGAAGCCGATGTTCATATTGTGTTTTTTATATTCCATCTATTTTCCAGGAGGAACACTCATTCTGTTCTCCCTCAGCAATAATACATATAGGAGGATACGTTAAGCCTGTGATTCTGCATGTAAAAGCCATAGAGCTCAACAGTCACGTGACATTTCTTGCCCCGGAAGTGAATTTCCCATTCATTTTCTCCATAGACATTTAGAAAAATCCTTATTTCACAAATTATAAGGTTTTGAAATTTCATTTTGGCTTGGTTCCAGCCTTAAAACTCGTTATATAAGGATATTTTTCAAAATGTGTCTATGGAGAAAATGAATGGGGAAACTCACTTCTGGGGCAAAAGATGTCATGTGACGGTTGAGCTCTATACCCCCCTGTTTGCCTGGAATGGATGTGTTTGAGGTGTAGGCATCTGCTGTATGTGGGTGTGTGATCTGGGCATGGCTCTGAAAGTGAGGCGAGTGGCCACAGTGGACGTCGTCATAGCAACAACAACAACAACAACAGCTGGGGAAAGGGAGTACCAGGAAGCTAAACGTGCAGAAATGTCAATGCATGTTCAAATACTTGGGGTGAATGTTGACTTTGCTTTTTAGCTGCGACCCGCATCTCTACAAGTCACTCTGTCGGTCGGTTGGTCAGTTGGTCAGTTGACCAGTCGGTCGGTTGGTCCGCAAAAAGTTCACCGGCAGAGTTTTCGCCCTAGTAGTAGTAGTAGTAGTAGTAGTATTTATTTGTCCTTTCGGAAAGTTGTCCTGCATCTGTAGCAGTCAGACAAAACACAGCACAAGACAAGACACTACAGTACAAACAAGATACAATACAGTACAACACAATGCCACGACAATACATCAAACAATAACAACGTATATGATCACAAAGTGCTTCACACCAACCCCACCCCAGTGGGGAAAAAAAGGTAAATAAATAAATTACAAGAGCTCATGTGTTCAGAGCTTATTAAGCAGACCAATACTGGATGGTATGAAAGATCTCTGGGCACGGGAGGTCCGCAAAGGCGGTACCCTGTACCTCCGTCCTGATGGCAACGGTTTATATTCAGCGCTGAGAGGGTGTGATGTGTCACTAAGGATTGCCCTCCCCTTCCTTATTACACGAGACTCACAGTGCCGCGTCATGCTAAGTTGTTGTTGGCCTACAATCTTGCTAGACATATTAACAATCTTATTTAGTTTGTTCTTGTTAGCGATTGACAATGAGAAAAACCAAGCAATAAAACAAAAACTGAGGATACTCTCTATAAATGAGCGATAGAAAAGAATCATTATATCTTTGTCCACTCCGAACTGTCGAAGCTTCCGTATAGGAGTTTGGTATGGAGGTCAAGTGTGTGTGTGTGTGTGTGTGTGTGTTTGTGTTCATGTGGCGGTGGTGGGGTAAATTTCTAAATGCAGGGTGGCAGAGGAGACAGAAATCTGAAATTTGCATACGCGGTCGCGCAGCTATTGTGAATCCACGCTTGTTTGCAGATTGGCTGCGTTTTGCCGTGTGCTTCTTCAAGGCCTGTGCTGGCGTTATGGAGACCTCTGCCTCAGGACAGAATATAGGTCATGGAGATGAGTGACACGT
>NC_139630.1:26978622-26986122 GCF_964638095.1 Poromitra crassiceps
TTTTAGAGTGTAGCCCAGGTTCAGCTAGCAACCACCACATGCAGCACTGTCTGCTTTTAGAGTGTAGCCCAGGTTCAGCTAGCAACCACCACATGCAGCACTGTGTGCTTTTAGAGTGTAGCCCAGGTTCAGCTAGCAACCACCACATGCAGCACTGTGTGCTTTTAGAGTGTAGCCCAGGTTCAGCTAGCTAGCAACCACCACATGCAGCACTGTGTGCTTTTAGAGTGTAGCCCAGGTTCAGCTAGCAACCACCACATGCAGCACTGTGTGCTTTTAGAGTGTAGCCCAGGTTCAGCTAGCAACCACCACATGCAGCACTGTGTGCTTTTAGAGTGTAGCCCAGGTTCAGCTAGCTAGCAACCACCACATGCAGCACTGTGTGCTTTTAGAGTGTAGCCCAGGTTCAGCTAGCTAGCAACCACCACATGCAGCACTGTGTGCTTTTAGAGTGTAGCCCAGGTTCACCTAGCAACCACCACATGCAGCACTGTCTGCTTTTAGAGTGTAGCCCAGGTTCAGCTAGCAACCACCACATGCAGCACTGTGTGCTTTTAGAGTGTAGCCCAGGTTCAGCTAGCAACCACCACATGCAGCACTGTGTGCTTTTAGAGTGTAGCCCAGGTTCAGCTAGCAACCACCACATGCAGCACTGTGTGCTTTTAGAGTGTAGCCCAGGCAGCACTGTGTGCTTTTAGAGTGTAGCCCAGGTTCAGCTAGCAACCGCCACATGCAGCACTGTGTGCTTTTAGAGTGTAGCCCAGGTTCAGCTAGCAACCACCACATGCAGCACTGTGTGCTTTTAGAGTGTAGCCCAGGTTCAGCTAGCAACCACCACATGCAGCACTGTGTGCTTTTAGAGTGTAGCCCAGGTTCAGCTAGCAACCACCACATGCAGCACTGTCTGCTTTTAGAGTGTAGCCCAGGTTCAGCTAGCTAGCAACCACCACATGCAGCACTGTGTGCTTTTAGAGTGTAGCCCAGGTTCAGCTAGCAACCACCACATGCAGCACTGTGTGCTTTTAGAGTGTAGCCCAGGTTCAGCTAGCAACCACCACATGCAGCACTGTGTGCTTTTAGAGTGTAGCCCAGGTTCAGCTAGCAACCACCACATGCAGCACTGTGTGCTTTTAGAGTGTAGCCCAGGTTCACCTAGCAACCACCACATGCAGCACTGTCTGCTTTTAGAGTGTAGCCCAGGTTCAGCTAGCAACCACCACATGCAGCACTGTCTGCTTTTAGAGTGTAGCCCAGGTTCAGCTAGCAACCACCACATGCAGCACTGTATGCTTTTAGAGTGTAGCCCAGGTTCAGCTAGCAACCACCACATGCAGCACTGTGTGCTTTTAGAGTGTAGCCCAGGTTCAGCTAGCAACCACCACATGTAGCACTGTCTGCTTTTAGAGTGTAGCCCAGGTTCAGCTAGCAACCACCACATGCAGCACTGTATGCTTTTAGAGTGTAGCCCAGGTTCAGCTAGCAACCACCACATGCAGCACTGTGTGCTTTTAGAGTGTAGCCCAGGTTCAGCTAGCAACCACCACATGCAGCACTGTCTGCTTTTAGAGTGTAGCCCAGGTTCAGCTAGCAACCACCACATGCAGCACTGTCTGCTTTTAGAGTGTAGCCCAGGTTCAGCTAGCAACCACCACATGCAGCACTGTGTGCTTTTAGAGTGTAGCCCAGGTTCAGCTAGCAACCACCACATGCAGCACTGTGTGCTTTTAGAGTGTAGCCCAGGTTCAGCTAGCTAGCAACCACCACATGCAGCACTGTGTGCTTTTAGAGTGTAGCCCAGGTTCAGCTAGCAACCACCACATGCAGCACTGTGTGCTTTTAGAGTGTAGCCCAGGTTCAGCTAGCAACCACCACATGCAGCACTGTGTGCTTTTAGAGTGTAGCCCAGGTTCAGCTAGCTAGCAACCACCACATGCAGCACTGTGTGCTTTTAGAGTGTAGCCCAGGTTCAGCTAGCTAGCAACCACCACATGCAGCACTGTGTGCTTTTAGAGTGTAGCCCAGGTTCACCTAGCAACCACCACATGCAGCACTGTCTGCTTTTAGAGTGTAGCCCAGGTTCAGCTAGCAACCACCACATGCAGCACTGTGTGCTTTTAGAGTGTAGCCCAGGTTCAGCTAGCAACCACCACATGCAGCACTGTGTGCTTTTAGAGTGTAGCCCAGGTTCAGCTAGCAACCACCACATGCAGCACTGTGTGCTTTTAGAGTGTAGCCCAGGCAGCACTGTGTGCTTTTAGAGTGTAGCCCAGGTTCAGCTAGCAACCGCCACATGCAGCACTGTCTGCTTTTAGAGTGTAGCCCAGGTTCAGCTAGCTAGCAACCACCACATGCAGCACTGTGTGCTTTTAGAGTGTAGCCCAGGTTCAGCTAGCAACCACCACATGCAGCACTGTGTGCTTTTAGAGTGTAGCCCAGGTTCAGCTAGCAACCACCACATGCAGCACTGTGTGCTTTTAGAGTGTAGCCCAGGTTCAGCTAGCAACCACCACATGCAGCACTGTGTGCTTTTAGAGTGTAGCCCAGGTTCAGCTAGCAACCACCACATGCAGCACTGTGTGCTTTTAGAGTGTAGCCCAGGTTCAGCTAGCAACCACCACATGCAGCACTGTGTGCTTTTAGAGTGTAGCCCAGGTTCAGCTAGCAACCACCACATGCAGCACTGTGTGCTTTTAGAGTGTAGCCCAGGTTCAGCTAGCAACCACCACATGCAGCACTGTATGCTTTTAGAGTGTAGCCCAGGTTCAGCTAGCAACCACCACATGCAGCACTGTGTGCTTTTAGAGTGTAGCCCAGGTTCAGCTAGCTAGCAACCACCACATGCAGCACTGTGTGCTTTTAGAGTGTAGCCCAGGTTCAGCTAGCAACCACCACATGCAGCACTGTGTGCTTTTAGAGTGTGTAGCCCAGGTTCAGCTAGCAACCACCACATGCAGCACTGTGTACTTTTAGAGTGTAGCCCAGGTTTCACATGTTTGCTGCACCACTGTTGCACTGCTGCTCCACCCCTATAATGGATTACATAGACTTGACTGGGAGTTTGATGGTGTTCTGGTGTACATCACTAGCGCCTGAATCCTATTTGAGTCCACAAAGATTAATACCATCTCGCATATTGCTTACGCTTAGGGCTGGGCAATATGGACCAAAAATGACATCTTTGTATTTTTTAGGCAATATATATTTTGGTATTTTGCTATGAGGTGTGCTAAATGTTCAGGTGTAAAGTCAAAGCCACAGATGTGGTTTGTTTTGGATTTGGGGGTGATTTGTGAGGGTGATGATATCTATATGCCTTCAAGACCCCAAAACCTCTCTGACAACGTTTAGTCACACTCAGTTCCTCCAACACTTACAAGCTTGCTAAGATCAGGTTTATGTACAGCTGTATAATGGATCATATCATGTTCTACTTTGTTCTACACTTTTAGTGGTTCTCATCAGCAGACCTTTAAATCACTGCTCTAATTATGTGTGATATCGTTTTTGAGATGGAGTGTAAGTACCGTAACTGCATTGCTAAGTAATGGAGCATGTTAATTAGACAGATTTTCTGCCCCTGAGGCTTTGTATGTACTTAATAATAGCATTGCTGTCTCTCTCATCTGGCACAAAGCAATGATGTTATTTATTGTGCAGTGCAGAATGCATCATTCTATTCTATTTTATTCTATTCTATTCACCCTTCTTCTTGTACTCCATACTGTATTATTATACTTTCTATACTACATTCTATATTGACTCACACTTCCACTATCCCAACATCAAAAGCATCAAATCAATCTGCAGTGGATCCCTTCATCTGTACTCCATTGTACATTTCCATCTCTCTGGGTTTGATTCATATTGTCTTTTCCGCTGCCTATAGTAGTATTTACCTGCCCAGGGACTACGGGTGGAAAATAGCATTTTTGCTATAACCTCGTACGATACATCGCTCCCTATTTTATGGGGTTAATGTTCTTGTACACTGTCCCTGTTTTAAAAATAAATAAATTCATTCATTCATTCATTCATTCATTCTATAACACACTCTTCTCTCCTCTCCTCTTCTTTTCTCTTCCTGTCTGTTCCCTTTTCTTGGCTTCCTCATCCTGATAGACACAACACCTGGGTTCACTCATCACTCACTGTCATACAAAATACAACCCTCGCCTCTGTATCTCTCTCTCTCTCTCTCCATCTCCCTCTCTCTCTCTTCCCACTTTCTGTCCTGTCTTCAAACCGCCCCTCTGGGCGATCTCGCCCTCTCCCTCCCATCCCTTCCCCCATCCTCTTCCTCCATCCACAACCCCCCTCCTCCTCCTCCTCCTCCTCCCCCGAACACTGCACATCTTTGTGAGATTCAGGAGTGTGACCAGAGTGCTGGTCTTTGTCCAGCTTAGCATTCTTTACATATCTGCGTAAAGAATCCACACCGGGCTCATCTCTGCTTGCGCAGTCTGAGAGACAGACAGGCAGGGGGGGACAGGCAGGGAGACACGTATGCCCAGTCTGAGAGACAGACACGCAGGGAGACACATATGCACATATAGACAGGCGATGACGTCCCGCCAGCAGCCAGAGACCTTAATTAGTGACATCCTTCCCGTTCCCTTCACTGATGTTGATGGTGATGAGGGCTTGAATGAAGATGCTGCCTGGATCAGAATCCCATATTTTCAGTTGAAAACAGGAGATATACTGATAGCAGGCTATCTTTTACAGCTGTGTCCTCTTTAACCAAGGTAACTAAAAGTAGGGATGCGCGATATATCGGCAATCATATCGGTTTACGGTATCGGCTGATGTTAGTCATCTTTTAAATATATCGGTATCGATATGCGGTAACCATATATCAGTAACAGTATGCGGTAACTCTATGATTTATGGGCTTTTCCAAATGATTTGGGAATAAAGAAAGACATTACTTTTTTTAATTCATGTGTTTTTCAGTATGTACACAATTTAATTACCATAGAAACTTGTTTTTATACAGATCATATCGACATCTGTAAATATCGCTTATCGGCCATAACAGAAATGCTAATATCGGTTATCGTCTCTGCCAAAATGTTCATATCGGTGCATCCGTAATTAAAAGGTTAACTGTGCCCAGGGAGAGTTGATGATGCAGTCCACTGCCCTGTTTGGCGAAAAGTGACTTAATATTCCTCTTCCCTTTGTCTCTGTCTGTGATGATGTGAGCAGCAGAAGTGTTTCCCTTCTCTCTGTCTGTGATGATGTGAGCAGCAACAGTGTTTCTCTTTTCTCTGTCTGTGATGATGTGAGCCGCAGCAGTGTTTCCCTTTGTCTCTGTCTGTGATGATGTGAGCAGCAGCAGTGTTTCTCTTTTCTCTGTCTGTGATGATGTGAGCAGCAACAGTGTTTCCCTTTGTCTCTGTCTGTGATGATGTGAGCAGCAGAAGTGTTTCCCTTCTCTCTGTCTGTGATGATGTGAGCAGCAACAGTGTTTCTCTTTTCTCTGTCTGTGATGATGTGAGCAGCAACAGTGTTTCCCTTTGTCTCTGTCTGTGATGATGTGAGCAGCAGAAGTGTTTCCCTTCTCTCTGTCTGTGATGATGTGAGCAGCAACAGTGTTTCTCTTTTCTCTGTCTGTCATGATGTGAGCCGCAGCAGTGTTTCTCTTTTCCCTGTCTCTGATGATGTGAGCAGCAGCAGTGTTTCTCTTTTCTCTGTCTGTGATGATGTGAGCAGCAGCAGTGTTTCCCTTTTCTCTGTCTGTGATGATGTGAGCAGCAGAAGTGTTTCCCTTTGTCTCTGTCTGTGATGATGTGAGCAGCAGCAGTGTTTCTCTTTTCTCTGTCTGTGATGATGTGAGCAGCAACAGTGTTTCTCTTTTCTCTGTCTGTGATGATATGAGCAGCAGCAGTGTTTCTCTTTTGTCTGTCTGTGATGATGTGAGCAGCAGAAGTGTTTCTCTTTTATCTGTCTGTGATGATGTGAGCAGCAACAGTGTTTCCCTTTTATCTGTCTGTGATGATGTGAGCAGCAACAGTGTTTCCCTTTTCTCTGTCTGTGATGATGTGAGCAGCAGAAGTGTTTCCCTTTGTCTCTGTCTGTGATGATGTGAGCAGCAGCACTGTTGACTCTAGACTGAGCCTGTGGTCTTATCAATGGCTCTCCTCCTGATTTATACCCTCCGTCTAGCACACTTGATGGATTGTGTGTGTGTGTGTGTGTGTGTGTGTGTGTGCGTGCGTGCGTGCGTGCGTGTGTGCGTGCGTGTGTGTGTGTTGTCTCACATTATGTACCCTTGCCCATGTCTCCATCTGTTGCGTGTGCTTCGATCAGTCTATCTCTTTGACAGGATGAAAAACATTTCATCTATTCTCGTTCAGCATATTTTCCTGCGTGGTGCGACTTCAGAGCCCCTTTTACTCAACCTGAACAGACATTCCGTTTCAGCTGGGCTGTCCACATGCTGTTCCAGCTGATTTATGCGGCAAAGCTGTGAGTTTCTGAAGCAAACTGAAGCAAAACGCGGAGAGAGATGAGGCCCGGGCCTGCGAGCGTAAGCCAGCGTAGACCTGAGTTTGGTTTGGACAGGCCCGCTGATGCCTGCTGCTCTGCAGACCATAGAAAATCATCAGCCTCATTTGCTATTAACAACCCAAACAATGCTAACATTCAGCTGCTGGCCCTTTAACAGCAGGGATGACTAAACGCATGAAGACAAACAGGAAGCAACTGCTGCAAATAGCCCCGATCAATGGCAGATTTAGCACTATAATGTGCATATTATCACGTCATTAAATTGTGGTAGTCACACTTACAAAAGCAAAGGCCAACTTTAGTTTCTTGGGTAAATATTTTTTGATTTATTTTCAGTGAATGAGATACTTATGATATAAATAAATCTATATATAAGTAAATCTTGAGTGATCCTTAACCTGTCTCTCTGTCTTTCTGTCTGTTCCTTTTTGTACCTGCCTTGTCTGTCTATCTGTATCCCTGTCTGTCTGTCTGTCTGTCTGTCTGTCTGTCTGTCTGTCTGTCTGTCTGTCTGTCTGTCTGTCTGTCTGGTCTGTATCCCTGTCTGTTTGTCTGTCTGTCTGTCTGTCTGTCTGTCTGTCTGGTCTGTATACCTGTCTCTCTCTCTGTCTGTCTGTCTGTCTGTCTGACTGTCTGGTCTGTATCCCTGTCTGTCTGTCTGTCTGGTCTGTATACCTGTCTGTCTGTCTGTCTGTCTGTCTGTCTGTCTGTCTGTCTGTCTGTCTGTCTGTCTGTCTCTCTGTCTATCTGTCTGTCTGTCTGTCTGTCTGTCTGTCTGTCTGTCTGTCTGGTCTGTATCCCTGTCTGTCTGTATATCTGTCTGTCTGGTCTGTATACCTGTCTCTCTGTCTGTCTGTCTGTCTGTCTGTCTGTCTGTCTGCCTGTCTGTCTGTGTTCAGGCTGGGTGACCAGTTCTATAGGGAGGCCATCGAGCACTGTCGCAGCTACAACGCCCGTCTGTGTGCCGAGCGCAGCATACGCATGCCC
>NC_139630.1:26993622-27006122 GCF_964638095.1 Poromitra crassiceps
TCTCTTCTCTCCCCCAGAGGGTTTTCATAGTCCTCTTCCCTGGCTGATTACAACTCCGCTCACCTGTGTGCGGAGTTCCACTCTGGAGCTCTCCATGGTGCTGAGCCTGTGTTGAGTCATTTTGACCATTTAATCAGTCCTAATTACCTACCGGCAATTAAAGAAATCTGGGTCCTTTAGGTCACCAGCAGGGGTGCTCTTTACACTTCCTGAAAGATTCAGCACGATCGCACCTAAAATGGCATAGCTGTGGCCGAACACGATTTCTGCACTCACTCACACACAGACACTTTACATTCTTTATTATAGGATTAATTGATTAATTCTTTGGCAGCAAAACAAAATCCAAAATGGGTGTACTGTATATGCTTTTTGGAATGAAATCATAAAACATAACGCATTATTAAAAGAGTAAATTATTAAAATATCTGAGGTGTATTCATTCATTTCAGGGCAGAGGATCAGGTCGCAGGAGGACAGAAGCCGTTTCCAATGACGACCAGGACAAACCTTACGTCTGTGACAGTAAGACATCTAGTGTACCTACCTAGTAGTGCCATCATGTGATCAGTAGCATTAGCTTGTCATCGGGGACGCGATTGAAATCAGGAAACCTTCTTGCCCTTATGCAAAATACTTTATTTTCAGATCTTTCAAGCTCAAATGTTGAACTTTTATTGCAAGCGAAACCCATTTTAATATACAGTAATTCAGTACAACATTCTCTATGCCACCTAAAAAAAAACCCATTTCAAAATAAGTTGAGAATCAAGTAGAAACACGTAGAAAGTTCATTTTCCTTCGTCTTTCAATAGCCCTCCTTCCCTCTCCTCGAGATAATTATGAGCAGTCTTCTGCCGCATGAAGAAAGCGTTTTCCATTGACCTGACTAGCATGCAGCCATCGCACTCGGAGAGACTCTCCTAGGAGCGGGTTTGCCACGCGGGGATGTCGCTATAGATCGACAGCTTCTCTGAATGAGCCTCGGACGAAAGAATCGCACACCCTCATTTTGTTTTGTCCTGTTCTGTCTTTCTTTTCTTTTATTGTTTGCCTCTTGTGTCTCCTCTGTTCCAGATAGATACAAACAAAAGCATAACTCAAACAGGGCTGAAAAAGGTATCTGGAACCTGTCGCCATCTTGTCTCTCTAGGGGCTTTTGGACTGTTTTTTTTTTTTTTTAATCTGGTGCCTTTGTGCTCAGGAGCATCTGGTGTGGTTATGGCTGATTGAACGCTAACCCCTTTGGAGAGATCTCATGCTTTAGATGTTTTATGCTAGCCCTTCCTGAAATCAGCCCAAAAGCGTTGCATGACACACTAACGCTATGCCGTGTGCTTTAATGCTTGTTCATTGCGAGGCATGTGCCAATGATCTCTTAAGGACCTGCTAAGCTAATGCTAAGCTAACGCTGCATTGAAGGATGCATGTTTCTTTGGGCCGATCTAGCTGTGATGTGAGACACCTATAACAGATGTAGCCATTGTAGAAGCGACAGTTTTTTATACTGCGTGCACTGGAATTTGGGGGGAAATTCATATTTTGATCGATTTTCAGCCATGAAAATGTGCAAGGAGTGGTGTGGCAATTAGTTTATTGAGAGATTTGAAGCATTCAGTCACAATATTACTATTTGGTTCCACTAAAAAATAAATGAAATAAATAAAAAATATATGATGGGGAACTTCTATGATGGCTGCTGCTACAGTATGTGCTCACTGTGTAGAGCGCCCTGTTGATTCCGGGAGCCACAACAATACAACATTATCTAGTGTTCGTATTATCTTCATATATTAGCTTTGTGATTTCCTTGGCTCGACACAATACATAATACAATACAGCATGGTGAAACTCTCTTAAACTCTAACTTTTGGATGGTTTGTACATAATATTATAACAAAGGCTCGTGTAAAGTAACCTTGCAAGGCAGCTGGATTCTCGCGAGATCTTGAGATCAGATCACACCCCATTTTTTGTTCAAACAAAACCATCCATCTGCCAGCGTCAGGTTAAGTGTAAAGGGCCCTAAACCAAACTCACTGTTACCGACTCCCATGTTGCTACCCTGCAATTAACAGGCATTTCAGTTAGGGGTGCACCGATCGATCGGCAAGCAATCTGTATCGGCCGATTTTGACCTCAAATATGCGATCGGCTGATTGCCGATATTTCGGCTGATTGCCGATATTTTTTTATATACGGTATATATATATATATATATGTATTTTTTATTTTTTTATTTTTTTTTAATTAAAAAAGCCCTATCACTAATCAGGCTTTCCAATGATATAAAATACAATGCCAATTCGTATTATTAAAGGGGAGAAATAATCGACCGAAATAACGTTTCCAAACATTTTTTCGATCGGTGATCGGCCGATGATCGGTTGGGCAGATATTTCCCATAGGCGATCGACAATCGGTGATCAGTGGCAAAAAACGTGATCGGTGCACCCCTAATTTCAGTAGACCTCTTATCAAACTGATAAGTCTCAGTGGTCTGCAGGTGCTGTTCAATCAATCTACAGCTTGATTGTAGGCTAGTCGTCTGTCCTACCTGTTGTATTGCCTTAATGTACATTTTAATCTGTAAGCAGGTTTTCTCGGTGTTGAAATGTCATCTTTAAAGTGGTTGAAGTAGAATTCTAAATAGAGCTTTGATTTAGCACTGTTTTAGCCGCTAGTGTACGCGCATACAAACACCCCTTAAAGTGAAGGAAAATAACTCAGCTTTCCTTTGACTACTGTATTATATCACGTATTACATTCCATCATTCCAACATGATTTTATATAGGTTACATTTCATATTTTTATATACCTGCACAAGTGTGCTTAATAGTGCCCCCTAACTTTATCCTTACGTTAATATCTACACCACAAATCTAGCCCACGGCGTCACTCCCCCTATGCCCCGCCCCCTTCCCTCCCACCACCCATATCCCCCTAGCCACTACCCAGCCCTCGAGTCCCGACCCTCATACCACCTTCCCATCCCTAGCTCTGGCCATTTCCCCACTAAACTCATCCATGACTGACTGACTGACTAAGTGACTGTCTTGAGTTTTCCGTCCCCTGACCCCGGCGGGGCCCGCTGGCGCAGCGCCATGGGAAGGAACAGATACAAATGTGTTGTGCAACTTGTCAAGGAGTATAACATGGAGGAGAATTAAAGGGGGAATGTATTGGGACAGTCAAGTGAAGCATATTATTTCTGCTGTACACGTCACACAAAAATGACTACATGAGACAGAGTGCAGAGTGTCAGTGTAAATGATCATACTGTGAGTAGAGTGCAGAGTGTCAGTGTAAATGATCATACTGTGAGTTGAAGTACCTACAAATTGTCTTTGGCATCCTCCAGACTGTCATATTCAGACATTGATGACAGTTGTTGATCTTGAGCAGACTTCTCAGTCCAATATAGCAGATGTTCTAAGTTATGATGGTTTTTGACGTGGTTCTAATGGACCATGGTGATGTGTGGTTTCTAGTCTGTGGAAAACGTTACAAGAACCGCCCGGGCCTGAGCTACCACTACACCCACACTCACCTGGCAGAGGAGGAGGGTGAGGAAGAGAAGGAACGGGAGATGACGCCGTCCCCTCCACATCGCTCTGACAACCACAAACGTAAGAGGCAGACCAGCATGTCATTACGTCGCACAGCAGGAATGCAAGTGCTCACTCTAAAAAGTCCAATTGCTTTTCCTGATTCAGAAAATGTGGATATATGGCTATGGATCCAAAATCATATCTATGTATTTTTAGGCTGAATGGCGATACACAATATATATCATATACAGTGTTGGGCAAGTTACTTTCAAAATGTAATATACTACATATTACTAGTTACTTTAATTTGAAAGTAATAAGTTACTTTACTTTAACTTTTTTTCCTTCCCTGACTATTGGCACTTTCACAAAATATATACACAATGAGATTTCTGATAAATAATCATCATGTGGATATTATGACTAAGTGGGTAGAACAGTCTGGTCGGTTCAGAAAATGACATCACTTCACTGTAATTGCAGCCTTTAAAAGCAGGAAAAGACAATACTTATTATGCCATATCATGATATAACAATATCCTAAATCTAAGACGATATCTAGTCTCATTATCACGATGCCCAGCCCTACCTCACATGTGTCTGTCTCTCCGCTGACAGCTCAGAAGGCTCCAGACGGCACCATCATCCCCAACGACTACTGTGACTTCTGCCTGGGAGACCAGGACTCCAACAGGAAGACGGGCCAGGCCGAGGAGCTGGTCTCCTGCTCCGACTGCGGACGCTCGGGTGAGTCTCCCCTCTCGTCTCGTCTCCATTCGAACGAGGGTCTCCGTTAGAGGAGCTTCAGCTTCTTTGTTCTCCACAGCGGTGATGTAGACAGCAAGGAATGGACTGAGCTCTGTTTCCATTCAAGAGGACCACATCAGTGGATTCAGAAGAAGTAGCTCTTATTCACGCGATTCAAATAGCATCCGTAACAATGGCTAAAATACTAATTAGGATTAGAAAATAAACGAAAGAAGTCATTGAGCCGATCAGAAATGAGTTGCTGACAAGACGTTTTGATTTGTGTCTACTACACATCTCATTTTTCTTTACTTTGGCTTCCCTTTTATCCACAATCTTGTCCATGTGTATTTCTTGCTTCCTTGCTATATGTGTCTTTGCTACATCGACTGTAACGGTGTCTCCCTTATGGCCACAAATCTGCTTACAACATCGAGACAGTCCGCATGTCTGGGAACGCCCACACAGGCTCTAGGAACGCCCACAATAGACGCTGGGTTAGCCTGGTGGCGGGGTCAGGGTGGGGATAAATTCCCCCGTTCTATCCATTCAGCAAAGTTAGAATTTAGCCGATAGCCCAGCCCAGGCAGACACGATCGGGGATTTAACCACCGCAGTAAAACGCACATCTGAGCAGACGTCTTGTGTTCTGCTCTAGAACCCCCAAACATGTAGTTTAGAGCCGCAGCACCGTCTTTTGGTGAGTCAGCCCATGAGATATATCGGCGGTTTTACCCCACTCGCGCGCCAGCCGTTTAACATTTTGTGGGCGTTCCCAGACATGCGGACTGTCTCTATCAGATTAAGGACTCTTAATTGACTCAAATTAATAATCCTATTATTTGTTTTGCTATCACATAACAGCGCAATATATTACAATATTAATTATATTATATAATATAATATTATTATATTATAATAATTATAATTATAGAGCAAACATTCACTGCATCTAGTTAGGCCTTTGGTTTTTATGGTTTACAGGGAAATTAAATGGTCGTCTATGTTCATACCGTTCATTCTGGTTGCACAAAGGACAGCCTCGTGTCATTAGTCGATCCAAATCATCTTTGTCCCCAAAACCGACCTGTGTCTTTGATTAGACATCTATGGTGTGCAGTGGATTCTGTTTTGATGGTGCTACTGGTTGTACAGTATCTGTTCAATGGGTTGTCAATGAGCCTTATAGAGCCAACCTGCAGGAACTCAACCTGCAGGAACTCAACCGCAGGAACTCTTTGCATTTTGTCCGCTGAGAACTGGTTAGCAGGGTCAGCTGCTTGCTTCCATCCTGCATGCTTTTCTCCATGTCACCTTGTCAACACGTCCATCAGTTAAGGACTTTCGCTTTTAGACGACACGCATTCACTCTTTTGATTTCATGCATTTCTCCATGGCACATTTGGCTGCATTTTTGGTTTGATTTTCCTTTTTCCCCCTTCTTCTTCTTCTTCTTCTTCTTCTTCTTCTTCTTCTTCTTCTTCTTCTTCTTCTTCTTCTTCTTCTTCTTCTTCTTCTTCTTCTTCTTCTTCTTCATAATACTAGCCAAGGTCTGCCTCTGTTTGACTTTTATGGAATCGATTCAACCATCCCATGCAAAGGTATTCATTCCAGCAAGTGACGTGTTTTCTTGCTACGTTAGCGTTGCTATGGTCGAGTCTGATGTTGCTGCGAGAGAGAGAGAGAGAGAGAGAGAGGGAGAGAGAGAGAGAGAGAGAGAGAGAGAGAGAGAGAGAGTATGGCCTTGTCTTTGTTGCTCTGACGCTCATGTTTTCAATGGTAGCTGGAAGAGGAGGAGTGAAGAAGGATGGGAGGAAGCCGAGTGCGCTAGAAGAATTGTTCGGCAACGCGTCAGACAGCGAGGCGTCCACGTTTCATGGCTTTGAAGAGACAGAGCTGGAAGACATTTTCTTTTGTGACACTGATGCTGACAGCTGATAACAGGACCACTCTCTTGACTAGATGGACCTCTATTTTCTGACGAGATGTTTTTGTTGGAGGAAGACTGAAGGAGCACAGATTGGACTACAGTGTAATAGACTACAGTTTCTTCCTGAAACAGTTGGGCGGATTTCTTTAAACTCTTGGAAGATATGAAGGACTTATATACCTTCAAAGAAGACCCAACAGAAGAGGGTTTTTCTTGGAGATCTCGCTTTTTTTCTTGGAAATCTCGTCTTCCTGATGGATACAATGTCATTTTTTACCATGTTCATCTGGATTTCATTGTTCAATACTAGGTTTTTCCATTTTTCATGCACAAAAGAAATAAACACCTTAAACCTGACTGTATTTTAATAAGATAAACAAGGTTATAGACTAATAATACTGTCATCTCTGGATTAAAAAAAAGGCAAAGAGAAAAAGGAATGATTGACATGAGGTCTCCATGGCAACATGAACATGAGTGGCCAGTAATGTGGAAGGTGGAGTCACTCCATTGGCCAGAGAGGACAGGTAGCTGAGAGGTAAGAGCCAATCGGCATTCCTTAATTGCTCCTCTCTGTGTTTAGAGGTTAGTCCCTTTCATTCATCAGTAGGCACCCATGTCAAACACTGAGTAGAAATGTTTACTCTACTGCCCCCGCTGGTATGTGGAGTCCATTTAAACGGATAGGCCATCAGACCACCACGACTCATTTCTCTCATATTCCAAGTCATCAATTCAATTTGGGAGGCGAGGAGCAGCAGCGTGCCGTAAACATGTCTGCTTCAAATTCCACTCAGGTGGCATTTGTCTTGGTTCACCCAACAGAAGCTCTCAGTTGAAAATGTTTTCTCTCCTGGCTGCTTTCCCAGTTCCCAGTTCCCAGTTTCCCAATCGGGTCATCCTTGATTATGGCTCGTCTTTGGCTCATTGATACCCTATTGATACCTGGGAGATGCGGATGACACCATGCTGGCTCTGTGCAGATACATGCAGCACTGTAATATAGGGCTGTCAAAGAATATTATATATTCAAATATATATTCAAATATAAAAAAAATAAGAATATTCGAATATGAAAATTTATATTCAAATGTATTATTATTAAAAAAAAAAAAAAAAAAAAAATTAACCAGGTAAAAAACCTGGCCAAGAGGGCAACATAAAAACATATATAGTTTGCCTGGTTATTTAAAAACATTACAAAAGTGTAGGTTACTACTGTATTAGTACTGACTGAAAAAAAAAAAAAAAAAAACAATGTTTATGTTGGGGGGGGGGGGGGGGGGGGGGGGGTTATGTTCAAATAAATAGACCAAGTAGTTATATAAGCTCTGTGGTTGTATTGGTTTGCCTTGCCACGCACGCTAAAAATATATATATTTTAATATTTTTAGTATTCGAATATATTCGAACGTTTTGTGTAGAGGGAATATTCGAATATGTTTTTGGGGCCATTGTGACAGCCCTACTGTAATAGTGCTGTGCTGTGGGGAGAGATAGATAGGGCTGTGGCAGTAGTGCTGAACAAGAGATTTTCCAAGACAACTGGACTTCCACAACAGTATCAAAACTTTATCAGATGTTTTGCCATTGGCGTATGACTATAATGACTATATTTTCCAATACACACATCAACACATGCGATTACTGTTAGTAACATTGCCAAGAAAACATGCATTCTGTGTGTGTGTGTGTGTGTGTGTGTGTGTGTGTGTGTGTGTGTGTGTGTGTGTGTGTGTGTGTGTGTGTGCTTGTATTGTGTTTTCTCAACATAAAGTAGCTTGACTGGAGTGGCAAGGCTTCTTACGGTGCTAAATTCCACCCAGCTGTCTGGAGTATCAATATTGTGGCGTGCAAGTCGAGTCGTTCATTGTCTCTCTTTCGAATCAAAGACCCGGTTACCGCTCACTGCTGGCACTGAGACGACAGTAATCCTGTTATGAATTTGAATAATGGGGGAAATATGGGTTTCCTATAGAGTTTAGGCTATTAAATGGTTGGCTTATTTGATCGTAAGCTGTGTTGTGGAGGACTTGGAAAGTTCTATTCACGTTTGATTCAGTCAGCGCAGGAAATGGATTTCATCTTTCAAAATAAAACCAGCTGTGGATAATGTTAACCACTTTTTTGTAGATCGTGTAAATATGTTTTGAGGCGACACTTGCGAGGAGGCTAAACCAGCCATTGTATGTGTCTGTATGGGCTGTAGGCACACATTCATAGCTATTCTACACCCATACACAGGGCCGGCCCTATCCATCTGGGGGCCCTAAGCAGGATATAGATTAGGGGCCCCCTCCCAGGGGCAGGGGTTTGGGGGCATCCGCGCTGGAAGTACTTTTAAGTAGGGGGTGCTGTAAGGAGGGGAAGAAAAATTGACGTTTTTTGGACTTTTAGCCATATTTAGAGGAATATTTTAAACAAACAAACGTGACGATGATGACGCTCGTTTGTCGCCCTATCAGTGTCAAGCAAGCGTGTAGAACCCAGCAGCCATAGGGGTTGCCAGGTCAGTTAAACCAGGGGTTTCCCAACCTTTTTTGTGCCAAGGACCGGTAGATACATGCAGGACCGGTTGTCAATTTTAATGGTTTTAGTTACATATATATTTACTCACCAGGTGGCGACAAAGGGTAAATAACAGCCTTTTGTGTTGTACTGTATGTAGCCTACAGTATTTATGTTTTTGTTTAAACTACAAACATAAATAAACATCAACCTATGTTTTAACTACCACACACAGCCTATAATATTATAGCCTATGTTTATTAAAAAAAAAAAAAAAAAAATTTTGAGGGGGCCCCTGGCAACTCCCAGGGCTCTAGGCAGCCGCTTAGTTCGCATATAGGGCGGGCCGGCCCTGCCCATACACACATAAGTAGTAGTGCCTTGACACTGGTTTGTGAACATTTCTGACCATCCACACTTTGGACCCTTCTCTCTCTGGTCTCCTCTCCCCTGGTGTCACCTCTCCTCCTCCCCTGGTGTCACCTCTCCTCCTCCCCTGGTGTCACCTCTCCTCTTCCCCTGGTGTCACCTCTCCTCCTCCCCTGCGCCCCTCCGCCCCCCACAGGTCATCCCACCTGTCTGCAGTTCACGGACAACATGATGCAGGCGGTGAGGACGTACCAGTGGCAGTGCATCGAGTGCAAGTCCTGCAGCCTCTGCGGCACCTCAGAGAACGATGTATGTGTTAGTGGAGCTTTCTGTGACCTTCTAAATGTATTGTCCAAAAAATGTGAATGTTTGAATGTAATTGTGCTCAACAGCCACGTGACGTCTCCAGCCCCCGGAAGAGAATTCCCCATTCATTTTCGCCATAGACATTTTCAAAAATCCTTATGACAAGTTTTAAGGCTGGAATAAAGCCAACAGGTGATCTACTGAATCGTGAGTGACCATAAAACATTTCATTTCACAAAAAAAAACAAAAATAAAAAGCGGTTGGGGATCAAATGTTTGATTTTCTCTCTTCCGGGGCTGGAGACGTCACGTGACTGTTGAGCTCTATTTGATTTGAATGCAAATTGAATTTTTGGTAACACTTTCTGTGAAGGTCATGACTATAATGCATTATTAGCACATTCATAAGACATTAATTATGCCTTTATAAGGCTTTATACAACTCTTTATAACTGTTTATAATCACGCATGGCAACTTATAACAAGGTTTATAAATTATTTTAAGTGGTGGACATAATGAATAAGTTCAGCATTCATAATGATTTATACCTCCCTGCCAAAGTGGCAACCGTGTTTGAAAGAAAAATCTTTTTTGTTTTACACTTTACTTGGAGCCAGAAAATGCTGCTCATAAGTCCTCATAACTGTGTTATAGTATCATACAATTGCTAATAACCTGTGCTGTCACTTTACTTAAAGCTCACAAAGTCGTGCTATAGCGGATTATTATAATAATATATAATATATATATATAATATAATTATTATAATACATTATGTAGCACTTATAATACTAAATGTTGCCATGCATGATTATAATCATTTATAATGTTTTATAAAGCCTTATAAATGCATTATAATGTCTTATGAATGTCCTCATAATGCATTATAGTCATGACCTTCATAGAAAGTGTTGCAGAATTGTCTTATTACCCCATGAACGTTTTCACCTGTCACAGGCAATACATCAAGTTGGATTTTACTTACCATGCAAAAACAACAACAAAAATCACCCTTGATGTAAAAAGGCTTATGTCTCAGATTTAAAAAAAAATCACAACCAGAAGTGACGGACTCAGTTAAAGAAGGAAAAATATATTCTCCTTTGGATAACAGCAGTAAAGCGCAGCAGTGAGTTGTATCTCAAATATTGTCTCATTGAAACTGTAGGACCAGCTGCTGTTCTGCGATGACTGTGACAGAGGATACCACATGTACTGCCTGAAGCCGCCCATGACACAGCCGCCTGAAGGTAAGGGCCATATAGGAAAACAATAATATATCATGAAGAAATCAGATCATGCCTAGAGAGAAGTCAGCCTCATCTCTCTCTCTCTCTCTCTCTCTCTCTCTCTCTCTCTCTCTCTCTCTCTCTCTCTCCATTCAAAGAGGCTTTATTGGCATGACCATAGTGAATTACAGTATTGCCAAAACACATATTACAAGTATTACAAACAGGGGAAAACACAGTTTTAAACATTTAAACATACAAAGAATAAAACTCTCTCTCTCTCTCTCTCTCTCTCTCTCTCTCTCTCTGCCTCCCCCCTTCCCCCCACCTTCAGGGAGCTGGAGCTGTCACTTGTGTCTGGACCTGTTAAAAGACAAGGCCTCAGCCTATGGGGAACCGTAATGCCCCGGACATTCCTCTCAATACACACAGTACCCACATTTACATTAAATACGATACGTCATCGACATGCGCGCACATTGGTATAAAATCCAAGCTTTCCCTCAGATAGAACACACAGACACACACACTCTAACATTCTCTCTCTCTCTCTCTCTCTCTCACACACACACACACACACACACGTTGTAAAGAGTGCATTAGCAGGCTCAGGGCAGTTTCCTACCTCTCATTATAGAGAGGCAGTGTGACCGCCTACTTCCTGCTTCAGCACTGTACCAGAGATTTTCACCCACCATTTATTTTCCCCTAGACATTTCGTAAAATGCTTATAAAAATAGTTTTACTTGTTCAAACCAATCGGTTCAGATATATTTAGAAACAGGAGAGATCGCATAACATTTCACTCGGACCAAAACGTAAAAGAAATTGTGGATTTAAAGAAAATATTTTTTCAATGTAGTTTTTTAAGTTTTCGTCCGAGTGAAATGTTCTATGGTCTCTCCCCATTCTAAATATAGCTGAACCGTTTGGTTTGACCAAGTAAAACTATTATTATAAGCATTTTACGAAATGTCTATGGGAAAATAAATGGCGGATGAAAATCTCTGGCACAGTGCTGAAGCAGGAAGTAGGCGGTCACTTTGCCTCTCTATAGCCAAGCGTCACTCCAGATGCTAAAGTCCCTCCTACAGTACGATGTCTGCCGCTCGGTCGATTCTCTACCTCACAGTCAGTCACCACTCCACCGCACACGGCAAGAAGCAAAAGCAAGATTGATAATACTGCACACAGCAAATGCTTTACCTCTAGAGACCACATGGTGTCGTGTGAAGCCACAGGACAACTTCGAACCACCAAACGTCCGAAATGTGAGGAAGAAGGACCATTTTCTTTCCCTCTCGACATCATCACTGTGTGTTCCAGTATTTGTGCGGAGGTTTCTCCCCGAGGTTTTGCTAAAGCATGTTCACTTGCTGCACCAGATCTACAGTAGGAGTATTAATAGTAGGCAGAAACTGAGTGGGTTTGATTCATGTCTGTTTAAATTCCCCCCTTCCCAGTTCCACTCCTCTCCTCTGTTTAGACTTCAAGCTGACATTCCTATTTTATATCTGGGACACACTCGGTGTCAGTTGTGCCGTCTTTCACAGGTTTTGTCAAGCATACTGGAATTTATATCCACTGCTGAGAGGAAACGGAGAGACGCAGCAGCCTCCGCTCCGATCGTTCCTTTTCCCGCTTGGTTGACATTTTTAATCCACGTCTGTTTTCTGTATCCCTGCAGTTGGCAGGATATCAAGGTGCTTATTAAAGTGACACTTTAGAGAAAAAGAATAAGAACATAACATTTCTTTACATAGAGCGAAACACTTATTTATACATTTCCGATAATGGTCCATACTGTTGCTGTCAATGAGATCGATACTGTTGCTGTAGATCAACCAGTACAACATAA
>NC_139630.1:27016122-27163622 GCF_964638095.1 Poromitra crassiceps
TTGTCTATATTTCTGTTTTCCTTGTATCTATAATACTGTCAATAAAGATGTTTAAAAAAATCCTCTCGGCGTGCTTCCGGTGGGCGTGGCTCCGCAGTCTCTTGTTGTTGTGAAGATGGCGACGCCGCCGCGCCGTCCTGTGTATGCTGCAAACGTTCTTGAAATGCATAGTCGCAGTAGCGTATTATTTCGCGGTTATATCCTTTCAAAAGTTTGATTTACAAACAGAAGACTCGTGTGTGCGGTTGATATCACGAATATATAAACTGGAACCATGGCTCTGTTTAACTCTGAGAGGAAGAAGACGTTCATCTTTAATGGACTCAGATGTGAAGCTATATGTTAGCTGGGAAGCTATTGGAGCTTTGAAGGATAACGTTTGCCAGTAAAATAGTTCGAGGAAAGGTTCCTGTCACTGTGAAAATGAAAATGTCTAAAGTCCAAAAGCTGAGAGCGGTGGTGAAGCAGCGCCTAACTGCGGCTGTTGAAGATATATTTGGGCTATTTGAAAGAACGATTGCAGAGTACGAGGAGGAAGCTTCTCGTTCAAAGGAGGAGATCGACCGACAAGGAAAACTGCTGGATGCTGTGCGGTTACACAGAGAAGCCTTGCCTCCAGACCTCCAGCAGCTGCTGGTCATTAAAGAAGAAGTTTCCGCTGAGCAGCAGGAGTGGAGCTCCAGTCTGGACCAGGAGGATCCCGAGCCCCCACACATTAAAGAGGAACAGGAGGAACTCTGGATCAGTCAGGAGGGAGAGCAGCTTCAGGAGGGCCCAGAGCCCCCACACATTAAAGAACTCTGGACCAGTCAGAAAATAATTAAAGCACTCTGGATCAGTCAGGAGGGAGAGCAGCTTCAGGAGGACCCAGACCCCCCACATATTAAAGAGGAACAGGAGGAACTGTGGACCAGTCAGGAGGGGGAGCAGCTTCAAGGGCTGCAGGATGCCGATATCACCAAGTTCCCATTCACTGCTGTCCCTGTGAAGAGTGAATATGAGGAAGAGAAACCACAGTCCTCACAGTATCATCAAAGCCAAACTGAGGAGAACAGAGAGGCAGAGCCTCTAGCCAGCAACTCAACTGAACAGATGAAAACAGAAGATGATAGAGAGGACTGTGGAGTAAGCAACTCAACTGAACAGATAAAAACAGAAGATGATAGAGAGGACTGTGGAGTATCAGAAGAACCAGCCAGGAACTCGTATCCAGCTATTCATTTACAACCAACTACTGATGACAAGAGTAAAGACTCGTCTGAACTTGAGACTGAAGACAGTGATGATGAATGGGTGGAAACTAGTGAACCTCAGTCAGGTTTAGAGAAAAACAGTGAAGTTCTTGGGAAGACACACTTTAGTTGCTCAGTCCGTGGTAAAAGTTTTGGTCGTAAAGGACAATTGAAAAGACACATGATAATCCACACAGGTGAGAAACCATTTAAGTGCTCAGTCTGTAGTAAAGGTTTTGGTCAGAAAGGAAAATTGAAGACACACATGATAGGCCACACAGGTGAGAAACGATTTAATTGCTCACTCTGTGGTAAAGGTTTTCGTGAGAAAAGAGACATGAACAGACACATGATAATCCACACAGGTGAGAAACCATTTAATTGCTCAGTCTGTAGTAAAGGTTTTGGTCAGGAAGGAAACTTGAAGACACACATGATAGTCCACACAGGTGAGAAAAATTGTATTTGTTCAGTCTGTGCTAAAGGTTTTTTTGACAAAGGAAAATTGAAAAGACATATGATAGTCCACACAGGGGAGAAACAATTTAATTGCTCACTCTGTGGTAAAGGTTTTGTTCAAAAAGGACACTTGAAAAGACACATGGTAGTCCACACAGGTGAGAAACAATTTAATTGCTCAGTCTGTAGTAAAGGTTTTGGTCAGGAAGGAAACTTGAAGACACACATGATAGTCCACACAGGTGAGAAAAATTGTATTTGTTCAGTCTGTGCTAAAGGTTTTTTTGACAAAGGTGGTGAAGGGCATGGTGCTACAATTTCTATTTTATGTAAAAATATAAACCTTAAAGCCAAAGGTCATGAATGGTCATGGAAATTATATTCTGGGTCCTTGAAAAGTTTTGGAATTTTGTCTGTGAAAAAGTGTAGGAACCCTGAATTTAATTGCTTATTCAGTGGTAAAGGTTTTGGTCATAAAGAAAAACTTGAACAGACATGGAGAGTAAACATTTGATTGCTATCTGTGGTGGAGGGGGATTTGAGTGTTTATGCAAGTATGTAGTGTGGATTTGTTTTCTTGTGTTTATGTATCACACAAAAAGCACAATAAAAAAATTAGCGCAAAAAATGCTATTTGTGGTAAAAGCTTTTATCAAAATGGAAATAATGTACCAAAAAGCAAGTTCAACAAAGTCAGGGTATCTTTGAGTAATCCGGCTTCACTAAACTTAACATAAGCAATCCAGATAACCGGTCCTACATAGCTGGTTATCAACTGGCACTGTCCAACCAAGGATTTACCTATCCAGCTTTGAGCACGTGCACATGGAGGAGGCGGGGTTTGTAACAAATAGCCAATCACATGCAACATGGACGGATCCAGATCAGACAATCTGGATAAGATAAGATGAACATCCCCATGGAGAAAATAGATTACACAGCAAAAGTAATATGATTCAGTGGGGAAAAGGATATAAGCACAAAACTGTAATAGAATAAGTAAAAATAATAATAAAAATGTTAAAAACCATAGATAGACCTAATATTATAACCACCTAATATTTCCTGCTTACATTTTCAACACGTTGGTATCGGAAAGAAATTGATACTAAGACTGGGTTCTTCTGCTTCTACTGTTTCTGCTTCCAAGGCTAGATATGATTGCTGGAGGAACTACTCTGTCATAAGGACACAGTGGGAATATTCATTGATAAAATAGTTTGTGGACACATTGAGGCTGTAAAAAGATTTTCTATCCATAAATTTGCCCACATGTTCTTTGGGGCTGTCTGTAATGGAATATGAAATAGCTGACATTGAACCACACACTGTCAGGAATCCAATTGAATAACATCAGTGCAATTCATACGCAACAGTAACTTCACAATATGGTCAATTAAGTAGCCTACCTGCTATATATCACAGATATAAGTTATGGAAAAAACATGATTCCACTGGTTTGTAAACACGTCGCCCTGCCAACAGCACTTCTTACTGTTGGTTCATTCAGAAATAGCTGTTAATGGGGCTCACCGAGTAGTACAATATGAGGCGACCTGGGTTCGAATCCGGCCCACGGTCATTTGCTGCATGTCCCTTTCTCCCTCCCACACATTCCTGTCTACAGATACGATACAAACATGCATGATTCCCTTCACCGTGATGCATGGTAGTCTGGTCATACGGAAGCATTCCTGTTCAAAATTATTTTTACTTATTTAAAGTCAATCATAAACAAGTGTGTTTATCACCAATGGACTGTTGACATTCCTGCCATGTGTGTCTGCAGTTAATGAGGCCAAGTGGGAAATATCACAGCCTACAAAATATTCCCACCTTCTACACCACATGAATTGTTTTCCTATGCAGCATAATCATATTTACAGGGAATCTGATATGATATGACATGAGCAAAACCTCATAATTACATATCAAGGCCAACTATGATAGAACAATAGTGATAACTGCCATTTACTTGTATCTACATCTAATCACTCAAGCAGCAGTCCTCACTCTTGCTGCATTCAGGTCATGTGGGAAAACGGTTACATATGGGCTTGCAACTAGTTTACCTCAGCTTTCTAGTGGCAAATGTTACTTGGGAACTTGAGACTTCTCAGACTTCCAGGATTCTGATGTCACCAAAAAGGTGAAGGGAATGATAAAAAAAAATCACGATTTCAGACGGCAGCCCGTCTTTATTGTCACACGAACACACTACAACACATGCATGCATGCGGCCACTACACACACTCATGCTGACGGTGGCCGGTGAAATATGTCCTCTGCATTTGACCCATCCAGGCTTGTCTTTTCCTCCAGGGGGCAGGCCAGGAGCAGTGGTCGCTATTTCTTTCCAGCGCCCGGAGACCTTCATTGGACCAACTTCAGATGTTGTCGTCACTGGTCGGATGACGATCTTCTGCATGTTTTTTTTAGTGGGGGGTTATGTACGGAGGAACCCCCTGGGGGGTACGGGGAGAACATGCAAACTCCACACAGAAAGGCCCTTTCGACGAGATAGCCCACCTGGGCAGTAGGCACTGAAGATATGGGGGGGTGACGCACAACTCCAGCGTCCCAGGTGAGAATCAAACCCAGGACCTTCGAGCTGTGAGGCGACAGCGCTTACCACTGCACCACCGTACCCCACCGATTAGTCTGGGGCTAAAAGCTTTGTCATCCGGTAAAAAGCGTATACCCTGTATTCTTTGTGTTAGGCATGCCGTGTACACTTATTACATGTCATTACCATATGAGTTGCCATCCCCGAGATCGTGCCCATATTGACGAGAGCGACGTAGGGTTCTTCTTTCTACAGATTGGAGAGAGAACATCTGGATGTCCTTGCTCTTCTGCATCGTCCTGTATGTGCTAGTAGAGTTGTATATAGACTCAGCCCTCAGTCTTAATCCGTTTTGGTGGCGCAGCTCACCAAACGTCTGGGAGCCGAGACTAAGTTGTATAAGGCCATATACTCCTCGACAACACAGTGTTCCAGCTCGAGGAGGTTCACAAGTTGATTGATCTCAACCAGTTCGATCAATGCCTTGAGAGCTCTCCGCTCCATCTCAGCATGCTCTTGCCTTGAGTTCCTCCCTGGGCTTCTCCATGCATGGCCCATTGGCAAATGTCAAGCGTTTGCTCAGGAAGGCGTGCATGGAGGGTGGTATATTCTTACTGAACACCTGGTCAGGGGTGTTTCTACTAATTTGCCACCACAGACCTAAGGCATCCATTGTTACCAGCATAAGACTGAAGAAGGCCTTTTGGCTGAAACGTCCGTTGCTGCTGTGCCCAGATGAGAGAGATTACATTTGTGAAAGGACATTGAGTGTGCTGGCCCTGTTCTCTAATAAATCCATTGCTGCAACCATGTCATTCTTGCTGGTTGGGAAGGTGGCTAAACAAGGCTGCAAAGTTAGGCTAAATTTTGGCAAGGGAAAACCTTTCTACATCCTTCTTGGCTTCCTAAATGCCACACTCAGTGCCACCCTTGCTTGAGTCTTTTCCCAACCTGGGCCACCTCAGTCAAAATGGCCAGGACACGCCACTGCACCCGGTCTCGCAAGAAGCTGTTCAACTTCTCTCCCACAGCATGGGTTGAGTTAAAGTCCGTAATGAGTTCATCAGAGGCAGACATGGCTGACTGTAGGGTGTGGAGGGTGGTGAGGCCGGGTCGAACGGGAAGGAGTCAAACTCATGCATGCATGTGACCAGGTTCTTCTGCAGGTAGCCTACTGCTCATCTTCTCACATCCGTTTTGGGCCCCATTCAATGTGTGCTTCCTATTGGCTTCTTTTCAGTTGGCCAGGGTGTTGTGAGCCGCCCAGAATCAGATCTGGGCCACATTGTTCACATTTTCTGGAGTGCACGAGCAGCTGCTTCTCATTCTGGACGATGGAGAGTCAGCCAGACTTCATTTTGTGCCCTTGTTCACTCGACCCACATGTCCCAGGTCATGTTGGAGTAGGGGTTGCCTGAATACCGGTAACCTAGTCGCACAGAATGTCACATTGCACCAGTGATTTGATTAACCTGGCTGAACTTCTCTTTGTTGACACAGAGTTCTCCCAGATTTACAGAGTAGGCTAGCTACACAGTATAATAAAGTTATAGGTCTGCTGATCAGCAGGCAGTTTAGAGCAGTGGTTCTCAAACTTTTTCACATCAAGGACCCCTGACACAAATTAGACCATGGATGGACCTCCATTTGATAAGATGTTGTCCCAGGGTCGCCCATCTGATAATATTTTTACTTTTAGATGTTGTATTACTATTGTGTGCATTTACATTCGTATTTCCCTCACACATATGTTTTGGGTGGTGGGAAGGAAAGAGCATTGGATTATTTGAAAGTTTTTACCTTTGAGTTTACAGAGTGGCAATCACATTCACTGCTCAAAACATTGATTTTTGAAGGAGACACTGAACCTGATCAAGAATCTGAGTTAACACTATTACTACTACTAGCCTACTACTAGGCTACTACCTATTAGCAACTACTGCTACTACTACTACTACTATGACTACTACTACTACTACAACTACTACTATCATCATCATCATCATCATCAGTTATAAAAAAATAATAATCATAATCCTCATATAAAAACCTCGACTGCAACTGGCATTATCCACGAATGACTAATCCCGTGCAAATAATTGCACTTCTCTGTTTGTTGATCTGATACAAGATACTGCCCACAATGCCTTTGCTTTGAGCCAAGAAGACGTCATGTGACTGAGGAGCGAGAGGGAACCAGGAAACGCCTCGCTGCTGCTGTCTGCTGCAAGTCACAAGGAAGGTAAACCAAACTTTCCCAGCGCCGAACCGAACATTTACTCAAGATTAATAACCATTCTGATCGAGTATGAGCCTCGGGGAGGAAGAATGAGCAAAAATACGTTCTCCCCCAAGAAACAGAGAGAGAGAGAGAGATTTAGAAAATGTGCTAACGCTACGACTTTGATTATAACGTTAACGTTAATTTAGCTAGCTGTGTGACGTGTAGCACCTGCGGCATACTCGAGTTAATAGTGGAATAAAGAAACCCCATATCTAAACACCGTGTTAGTTGAATATTCAAATAGCAGAAGTTATATAATAAGTGAATGGTGACCTCTAAGCATTCCCCTTAACGTTAGAAAGTAAAGCGAACGTGATTTCCGCCTTTCTCACGCTCGTGACTCGTGTGACAGAAAAGCTTGTATCATATTTGTGTGTTTACTAATAGGGAAAGCATGATTTGTCAACAACATGTTTATTGACCATAGAATCAACAGAATTGAACCCGTCCGCAGTCAAATAACACATATGGGTCGGATAGCCTCAGTTTGTAATCTTCTGTAGCAGATTTGCGTATGGCTGTCTGGACGGTCTGCACTTCAGTTCAGTCATCCTACCACCAACCCAGGAAGTCCAGTGGCTTGATTGATCGATTGTTTGTGTTTGTATCTGGTTGGTGTATGTGTTCTTATCTAGAGCAGATTACAGTGAGTGAGTCTGTGTCTTGAGATACTCCTGTCTGCTCAGTTTCCTGCTGGCAGACATGTGCTGTCTCAAACAAACTGTACCAGAACCCGATGGTCCTGACTGACTGACTGACTGACTGACTGACTCATTAATTAACTAACGATCAGACAGTGTATTTGTGTGCTTTTATAGCTCTCCACCATGACCTACCAGCCTGGGTATACTGATGAGCCCAGCGCTCTGGCTCAGAACATCAGCTCCAATATCCACAAGCTGACGCAGCTGAGTAAGACATACAGTACATCATGGAACACATTAGCTCCACAACACAAACAAAATCCACGTGGACACTTTGGTTTTGCGAGGCAGATCGCAGTATAAATGTGTGCCATCTCTCTCTCCCTCCGCTCCAGCCTCTGAGCTGCAGAGAGGAGTGTCCCAGCTGGGAACAGAGCAAGACAGCAGCCAGCTACGACAGACGCTGTGAGTTACAGGGGGCAGGTGGGCCGGGGCGTGTAGGTGGGTGAGGGGTAGTTTTGTTGTTCACCAGTCAAAGCACCTGGTTGATCCAAAAAAAAATCCACCAACCACTTTCATTACTTTTTGCAGGACAAGTTGAAAAATGTTATATTGAATGAAACGTGGCATGTGCCAGATTAAATTATAAACAGAGCCCGTTTACGATAGGGGCTTCTCAAAAGAGAAAAGAACCTCCACATGGTGGTGAGTTGGAGTGGCTGCTATAGACCAACTTACAAGTCAATCATGGCTGCTGTTCTTTTCCCCACCCAGCATTATGCGGGCCGGGCAGCATGTACTGGTATCTAACTATTTACTCCCAAGTGTTGAGACAGACTATAAAACTCTTACTCCAGCAATGATCCAGTATCTGAGTTTTATAGGGTTTGGTCAAATGGTTTATATACTGTATATATATATATATATATATACCGTATATTTTTTTTTTACAATAAAAGGATAGAAAGGATTCAGCCCGTATTGTTGGGTGATATCATTTTGTCTTTGGATACCAGGCAACAGAAACAACAACAGTGCAACCAGCTGGCCAAGGAGACGGACCGACTGATAAAGGTGTTCAGCTCCCTGCCTGTTGGACCTGACCAGGTACTAAACTCCTCCATAACGACCTGACCAGGTACTAAACTCCTCCATAACGACCTGACCAGGTACTAAACTCCTCCATAACGACCGTAGCTGTCGTTCCTATTAGGAAAAACTGGTTGATCAATCAACATAATCCCTAACCTTGCAAGGCAGCTGAATTCGAGTGAGATCACGATCACATGACAAATCCATCTTGTCACGCTCCAATCTATTGGTTTGAATCTGAACCACCCGCGGTTCGCACCAATCAGCGTCCAGAGGCAGCTACGGGCGGGCTTTGGTGTGACGACAGCGAGAAGCCAGCCTGTGATAGACGTGATAGACAGATGGTTCATCCAATCACCTGTCAGGTTTTTTTTTAAAGCGTCTGCCTCTTATAAACGATTTTCCCCCAAGCGGCGAGTGACTTGTTCCCAGATGGTTATGTGAAAACAAACCATCAGGCAGCGTCAATTTACATAATCCCCTCCCTGCACTTGTTAATACCGATTATAGCGCTATAGCGCCGGTTTATGTTGTATTTTGTGTGTCTTGTAAGCCCATGTGGGCTGGGCACTGTAAGGTGCATGACACAAAAATAAAAAACAAAACCAATCAATCAAATCATTAGGTACCAGAGACCACACTATATAACCAAAGAAGACCTATAACCCTAACTGGAGAGGCAACTCTCAATGTTGTATTCTGTGTCTTTTAGCGGCAGCGGAAGCTGCAGAAGGAGCGTCTGGTGAATGACTTCTCCAGCGCTCTGAACAGCTTCCAGAAGACCCAGCGCCAGGTGGCCGACAAAGCCAGAGAGTTTGTGGCCCGAGTCAGAGCCAGCTCCAGGGTGTCGGTGAGTAACCAATCAGGAGCCAATCAAGTCAAAAAGGTCACCAGTGAGTAGGGATGGAATGATATCTCTTATCTTATCTTATCGATTTGAATACGATGTGGTACGATGCAGTAAATCAAAGTTCTTTGGACTTCATGGTAGAGTTTCTGCTCTGTCATGCATTGCCTTGATGCCTTCTAATGGACCCAATATACTTGTTTTGGCCACAGCCTGACTCAAAGCAAGTTGTGGAGACGCCTCAACTATCCCATTCCACAGCAATAAGTTCAAGTTCAACTGATTTCAAGTGCATTATCACAAGTCCCAACTAGAGTTGTGGCGATGACATCGACGATGTCCGACACAGCCGATGTTCTCAGCCCCCACCATCTTACACCATAACATCGTGATGTCTAGTGTAAGAGCCACGTGCGGCGGCCATTGCTGTCTGGCGCGCCGCGGGGAAAAGCAAGCAACGCATTTACCACCCTGTGCTGAAGCATCATTATCTACCGCTGTGCTTTATTAACTAGGCGTGCACCGATCGATTGGCCAGCGATCGGAATATGCAGATTTTCAGCCCAAATAGGAGAATGGAGAATTCCAATTCATGCTTTTATGTGCCGGTTGCCAAAACCGATTGGTAACGCAAAACACCATGAGCCATTTTCGGTGGGGTTGGTCGCACAAACACAGCTGAAACCATGCTGGATATGGGCGGTGTCATTAAAGTGTATGAGACAGACACAACACGTCATCTGTAATGTACGAGACAGACACAACACGTCATCTGTAATGTATGAGACAGACACAACACGTCATCTGTAATGTATGAGACAGACACAACACATCTGTAACGTATGAGACAGACACAACACATCTGTAATGTATGAGACAGACACAACACGTCATCTGTAATGTATGAGACAGACACAACACGTCATCTGTAATGTATGAGACAGACACAACACATCTGTAATGTATGAGACAGACACAACACATCTGTAATGTATGAGACAGACACAACACATCATCTGTAATGTATGAGACAGACACAACACGTCATCTGTAATGTATGAGACAGACACAACACATCTGTAATGTATGAGACAGACACAACACGTCATCTGTAATGTATGAGACAGACACAACACATCTGTAATGTAGGAGACAGACACAACACGTCATCTGTAATGTAGGAGACAGACACAACACATCATCTGTAATGTATGAGACAGACACAACACATCTGTAATGTAGGAGACAGACACAACACGTCATCTGTAATGTAGGAGACAGACACAACACGTCATCTGTAATGTATGAGACAGACACAACACGTCATCTGTAATGTATGAGACAGACACAACACGTCATCTGTAATGTATGAGACAGACACAACACGTCATCTGTAATGTATGAGACAGACACAACACATCTGTAACGTATGAGACAGACACAACACATCATCTGTAATGTATGAGACAGACACAACACATCTGTAATGTATGAGACAGACACAACACGTCATCTGTAATGTATGAGACAGACACAACACATCATCTGTAATGTATGAGACAGACACAACACATCTGTAATGTATGAGACAGACACAACACATCTGTAACGTATGAGACAGACACAACACATCATCTGTAATGTATGAGACAGACCCAACACATCATCTGTAATGTATGAGACAGACACAACACATCTGTAATGTATGAGACAGACACAACACATCATCTGTAATGTATGAGACAGACACAACACATCTGTAATGTAGGAGACAGACACAACACGTCATCTGTAATGTATGAGACAGACACAACACGTCATCTGTAATGTATGAGACAGACCCAACACATCATCTGTAATGTATGAGACAGACACAACACATCTGTAATGTATGAGACAGACACAACACGTCATCTGTAATGTATGAGACAGACACAACACATCTGTAATGTATGAGACAGACACAACACATCTGTAACGTATGAGACAGACACAACACATCATCTGTAATGTATGAGACAGACCCAACACGTCATCTGTAATGTATGAGACAGACACAACACATCTGTAACGTATGAGACAGACCCAACACATCATCTGTAATGTATGAGACAGACCCAACACATCATCTGTAATGTATGAGACAGACACAACACATCTGTAATGTATGAGACAGACACAACACATCTGTAATGTATGAGACAGACACAACACATCTGTAATGTAGGAGACAGACACAACACGTCATCTGTAATGTATGAGACAGACACAACACGTCAACTGTAATGTATGAGACAGACACAACACGTCACCTGTAATGTAGGAGACAGACACAACATGTCATCTGTAATGTATGAGACAGACACAACACATCTGTAATGTATGAGACAGACACAACACATCATCTGTAATGTATGAGACAGACACAACACATCTGTAATGTATGAGACAGACACAACACATCATCTGTAATGTATGAGACAGACACAACACGTCATCTGTAATGTATGAGACAGACACAACACATCTGTAATGTATGAGACAGACACAACACATCATCTGTAATGTATGAGACAGACACAACACGTCATCTGTAATGTATGAGACAGACACAACACATCTGTAATGTAGGAGACAGACACAACACATCATCTGTAATGTATGAGACAGACACAACACATCATCTGTAATGTATGAGACAGACACAACACATCTGTAATGTATGAGACAGACACAACACATCTGTAATGTAGGAGACAGACACAACACATCATCTGTAATGTATGAGACAGACACAACACATCTGTAATGTAGGAGACAGACACAACACATCATCTGTAATGTATGAGACAGACACAACACATCTGTAATGTAGGAGACAGACACAACACGTCATCTGTAATGTATGAGACAGACACAACACATCTGTAATGTATGAGACAGACACAACACATCTGTAATGTATGAGACAGACACAACACATCTGTAATGTAGGAGACAGACACAACACATCATCTGTAATGTAGGAGACAGACACAACACATCATCTGTAATGTATGAGACAGACACAACACGTCATCTGTAATGTATGAGACAGACGCAACACATCTGTAATGTATGAGACAGACACAACACGTCATCTGTAATGTATGAGACAGACGCAACACGTCATCTGTAATGTATGAGACAGACGCAACACATCTGTAATGTATGAGACAGACACAACATGTCATCTGTAATGTATGAGATAGACACAACACGTCATCTGTAATGTAGGAGACAGACACAACACATCTGTAACGTATGAGACAGACACAACATGTCATCTGTAATGTATGAGACAGACACAACACGTCATCTGTAATGTATGAGACAGACACAACACATCTGTAATGTAGGAGACAGACACAACATGTCATCTGTAATGTATCAGACAGACACAACACATCATCTGTAATGTATGAGACAGACACAACACATCATCTGTAATGTAGGAGACAGACACAACACATCTGTAATGTAGGAGACAGACACAACACATCATCTGTAATGTATGAGACAGACACAACACATCTGTAACGTATGAGACAGACACAACACGTCATCTGTAATGTATGAGACAGACACAACACATCTGTAATGTAGGAGACAGACACAACACGTCATCTGTAATGTATGAGACAGACACAACACATCTGTAATGTAGGAGACAGACACAACACATCTGTAATGTATGAGACAGACACAACACATCTGTAATGTATGAGACAGATGCAACACATCTGTAATGTATGAGACAGACACAACACATCTGTAATGTATGAGACAGACACAACACATCTGTAATGTATGAGACAGACACAACACGTCATCTGTAATGTATGAGACAGACCCAACACGTCATCTGTAATGTATGAGACAGACACAACACATCTGTAATGTAGGAGACAGACACAACACGTCATCTGTAATGTATGAGACAGACACAACACATCTGTAATGTAGGAGACAGACACAACACATCTGTAATGTAGGAGACAGACACAACACGTCATCTGTAATGTAGGAGACAGACACAACACATCTGTAATGTATGAGACAGACACAACACGTCATCTGTAATGTATGAGACAGACACAACACATCTGTAATGTATGAGACAGACCCAACACGTCATCTGTAATGTATGAGACAGACACAACACATCTGTAATGTAGGAGACAGACACAACACGTCATCTGTAATGTATGAGACAGACACAACACATCTGTAATGTATGAGACAGACACAACACATCTGTAATGTATGAGACAGACACAACACATCTGTAATGTATGAGACAGACACAACACGTCATCTGTAATGTAGGAGACAGACACAACACGTCATCTGTAATGTATGAGACAGACACAACACATCATCTGTAATGTAAAAAAACCCCACACAGAGAAAAGGGATGAGAGAGAAATCGGAGGAAGCAAGAAAGGCTTGGTTGGTCATTCATTCCCCCAGAACAATGGTTCTGGAAGTGAAACGTTAGTAGTTGCTTTGATTGAACCTTGAACTACCGAGACTCAAACGGAAAGGGATAAAGTTATTTCTCAGTTGGGTCAGGTTTCCAGATGCAGCTGATGGTTTGCCCAAGCAAATGCAGGTCTTTTGGAAACAATAAAAGTTTTAACCAGGACTTTGATGGATGAAATCCATACAATGGAAACTGTTATACCTATAATACTGCTATAAAAGCTGATATAAGGAGGGGGGAGGCAACATATAATACTGCTATAGCCTATACCAGCTGCTATAGGAAAAAAAAACGATCTGCATAATGACACCCCCCCCCCCCCCCCCCTCTCATCCATTTCTATGATCAGGGAGAGGTGCAGTTGTGACTGTTTTTGTTGTTGGTTTCTCCCTTTTAAACAAGCAGATCTAAGTAACCTAAAATAAGTGAAGTATTTTGTTATTTCTTTATTGGAATTGCTGAAACTTTACAAAGGTTTCCCACACATTCTTCTCACAGCAGCACTGTGTGTCACAGTCCCTTTGCGACTGTTCAGAAACTTTAGATTAGTGTTTCCCTCAGCAGTGGCTGCTTGGCAACTCTGTTATCTTATCTCCCTGAGAACTACCTGTATCTGCGCTAGTCACGCTGAGAAGCAGGAACAGTTCCTTACTGCTTTGAATACTTGGTCAGGAACACACACTGCATATGATATTACGTACACAATATTAGAAACGTCATCATACTTTGTTGCAGCCGCATTTGCACAATCAACATCTCAATTGTCTCAAAGGTTTAAAGTGCTCTACCTTATGTGCTTCTCTCTCCTCATATGTTATTTGTATAGATTTAATAAGGCAAATCAATAGAGAGGCAAAGTGAACGTCTCTTCCTGCTTCAGCACTGTACCAGAGATTTTCTTCCGCAATTTATTTTCCCATAGACATTTCGTAAAATGCTTATAAAAATAGTTTTACTTGGTCAAACCAAACGGTTCAGCTATATTTAGTTTTTGGGAGAGACCATAGAACATTTCACTCGGTCAAAAAACTAACAAAAAAACATTGTTAAAATATTTTCTTTAAACCCAAATCTTTTACGTTTTGGTCCGAGTGAAATGTTATGCGATCTCTCCTGTTTCTAAATATATCTGGACCGTTTGGTTTGAACAAGTTTAAACTATTTTTATAAGCATTTTATGAAATGTCTATGGGAAAATTAATGGCGGATGAAAATCTCTGGTACAGTGCTGAAGCAGGAAGTGACGTTCCACTTTGGCTCTCGATAAGAGTTCATGGGTTTTACCTGAATTCACCTCATGACTGTATGTCATGCAAGGAGTAAGTGTGCCCCATATCTTGCACATCCAGTTTTCGATATCTTGCACATCAAATTTTCTATGCAGCAAAAAAAAAAAAAAAAAAAAAATCTGAAATGCCAACATGCATGAATGAGTTTCATTTGTTTGTGGATGTCAAACTGTTCTGCCGATACTAATTCGTTCTTGAATCAAATTATATTGAGTGTGTGCGTGTTATAGCTATGGGTGTTATTACTATATAGTGAATATAGTGCTATAGTATTATTACTATAACAAATACCTTTACTCAGACCCCTAAATTGCCATTGTCTTCAACAGGGAGGCCAGCCTGAGGACAGCTTTGGATATGCAGCACCCTCTCTACAAAGGTTGGCCAACTATTTCTGTTTATTATTATCAGTAGTAGTAGTAGCTGTAGTAGTAGTGCAGTCATTATTATAACAAAAATACATAATATATATAATTTCTATTGTATTATAATGTACTCTACAGTATATTCATCCGGGATAGCCAGGGTTTAGGAGCACCATTTTCCCCCACAGTTGATCTTCCGATGATAATTATAACTACGGTAGTGATATTGTACTTTGGTTTGTTTGATTGGGGTATGTTTGAATTAAAGGAGAAAACTGTCAACCTTTGTAAAAGGATACTATTATTGAGATAATACCTGCAAGGAAACAGTGTAACACAGGGATGTCAGAGATACGGCCCGCGGGCCGGATCCGGGCGCGGGCAGGTTTCATCCGGCCCGCGAGATGTTTTGGAATATTAAAAAAAAAAAAAAAAAAAAAAAAAAAAATTGGGGGAAATTATTATTATTATTAAATTCGCACCCCATTATCATGAACTACGTGTGGCTAATAAGCAAGCTAAGAGTTCATTCATAAGTTAATTAACCTGCACTACAAGGAAGTATGTCAGTAGGTCATCAGGTGTAAACAAAGCCGCCATGATGCCACGCTGGAATTGAATCGCGCATTCGGCTACCTACCAAAAAACAAAGGAATCAACAAGATGCTGTCGAAAAAGAGAAAGGTTGACACGGAATGCAGGCAGTTTCAAGAGAAATGGAAAGAGCAGTATTTCTTTTGTGAAGTAAATGGGTAAATGAGTCGAATTGATTTGAGTAAAAAAAAAAATCCGGCCCCCATGAGGTCTCAGTTGAACAAATCCAGCCCTCTACCTAATATGAGTCTGACACACCTGGTGTAACACATTGGCTCCAATGGCTTGTATTTCTTGATATTACACATTAGGCTATTGTTGTACTGTCCTTCAGCTGCCCATAGTAAACCCATCCATGGTGAGCTACCATGTGGTGATTTTCCAGCTAATGAAAACATGAAAACTTTTGAGATGACACTTTTTAAGTTTTGTTACTGACAGGAGAGAAGGTGAAACTCCTCTTTTGTGAGAGGCAACTGTATGCCTCTTGTTATCCTATTTGCATTGCCCTCCAGTGGCTTACAGATGCAGACCCAAACTGAAACCTTCACCGCAGAAGATCTCCATTATTTCCATGCTCCGTTGCCTTAATGAGTGTATTTCCATCCCTATGTGTTATTCCAGTGACCCTGAAGTGCACACGCTCAGGGTGAAGCTATCTCCCACACCGCTGTCTCCTTAGCATTTTGTTGTAGGATTTATTGAAATGTCCTGTATGTCTGCTACTGCAGTGATGCCCAGGCGCAGGCCCAGGCCGAGGCCATCACCGAAGAGGACCTGAGGCTGATCCAGGAGAGAGAGTCGTCCATCAGGCAGCTGGAGGTACTACAGATACAAATCCCACGTCACAATCGGCATGGCCGCTAACAGCTAGCCGCACACGAATCATCAGCTTTGTGTTTTTGTGTTCGCTCTTCACTAACGCAGGAGCGACTAAGCGACGAGCCGATCGACAAAACGTAATTTTGATAACCCATGAATGAAGCGCTTTAGTCGTTTATCAACTAAAAATTTCAAACATTTTCTGGTTACTGCAAAGATTTGCTTGTTTTTTTTTTCAGTTTCATATAATTCGAAAATTAATACTTTTACTTTTTTACTTTTACAATTACTTTTGGCTGCTGGTCAGACGAAGTAAGCAATTTTAAGACATCACTTTGGGATCTGGTACATGTTATAGATTGATCGATTACTGGGGGGGGGGGGGGGGTGGTCAACAAATCAATTAATAATGAAAATAATCGTTAGCTAATAGCTGCAGCCCGACACTTGATATCACAGATGGGAATGACATCACCAAGGACCCCTTATGCATGAGCCACGCGTTTTGCTTTGTCTTCTGTTCAGTCGGACATCACAGATATCAATGACATCTTCAAGGACCTGGGGATGATGGTCCATGAGCAGGGAGACATGATAGGTGAGCAGCACAGACATTCCACAGACATTACCTATCTATTCCCCTCTTAATGTACCTGTTTAGAATAGAAACCTCTACCTACTCAGTATCTACACAGCTCCTGTCTTGCGTGTCAGTAGCAGTGGTTCTCAGTCTGGTGACCAGGATCGCCCGCATGGTTGCAAGATGATTTTGAGGAGTTGTGATATGATTTACAGAATGTGTGAAAGTATATTTCTGGTATAAAGTCAATCTGAATTTTTCTATGTTCTGCCACCATGGTACATGCATGTCTGTCTGTGTGTAGGCACATTCTTGTGAACATGTCAAAAGCAATACATGATAGAAACTTCACACTTACACCACTATACACCCTATAGAGTATGATCTGATTACGGTAGATTTCTGAGCACCTTGTTGCATAACTTTGCATATTCATGAGGAATTATTGATTTTATAATGACTGTAACTCCTTAAGTTGTTAAAGTTACATTGAAACCGCATTTTGATGAGTGTTTTGCTTCCTTAATGTGAAGTGTGAACCAATGGGATATGAGTTATGGAGAGAAACACAATCTCTGGTAGGCTCCTGGTACACGATAAAGTCACCAGGAAGCTAAAACCTTTTTTTTTCCTTCCTTTTACTTTCTGCAAGTTTTCCACAAAGCAAAAGAGATTAGAAAATTTGAAGATGCACTTGCCATTGAAACGTTAGTCCAGCAATGAAAGTCTTGATTAAATTTGGTCCGCGTGCTCCAGTAACAAATTTTGGACAAAATGTTTGAAGTCTCCCCTGAATTTATTTATTCATTTAATATTATTTTAGGTTAAATTGAGAATAGGTGACATCATGAGGTTATAATTATGTTCAATATATCACAGTGATTATGGCGCGGGACATTAGGCAGCTCAAGTGAAACAGGTGATCATCGTATCTCGACTTACTCATCCGGTTTATCTACTGATCTAATGAGCAGGCAGATGGGACTGTGTGCTGTCGAGTAGTGCATGATCCCCCTTCTGCCCACCTACTGTACCGCACCTGTCTATATTTTAATGTACGTGTGTGTGTGTGTGTGTGTGCGTGTGTGTGTGTGTGTGTTCTGCAGACAGTATAGAAGCCAATGTGGAGAATGCTGACTCAAGCGTCCAGGGCGCCACGCAGCAGCTGGCACAGGCTGCAGCCTACCAGGTAAACAAACACACACACACACACACACACACACACACACACACACACACACACACACACACACACACACACACACACACACACACACACACACACACAGTATGAGAGGATGGAGAGGAGGATAAACAGAAGTGTTGAAAAAGTACCTTAGGGCAGTGGTTCTCAAATGGGGGTCCGCGGACTCCCAGGGGTCCGTGGCACTTTGCCAGGGGGTCCGCGAAAAGTTTTCAGGTTAAAAAAAAAAAGATTTTTTTTTATTATGCTTTAAATCTAAAATGGTTCATGGATTACATTCTAATAACAAACCTATCAAATTAAAAGTCAAGCACGTTACGGTGGAAACAATTAAGCTTAGCCCAAAATCACAAATCAGAATGAGGGGGTCCCCGGTATATTTTCTATCTTGTAAGGGGTCCTTGGCTGAAAAACATTTGAGAACCTCTGCCTTAGGGGGCTTTCACATATACTGTATCTTGGATCAGAACCAAAATGTCAGGAGTGAAACCTCCCCCGGACCATGTTCTGGACCAACCATCTTGGTCAGATGATTGAAAAGAGGTGGTCTCGGTCCGGATCAAACTGGATCACGGTTTGGTTGGTTTGCAGTGTGAACACATTTTTTGGATGGTTCAGACTTTTGGACCAAGTACATGAAGTTCCGGCAGGCTATCGTCAGAAGGAAATGGAAAAGTGAGCCGCGGTAGCACATGGCGAGAGGAGACACGTTTTTAGTTTAAATATGGTCTGAAGACATTATAAAATGTCAACTGGGGGGGGGAAATTACGACACTTTGCAGGTTTTTTCAAAGAAAATGAGAGAGAGAGGATATGAGAGCCTGAGGACGGGAGAACGAGTGTGAAACATTGTATTGCCTCCTGGCCTCTGCAGCATAGACTAAGCAAACAACAGATACAAAGACACAAACGAGTATTATACTGACAACATAGGGGGAAATCCTGCTGCAAACAAGACAGACGACAGACACACGCTTCTCCATAACGTAGGCCTGATAAAACTCATTCAAAACTTTGCCTTTACACAGCAGATTACTACTGCTCTAGTCATCAGCCTATCAGAAGAGGTTTAGTTTGTTGAACAACAGATACAGTTCGTGAAAATTGATTGATTGATTGTTTATTAATTGGTTGCTACTCATTATTGACTCTGTTCAATGTTGATGTTTCAGTTCTGTTGACGTGGGCCGATGCTCTTGACAGAAGGCCTGGAATTCCACATTGAACTTTGCATTTATTTTCCCACCACAATCTCCACCAATGATGAGGGAAAAATCAGCAGGGTTAGAGTTAGTGGATTATTATTGACAGAATGATTTTAATCTGACATTTCAACCGTCCGGTCGAGTCTTCTGACCGGGCCTGAACAATGCATCTGAAAACCGGACAGTCCGGTAGAAAACCGGGCATCTGGCAAGCCTACTTAGCTCTGTAGCTAACGTTTGGTTTGCATTGGATAGGGGGTGCACACAACAGACACAACGACGTCACAACGACGTCAGACACACACGCGTCTACAGACCAATCAATGTCAAGTATAGGGAGACGCAGCCCACGTAGGCGACGCCGACAGGACGTAGGTATGTCAAGTTAAGTTCTTTAGGGTGCTCACATAATTGCAATGTGAAACAAAACTAACCGGATACAAAGGTATATGTCACGGTAAATGTAGAAAAACGTGAAATTTATAATAATGTATACATTTCCCAACCGACCGGTAAATCTGTACATTTTCCGGGAAATCTAGACATCTCCAGGCAGACCGGGGAATGTGGGTAAAAATGTAAGCTGAGCTGAGCTCGAGCTGGCCACGACTTGCGAGGCATGACACTGTTTCCTGGTTAAAAACGGTGCCGCGTTTCCTGGCTATGTTTAGGCACGTAAAACAACTTGGTTACGTTTGGGGTTATGATTTGGGTTAAGCTTATAATACTGGACACGTCCGACACTAACCACGGCTCTCCCGTGTGAAAGGCATGGAATCTATTTCTCGGGAAATGTACAGATTTAACGTTTCTCTTTCTACATTTACCGTGACCCTTGGTTTGGACCTTCAGGTGTGAAAACCCCCTTTAGCAACATTTCTACTGTATATGCTCACTTAATATGTAACCTTTAATCTGAAGAATACTGAATCTGCTTCACGGTTCAACTCTAAAAGTCACATGGATGTTTTTCACAGAACTGTGAGTTTGGACTGTGCAAAATGAAAAAGATAACAAAATAATTAGTAAAGTTGTCATCTATAAGCACCTCTTTTTTACGCATCTCCTTAAATGCTAAAACTATAATTATCATCCGTTGTCCAGTCTTCTTTATATGACCTTATACTTACTATATATCTATACTTACTATATTATACTATAACATAATCATGATCAGACTCTGTGAAATCTTCCAGAGTTTGAGTTCCTTGGCTCCCAATCTGCAGATTGAAAGAGCCCGTCAACCACAATATGAAGTGAGCATGTAGGAATGTTGCTTAGTGAGCTACTTCCTCAACGAGAGGAAAGGGAGACGCAAAGACAGGACAGACGGACTGGTTTCACTCTGATCCTCCCAGGTTGCTGTGTGTGTGTAGGACCTGCCCTCCTTCTGCAACTACTCCCTTATTATAACAAAGCTCTTAGTCAACTTGGGTCATAGAAGATGGTACTTACTACTGTACTTACTGTACTTACTTACTTAGGCCTTTGTATTCCTTGCAGAACATAGGCCATTGATGAACGCTTTCCACACTTGCTCTTGGGCCATCTTCTCCAGCCGTTGCCATGTCCGTCCATTCTTCTTAAACTCCTCCAAATATTTCCGGGTCTTCCTCTCCCCCGTTTGCCTTGTGGGTCCCATGTCGGCGCTTGCTTGGTTATTGCGGTTTGGCTTCGTCTTAGAGTATGACCGATCCATCATCTCCACCTTCTCCTTTTCAGCTGCTTCTTCCATTGCTTCTTGTTTGTGTGCGTTCCCACATGTTGGTGGTGTTGATTGTGTTTGGCCAGTAGATCCCCAGACGAGTGAATGACTGCAGCTCGCTGATGATGTTGTGTTCGTGGTGGTCTTCCAGGTTTCTGCTCCACACAGCAATATGCTCTTAATGTTGGAGTTGAAGGTTTTGAGCTTTGTCTCGAGTGAAATATAATAGAAGGTGGTACAGAGGAGATCATAGAAAAAGCAGAGTGGGAAGGTGATCCAGGATGCGCCAAAACTGTGAGCCACTTAGAGTAGCCACTTAAAGGTCCCATTCCGTGCAAAAGCTGTTTTTACTTGTAAATGCATATATACTGCTGTCATCCCTCCCTATAATGAGTGGTCACAAGCTCAGAACTGCCACAGTTGGATTTGTCCCTATCCAGCTTCCCCCTGCAGTCTCCTTCAAGCCACGCCCCCTAACGCTCTGTTCCCCAGACGGGGTATCGGGACGTCACGATGGTCCTCAAGCATACTGCGCGCGTCTCTCTCACACAAGCTACCTGCACCATTTTGTCTATAGCCACAAAATTAACACTTCTAGCTGGAGCGACGCCAACTGTACGTGATCCAGCAACTGCGGAGGTGCATTCGGTAAGTCTAGGCATTTTGAGATGTCCTCTTTAGCGTAGCAACGATAGCTTGTTGCTAATGTTAGTTGACGACACAACCTAGCATGCTGGTCCACAGACGCTAATCTGATTGGCCGCTGGGAGCCTGGGGCGGGCTCTCCCTCAGCGGCCAATGGGAACTGTTAGTTCTGAATATATTATAGAAACAGACCATTCTTGGGAAGCAACAAGATGAGGAAGTGACAACTCCGTCAGAACAAACGGGGTTGCTATATTTTCAACAAATTAATCCAGAATCATGTTTTATGGACCAGAGACACACGTTTTTAAGAGGTTATAGCTGCACGAATTGGGACCTTTAAAGGAGAATTTGAAATATACATATATATACGTGAGCCTGAAATATACTTCTGCGTCCGCCTCGACTTGGAGCCTTGCCGGCGGCAGCTGGTCCTATACTCGAACGTCAGCTTAACGAGGGCTCGCAGGGGAGTCAAAATGAGTCAATTGTGTGATTTCACTAGGATTTCAATGACTAGAAGTTATAGCCCAAGGAGAGAATGTAGTGCATATACTTGGTAATAGCTTTCACTCTCTCCTGTTATCTCCCCATCTATATTATATTATACTCGCGCTGTTCGCGTCAGCTGCGTCGAGTCACATTTTCGAGGAGCTGCCGGCAGGCTCGCCGACCGCGGCGCACCCCTCGGCGCCTTCGGCGAGGGGTCTGACGCCCGAAGTATATCAAGCCATCAATCAGAGACAGACACACTGGGGGCAGCAGAGGAGACCAAAAACCCATCATCGCTTCAGGAACATTTCGATTGTTGTCCCTTGTACTTTATTACTTGGCTGCTTTTGGCGGGTGGAAACTTTTTGTTCTTTCTCTTTTCTCTCTCCCAGCGGAGCTCCCGTAAGAAGATTTGCATCCTGGTGATAGTGTTGGCTGTAGCTGCTGTTGTTATAGGACTCATCATCTGGGGTGCTACTAGTGGTAAATAATGAAGTCTTCCTCCTCTTCCTCTCCCATCGACTCAGCTGACAAAGGCCACACTACCCCTCCTCTCCTCTGCAGTCTCATTCACAGAGTATGTTGTCACAGTCTCTTTTTTTACCTGATTGTATTGATTGTTTTTATTTGCTTTTTTTGGGAAGCGAGGGGTTAAAAGCAGATTAGTTTGACTGTCATAAGGTGAGCTGAGAGCAACAGTGAACTCATTGTTAAACACTTAACATGCTAGGTACCATACACTCCTTCACATACCGTGAGATCTAGCACTGGTAGCTTTTAATGAATTTGTTTTTTTTAATCAATTGTTGAAATGAAATATTTTATAGGGGCGGGGCTTAAATGATTCCGGTTTTAGAGGATGTAAGGAAAGTATGCGAAGGCTAATATGCGTCACTTGATTCTCAGAGGTGGGTGATAAAGAACCGGGTGGTGATGTCATGGAGGGAACGGTTACATAATATGCCGCCAACATTTCTATGCTGTAATGAATTGTTTAACTTTCAAATCAGTAACTTCAGATTTCAACTAGAGGGCACTAGAGTGCATACCTCCGCCGCCAACCCTTCCTGGTGTCCGTTTGGAAGTTAAGTGCCTTTTGCCATTGCGTCGCCCCCTTTTGGCTAGTGGGCGTGGAAAGTTAATCACTTCATCCTTGGCCCATGGCCAACCTTTCTACAAAGTTCCGCGTGGTGTTACGCGAATCTGTTTGGAAGTTGGGTGGCTTTTTGTGATTGGATACGGTCATTGCCACGCCCCGTTTTGGCCAGTTGGCGTGGAAATTTAATCGGATCTAAGTTGGCCAATCACCGGCTTTTCTGGCAAGTTTACTTTAGTGCAAATCCGTTCATAACTTTTTGAGATATCCTAGTGCAGACAGACAGACAGACAGACAGACAGACAGACAGACAGACAGACAGACAGACAGACAGACAAACGGGGGCGAAAACATAACCTCCCAGCCAACTCTGTTGGCAGAGGTAATAAGGCTGCAGCTGCATTGGTAATGATCTCTTCTCCGGTTGCATAATGAAAAGCCTGTCACACTTTCGATTTTTCAGCTGTTGAATTGGGAAGAAAATACACTTCATGAATTGAATGTAATTAGAACTGGCCAACATGGCCAAACTGGTTATTCTAATGCAGTGCTCTGTGTGAGGATACTACCCCCTTTATTATCTGCCAACCTGTGATCCTACATATTTAATGAATCAAAAATAATCATTAGTGAATTTATATTCAAATGCATAGTCTTATAATCTCATGATAATTCAAGGAGTGGCCTTCATATCAATCCTAAATCTGTGGTCAGGACATTACACTCCTGTGTCTGTAATCAGCCAATCATACCTGTAAATCAGGAGAGCAGCGTGGTATGCTGTCTTGTCCAACAAAATCACCTGCTGTATGTAGTACCACCGATGACCACACACCAAATATGTAAGAACAATATGTAAATAGTGCAGGCCGGGGTTAAATAATACTTGCAATTATGTTTTATGGTTTGTTTTAGCCTACTTAGATACTTAATTACATACAACTCAGTCAAGGTCGAAAAGCATCTGAACTGTCCTGGTACGGCGAACCATCTGGGAGTCCAAGTACGTAGGTTTAAGAAAAACACTAAGAATTATTTGCCACTACTATTTGACCCAGGTGAGAAATTCTGACCATGTGTATATATTTGTATTATTAAGAGTTTGTGCTGCCTAACATGTTCTGAATAAATCCGATTAATTAACTGAACCTGAGTTGACAAATTATCTGATTTTTAAATATTTACCACTTGAAATATGTTTTGCATTTACTGTTCCAAAACAGCTTCCTCTGGCAATTTTCATTGTTAGAAAGGCCTCAAAAGTTTGTGCATGACTAGATTGTTCTGCATGAAATCATATATTTAATTCACGTTTAGAAAAATCCTATGCTGCTTGTTTGAGTATTGTCTTTCTTTTATAATGGTCCACTGGTTCTTCATAGCCTAACAGTCACCTATACTGCATAAACAGGATGAGAGTGATAGTTTTATACAAACTACAAAACAAATGGGAAGACAGAAAACAGACTGGCACGTCTCTTTACATGTCAGGAGTATGTTTCTTGATTTAGGTGCAAGTCCAGGTTAACCTGAGTTTGATCAACATATCAATCCTATTCTGAAAGCACTAGTCTCCCTATGGACAGGCATGTGAAGCTGTTACTTACTTAGGCTGGAGTGTGATGGGGCAATCTGATATACGTATTTACCTTTTTTCAAGATTTTACAATTGGCAACAATTTAAGAACTGCTGAGTTTGCTGTGGTGAGACAGAGAATGGGAGCAGTCAGCACGGGGAGTGGTTGACTGACCAGAGACCATAACAAACGCAGAGTTCACTGAAGTTGGCTGATGTTCTGCTAATTTCTCCAATCACCTGCCTCGGTTTTGTTTACATGTGTCGTGATTGGTCGAATACATCACACTTTCTTCCCCCTTATTTCTTTTTGATATATATACTTGTTAGGACAGTAGGCAGACAGGAACTGTGGGGGGAGAGAGAGAGGGGAGGGCCACGGGTCAGATTCGGACCCGGGTCGGCCGTGCGAAGGACTAAGCCTTTGTGGTACAGTACGCGCTCTCTTCCAGGTGAGCCCCCCATCGACCTTCTTTGGAACATGTCAAATCTTAACGGGCTGAAGTACAGACTCACTGTCTCTGGAGCATTGGAGGGTTGTGGAAGAGATAGACTGACTTGAGAGTAGAGGGAGTAATCTAACATACTGACTTGAGAGTAGAGAGAGTAATCTAACATACTGACTTGAGAGTAGAGAGAGTAATCTAACATACTGACTTGAGAGTAGAGAGAGTAATCTAACAGACTGACTTGAGAGTAGAGAGACTATTCTAACAGACTGACTTGAGAGTAGAGAGAGTAATCTAACAGACTGACTTGAGTAGAGAGAGTAATCTAACAGACTGACTTGAGAGTAGAGACTAATCTAACAGACTGACTTGATAGTAGAGAGAGTAATCTAACAGACTGACTTGAGAGTAGAGAGAGTAATCTAACAGACTGACTTGAGAGTAGAGAGAGTAATCTAACAGACTGACTTGAGAGTAGAGAGAATAATCTAACAGACTGACTTGAGAGTAGAGAGACTAACAGACTGACTTGAGAGTAGAGACAATAATCTAACAGACTGACTTGAGAGTAGAGGGAGTAATCTAACAGACTGCCTTGAGAGTAGAGAGAGTAATCTAACAGACTGACTTGAGAGTAGAGAGACTAACAGACTGACTTGAGAGTAGAGAGAGTAATCTAACAGACTGACTTGAGAGTAGAGACTAATCTAACAGACTGACTTGATAGTAGAGGGAGTAATCTAACAGACTGACTTGAGAGTAGAGAGAGTAATCTAACAGACTGACTTGAGAGTAGAGAGACTAACAGACTGACTTGAGAGTAGAGGGAGTAATCTAACAGACTGACTTGAGAGTAGAGAGAGTAATCTAACAGACTGACTTGAGAGTAGAGAGACTAACAGACTGACTTGAGAGTAGAGAGAGTAATCTAACAGACTGACTTGAGAGTAGAGAGACTAACAGACTGACTTGAGAGTAGAGAGAGTAATCTAACAGACTGACTTGAGAGTAGAGAGAGTAATGAGCGGTTAAGGAAGTGAGGGGGTTAAGGAAACAAGCTGAGAGAACAATTACAACTGTGCACATACTGTAAGTCTTTATTCACCTGTATGGAATACTGATGGTAGGCTAGAATTACTCAACAGTCTCACAGTCAATTTGACTATATTTCAATCACACTTTTTTTTAATGACAGGGTTGTGTCCCCACTCTGTATAGATTGGGTCCCTCTTTATCCCAAATAAAACCTGGAGCAAAAGGAAGAAAATAGCCAAGAATCAGTCTCTGCAACATTTACATATTCCGAACAGCAACACTGCCCATATTGTCACATTTAACAAAGCCTCAATGTTGCTCTTTCATTGCAGCCTGATATTTGCGGAAAGGAAAACTCATAGCAACGCGTTATTTCCACCCCCAGTCTGCGTGTAAAACCCACCACCTCCTGTGCTAATGACGTATCCAGAATAACTAACGTCAGTGTTTGTTCCTGATGAGCTATCTCTCCAGTCAAGTCAATGGCTCCTGCTGTGCATCACAGCACACTGATACTTCTACACCCCAGTCTCTCTCCAGTGAGTCCAAACTCTGCCCCCTGCCAGCACTATGCCGTCAGCGGGGGGTGTGGCTCAAACGTACTGTATGGCCACTTTGATTTGCAGCAGTCGTCATCTGTCATTTTCCCTGGAGGCAATTAGTCCCCCATTGCTCCCACATGTTGCTTGTGTAGGGAAAACTCATCTTCCACCCACAGGCTCAGCCTAGAGTACTGTCTGCTTTAATGACACATGGATTGCATTGCAGTTCAGCATTTGTTCAGATGAGGTATGCGTCAGTCACGCAAAGAAAAATGACTTTTGAAAGACCGAACAACCTCCTTAACACTGGAAGTGTGAGAATTCCATAATTAGCCTACTAGAACTGCCGTAAGTGGTTATTTTGACTGCTAGATTCCAAACTCTAGAATCTGTCATGTGAAATACCCAATTGAGCGATGAATTCAGTTAATGTTAGGATATCTTTAAAAAAAAACGAATTAACACCTAAATGTGCATTTTAACAAGTTTAATTATACATTCATCCGTGCTGTCAATGTGGCCGCTTATGGCCCGAAATAGGTAAAAATTATATTTTCTTTGACTGTTGTGTAACAATATATGAAAACAATTTTAGATGAAAATACAAACACTTTTAGGAAAAGTCAGTTTTGTTTTTTATTCAACAAAGTAAATCTAAATTTCAAAACGGTCAAAATGACCGCCGTCGCTTGGGGATTTTTTTTCCTTCTCCATAATAATCCCAGAGTCTCTATCCACCCTCCCTGTCTCCATATTTCTCTCCCCAGGTTAAAATGGACTCAACCTCCACGTCTGTAATATTTCTGTCTGGAAGGAAAACCCAGCTCAAAGTTTTTTTTTTGCACCTACCTGCTACTTCCACCCTCGGTGAGCAGCCCAACATGTCCTACAGTTCAACTCGTTCCGTCCCAGTGATGAAATCAGAACATCATGGCCAAATCCTCCTCCTGTGACAGCAGTCTGTAACTTCCACACTTCAGTCCAACTCCCAACATTTTCCATCCTGAAGTGCACAAGCAAACTTCTGCCAGCTTACTGACCTCCTGGCTGTCTTAAAACCTTATTTTCAGTCTGTAGCTAGTCTAAGCAATGAGATAACATAGAATCTGATCGGATCTTCTTAAAACAATCTACACATATCTTCACAAGGGGCCCAATAACATGGAATGTCCTGGACTGCTTTTAATAACAACGCTATTTTTACATCCAACTCTTTGATCTCACCCTCTTGTGCAGTCTAATAGTCTTTGATCTCACCCTCTTATGCAGTCTAATAGTCTTTGATCTCACCCTCTTATGCAGTCTAATAGTCTTTGATCTCACCCTCTTGTGCAGTCTAATAGTCTTTGCGCTCTAGATCTTCACTTGGTTGTTTGAACAGAGAGAAACCACACTATCATTTCCGGCAGCCATGGTGAAGAACAGATCTGTTCTACTCTCGGCCACTGAGCAGCTTTACTGCAGAAGTTGGGAGTTCAGTGCCTTGCTCAAGGGCACCTGGACAGTCATTTATGGACAATAATTCACTTTCCCCAAAATGTTCCCCCTTTCAAACGGTCCACTTCTTGGACCTCTAGGCTACTGCCATCCAAACAACTTGAATGTTCTACTCAGGACTGGGTTTAATTCAGTTACGATTCAATGAAAAGAAATGCATGCAGGGGTTGCCATATCCAAAACTGGTCTTTTCTAGTCTAGTCATTCTTGATTATATACAGTACCTCTTTACGTCAACAACCTTGTGTAAATTGAGCCTACATTGCACTGCAGCCAGGTTCAGTTAAGTGAATCAACCCATTAATCTGACCTGGGAATATCTCCATCCAAATCCCACCACAGTCACAAAAATAACTTCAGGATCAAGTTGAAGATAAAATGTAGGTCATGTTTTTATTGAACTCTCCATGCACTCCTAGTCCCAACAGTTACAGTATACTAGCCTGGGTAAACCCAGTCTCCACGTGACCTGCTCTCAGACGCTCTCAGACCTGCTCTCAGTGACTGAGAGCAGGTCACGTGGAGGCTGGGTTTACCCAGGCTAACAGTATATACAGTATGTGCCGACTGAAAGGAAAACCTGCTGAGTGTCAAAAAGCTGATCTTCTCATTGCCGTCGAGAACAAAGGTGGAAGTCTAGTCTCTCCTAATCTCTGCTGTCTAGACCAGGTGGAAATGGATTTGACAGAGCTGAAACAGCAGCGAGAAGATCAGACCAGTGGCACAGAGTTAATGGATTTCTATGTCACTGCAGTCTTAAGTTTGGATTAGATATACGTCCCTTCAACCACTTTGTTTACTTTAAACCTCCACTTCTCAGCTCAAAATAAACAATCAAGGCAGCCAACAGGGGGCAGTGCTGGATCACTTTACCATATTTTGTACCACCATGTCAAACTATTAGCCCTCATCATTCTTTCCATGGATTTATCTCAAGAGTTCTGTTTAGGGCTGAATCGCTGTTCTTCTATTTTCCATCATGATTATGACCAAGTATTGTATAACACAATCTCTAGATCAGGGCTTCCCAAATTTAAGAATGCTGCGGGCTGCGGCCCACTTTGAAATCTGAAAATCTTCTGTCTGGCCCACCCAACCATTTAATCACAACTCTGATCAACACACGAGACTAAGATGATGTATTTCAAATGTTTTTCATTAACAGAGCGAACTTGGACATATGGCAAATTAATAATCCATGTGTATACAAAAATTGAGGCAGAATACCCAAAAGCCAGATTGCCAACATTTACTTACTCATCAGAAGTATTTGTGTGCATAACACATTTGTTGAGACAAACTGTGATGAGCAACAACAGAGAAAAATGTAAATCCACAAGCTATTAATGCTATTTAGGCTGTGAAAAATGCTACCTTATCTGTAAAGGGGAGACTTGTGGGTACCCATTGAACCCATTTTCATTCAGATATCTTGAGGTGAGAGGTCAAGAAGGGACCCCTTTGAAATAGTTTCCCCCTCGCCAAAATCTTCACAAAATCTTCACTAACTTTAAAAATGAGCCTGCTAACGGCCATATGATTGCCTGTGCAAATCGGGGGTGTTGGCAGCCCACTTGTGGCCCACCTGCAGTACCTCCATGCCCCACACGTTCAGAATCACTGCCCTAGGCCTAGAAGTATCTATTCTATACCAACCATCCTGTATACTGTCAATTCCCACCATTTAGTACACACATGCAGATGAAGAACACATTTGAACACATGACTAGATCCATAGATCCATCTCCATATAATAACATCTAATCATCATTGCTGCCTTTCCTGAGACAAAAAAATAAAATAAATCTTAACCCTATATCACGGCCTAAGCTGTTTTCAGGACAAAAGTAGAATAATCAAGGCAGTACTAAATTAGTCTCTTGGTCTCAAAGCAAGACCTTTGTTAGATTGATTTCTCCTTGAATTTGAAGCTCACGGGAAGATCAGATTTATGTTAATTACTAGCATAGATCAAACTTAAGTTGAGACATCCTTCGACTGGAGGGCCTGAATTAAAGCCCTTCAGCATCCTCTCCTCCTCTCCTCTCTTCTCTTCCGTCTCTCCTCTCCATCAGAGCAGGTCTACAAAGCAGTATCTATGTCTCCATCAGAGCAGGTCTACAAAGCAGTATCTATGGCTCCGGATGCTGACAGTATTTTTAGGCCTCACTGAAGCGAAAAGGATGCCAGGCTGGGGTCAGCTCACTGTCAGTACAATCATATCAATACAAACTGAAAATCATCCTTTATATAAAAAGGGAGTAAGTGGGTTCTGCCATTTTGGTCACGTTTTTGGTTACACTTGGGCAATTGTGTCACTTGTCACAATGTCCATGACATCAGCGATGTCACTCGAGCACTCTATGATGTCATCAGTGATGGTAAGTGCACTGCGATATCGAGCAATTTGTGATGTCACTGATGATCTCACAATGTCTGGTCACTCGAACAATTGCGATGTCATCAGTGATGCGAAGTTGGGCAATTGTGCACTGCACATGCCCAGTAGAGCCGGCGAGGCCACGCAGCAGCCGAGCTGCGGGCGAGAGGCTGCGCAGCGGCTGACCTGCGTGTGCGAGCTGCAGGGTGGGCTAGCTAAGAATCGAGCGCGTGTAGCGCGTGTGATGCCTACTTTGTTTATTTCAGGGTCCAGAGTGTTAAACTTTATACTACTATTAGAGCCTAATGTAAATGAGTCACTGAGTTGCACCGACTTACCCAAACTTACCTGCAAGTGAGCATTGGCGTCTCCATCCCTGGTCCACCGTGCCGTGTGTTGGTCAGGCTGCTCCGGGCCTCGTGTTCGTCAGGCTGCTCTGGGCCTCGTGTTGGTCAGGCTGCTCTGGGCCTCCCAGAGCCCCAGAGGGCAGCATTCCTCCCAGCAGCAGCAGGAATGTAAACTTTACTTTGGAGTGCAGCTACGGCCCTGCAGGAGGAATGCAGAGTGTTTGCTGTCAGAGTGTGTTCTCTGTGGTGGCCTCTCTCTGAAAAGGAATATTTAGGGGGGGGGGGAAAGTCATCAATAAAGATGAGATACAGCTGGCACTGGTGAGACACGCACACACACACATGCACGTGCGCACACACACACACACACACGCACACGCACACACACACACACACACACACACGCGCGCGCGCACACACAAGACAGCTGGCACTCGAACAGAAAAACAGGCCAGCGGGTGTGTGGTTCTTTTCTAGGTTTAGAGGCTTCTGTGTATTCTGGTAAATATTGATGTTTTTGTGAAGAGGAAGTAGCCCTCGGCTATATGACAGGATGTTGTAGACTGGCAGAAACCGCCGCGCACGCTCACCTGCCGTCGTCTCAAAGTTAAAATTCCAGATTTGCACACTGAAGAAAGCCTTGGTACACCTGCATGTGCATAGCTGTTCCTTTTGGATTTTGGAAATGAAGCAACCTTAGAGGCTGTTTTTTTCTTTACATCTACAACCTCTCCTTTACTGTCAAAGCTGCACATTGTGTATGTTTGTGGCACCTACAGTAATGAATGATGCCTGAAAAGTTCAGTAAAGTGCACAAAGCACACTCATATTTATCAATGCGTCATACCAAAGGGATGCGAGGCATCTAAAATTGGTGTGAGTCCAGCTTTTTCTTGATGGAGCAGACAGATAGCAGAATTTTACTTTGGCAAATGTGTCAAATCTACAGGATCTCTCAATTAGTTTGGACGTACTTTCTCTATTGCAGCCCCAATTGTGATTTCAGCTGAAAAGATGGATGCATTTGACATAAAAAATCTTCCCTTGTGCTGCTTTAAATATATGATCTTCCACATTGAGATCGAGTTCTAGGTGGCCAGGGGTTGTTATTGCACGGCTATGCACTGCTTTTAACTCTAGGCCTTGGTGCTATCACCTTACCCACAGTTTCCTCAACTACTACTGTGCCTTCTAGGCGTCTTGAGTATCACAAGAGTACTGCTATGTTTTCCAGAGTCAGTGAGAAACTTTCCCCAGTTTAGATTAAACAAGAAATTATATTGTCGCTCCGATAGTACTCCATACTACTAACTATCCAACTCCTACCTTGTTCACTGTCGCAGGCCCCTTTCTACACCTCCTTTCCTTTCCAGTCTTTCTCACCTCCCAGTGTATCAAGTTGTTTCTTGTAGGCCGACTTTGAAACAAGAAGGTTGCATCTTAGCTGTGCACACTGACACTGGGAGAGTGGCTTTGGCTGCACCTACGAAAATTCCCTCTTTACTCCCGCAGTGCCCTTTAGCAAATTCCTGAACTCCTAGCTGCTCAACCTGCAAACATCTCCGATGATGGACAGTGCATTGATTTATTCCGTTTTAACAAAGGAAATGGTGACGGAGGTTTTCTCCAAATGCAGGGCTGCATTACATGGCGTCAACAAAGTGAAAGGCCATCCTGGTTTGTCCATCTTAAATCATCTCCTATATAGGGAGAGGGCGCCGTTTGAGCCTGAGGAACGTAACCAGGAGAAGAAATGCGAGAAGGCAAACTCCAGTGACCTTGCTGTTTAGCGAAACAGGGACGTCATAACCTCCAGCCGCCTCTCGCCGTTGGTGGGAAAGAAGAATGGATGGAGGAATGGAAGAAGGGAGGGTGGTAATTGGGGAATGGATGTGTGTCTCCTAGGTGGCCATGTTGTTGCTCTGGAAGGATGTGGTCACTGGTCAGACCACACACACACACACACACACACGCACAAACTTGAGTCGCACGCACAAACACACACGGCGAAGGTCCTCGCCAAACTTCCCCTTCTTGTTATTGTAATGTAGTGGTGGGCATTAAACTCTGGGTTTTCGCCATGGTGGGACCGTAGGAATCAGGCTCTGGGGTAAAGTACACTGCTTGGTATTTGACTCTCGGGTTTTCTATAATGGTAAGTCATAAATTGTGGTTTTTTTATCATGGTGGAACTAGAGGAATTTGGCTCCGGGATAGGAGGTGCTGCAGAACCGCATACAGAACCGGGCCCGAGTGAGAAAAACACGGTGGCCCCGGGGTACAAAAGCTTGTCCCCCTAACTCAACGCCTCCCAATCCAAACGACACATTTTTAGATGTCCAGTGAACCAAATCGAAGAAGTGAACCGAATCCAAGCATCCGCACTATTGAGTGTTTTTGTTGGGCTGTCGCGATGTTGGCTGTGTCAACATGAACATATTTGGCTGACTTGGCTGTTAGCAGACTATAAAAATGGTGAGAAACGATACATTTGTAACGGCAACAAAAATAAGCAGAGCCTGAGAGAAATGGCCGTTAATTCGCTGAGCAGCACATGTTCCATCGTGTGAAAGTGGAAATCAGTTGTTAGACAAAGGAGTGGTGTGGCATTCTTACTTGTGCATAGGTTGCTGACATATTCCCACCATATACAAGCGCATGGTCGATTTTTGTTTTTCGCTGGTGCGTCTGAGCCAAGTCTAAAATTTGTGCCTTTTTTTTCTCGAGATGTATTTATGTTCGGAGTGTCGAGCATACTTGGCTGTCACCGCTGAATAACATTTGCAAAAAATATGAAGCTGTAAATTCCAATTCAAATAAAGACGTTAACAGTAATCCAATGTGGACTGGGAACATCCTCAGCGTAACAAAGCTGTTCCAAAATGATTTATTCGTCACTCGTGAAATTATCCCACCAAATGAACGATTTCTGTTTCGAGACGAGTAAGATTGAGCACATCACTGAATCACGTTGTTATCTCGACGAGGACGACGCAGTTGTTTTGCCAGACAACGTGTCAGGCCAGCAGGAATGTCCACCCTGTTATTGACAGATCCTGCTCTCGAGTCCCGAGTGAATTATACCTGCTAATGCGCTGCAGGCATTGAACGGGGTTTGACGTCAGAAGGGGTCAGAGCTAACAGAATGTGCGTGTGCGTGTGCGTGTGTGTGTGTGTGCGTGTGTGTGTGTGTGTGCGTGTGCGTGTTCAGTTTGACTAAGAGGCAGGCGGGGGTGTCCGGGGGTCAAAGGTTAAGAGGGGTTGATGGGTGTGGGGCTGGGGGTGGAAGCCGCTCAGCAAACACAGCTAGCTGTCACAAACGTGCAGCAGACGTACGAACAACCACAGACCAGAGAGAAGGGTGTCGGGGGGGGGGGGGGGGGGGGGGGGGGGGGGGCAGAGAGGTAGACAACGATGGAGAGAGAGTGAGAGGAGGGAGGCCCCATGCTTTTGCTCACAGTGTTGTGATACATTCGTCATGGTTTCACACCCGGAGGATTCTCACACTCCTCGTTTCCAGTTCATTCTCAGACATTTCCTGGCACTGGAGGGCCAGTTTAGTTTGGCGAGGATTTGATCAAGGTCGTTTTTTTTTACTACGGTCGTTTGATTTAGGAGACTGAGATGAGTTGAGATGAGGTGACCGATCACTCCTCAAATAAGAAATGAGATGGATTAGCTACTGTACCTTCTCAACGTTCCCAACATTAGAGTTAGGATTATCAGCAAAACATGATCAGTACAAATACCATCATCATCATCATGCATCACCATAGCAGGTTCTGACAAAAGTGTAGGATTATTTTAATCTAGTTTAGTACAACTTTGATTATTCTACTCAAGTTTAGATTATCTGTCTCTCCGTCCTGTTAGTTCACTCAGCATCTCCTCGGCCAAACTGTACAGTAAAGCTATGCAGTTTTGAGACAGACTTCAGCCAACTCCATGCCGTGTCTCTCCTCTCAGACCGGTTTCAGCCGACCCTTCAAAGGGACAAATTCACCACCACATCAAACGATTATTTTAGATCGCAGTAAAGACTTCATTTTTTTTAACTTAATTTATCCTGGGAATATTTGCCAAGCACACATGCTCTCTTTCATCGACACCCCGCACACACACACACACACACACACACACACACACACACACACACACACACACACACACACACACACACACACACACACACACACACACACAGTTGAACACATTCATACCTGGCTGCAGCCCAGTACAACCACAGTCTTCTAGTGTCGGCCGCTGGGCAGCAACACCAGAGCAATTTGGGGGTTAAGAACCTTGCTCAAGGGCATTTCAATGGTATTGGCTGAGGGAGACGAGCGCAACTCGTGTTCACTTCCCTCAACGATATTTTCCTTGGCACTGCTCGGATTCAGTCGCGACCTTCTACTCACAAGCGCATTTGTCTGACCTTTAGGCCTGCACATGTTGGAAGCACACCTCTGCGTAATGATCGACATTTTCTAACAACCAATCCAGCGTTCATTGCGGGGACTTAGGAAGGCCTTGGCAACCTATCCACCAGCAGCTGTGGATTTAAATCTCTCCAGAATCATTTGTGGGTCAGTTTCACTCATCCCGTGACCCACCTTTTTATACGGTCTTTGAAAGGTGAATGCACTGAATTAGAACATTAACTGTGGCTCCACCAAACTAGCTGAGCTATATCATGGTTTATCTGTAATATGCTTGGTGAACGTGCTGTATTTACATGCAAATGATCATATTTCTGTGTGATTTATTCTTTAATTGTCATCTACGCATTCCCAAGCAGATGGACCATGGTACAGGTAAGAGGTGTGCTGCACGCCTCAAGCAGGCCTCAGTGTTGCAGGTGAGAGGAGTGCTGCACGCCTCAGGCAGGCCTCAGTGTTGCAGGTAAGAGGTGTGCTGCACGCCTCAGGCAGGCCTCAGTGTTGCAGGTAAGAGGAGTGCTGCACGCCTCAGGCAGGCCTCAGTGTTGCAGGTAAGAGGTGTGCTGCACGCCTCAGGCAGGCCTCAGTGTTGCAGGTAAGAGGTGTGCTGCACGCCTCAGGCAGGCCTTAGTGTTGCAGGTAAGAGGTGTGCTGCACGCCTCAGGCAGGCCTCAGTGTTGCAGGTGAGAGGTGTGCTGCACGCCTCAGGCAGGCCTCAGTGTTGCAGGTAAGAGGTGTGCTGCACGCCTCAGGCAGGCCTTAGTGTTGCAGGTGAGAGGTGTGCTGCACGCCTCAGGCAGGCCTCAGTGTTCCAGGTGAGAGGTGTGCTGCACGCCTCAGGCAGGCCTCAGTGTTGCAGGTGAGAGGCGTGCTGCACGCCTCCGGCAGGCCTTAGTGTTGCAGGTAAGAGGTGTGCTGCACGCCTCGGGCAGGCCTCAGTGTTGCAGGTAAGAGGTGTGCTGCATGCCTCAGTGTTGGAGGTAAGAGGTGTGCTGCATGCCTCAGTGTTGCAGGTGAGAGGTGTGCTGCATGCCTCGGGCAGGCCTCAGTGTTGCAGGTAAGAGGTGTGCTGCATGCCTCAGTGTTGCAGGTAAGAGGTGTGCTGCACGCCTCAGTGTTGCAGGTGAGAGGTGTGCTGCACGCCTCTGGCAGGCCTCAGTGTTGCAGGTAAGAGGTGTGCTGCACGCCTCGGGCAGGCCTTTATAAGAGCCCTCCGTTCATTCCTCCACATGTTGCTCTGCTCAGACCGGTCTAAACTGCCTCTCACTAGGACACAGCCGCTCCGGCATCAAACGATATTTTTAATCAAGCGGTCAAAAGCAATTGCACAAACATTCTAAAGTAGCTTAGGTCAACAGTGTCCCAGAGCCTGTTCTGTTAGCTGGAATGCTCCTGTACGCCGCGAACAGGCCCCTCTTTGTGTCGGGGTCCGTTCAGCCTCACGCCACACCGCACCGCTCTGGAATCCTGTTTGTTTTCTTTTGAATTTCTCAACCTGGTTCGCTCCAGTGTAGAAGCGCTGTGTGCGCTGTGTGTGCCCAGTGTGTTTTTCGAGGTGTGCGCCCCCCGACGTGTGTACCCAGTGTGCATCTTGTTTTTTTTTGTTGTTTTTTCTATCAATGCGGCAACAGTATGGCTCATTGAGCATGTGCTCATTTTAAGCCCATGCCAAAGTTCACATGCTGTAAAGTGGAGCGTTCGTGGCGTTTGACGATGGAAAGTCGGCCCGCAATTTAAGACTTAAGAATGATCAACTTTGGGCCTGTGTCAAATCACCCAGCCAGCCTTAAGTGCAGCTTGTTCACGTTTAAGCTCACATTGGACCGAACTCTGTTCTCTGTCGCCAACGGGCCTCGTTTTAATTCACTTTCTATTCCATCAATTTATAAATTGATTTTTTTTTAAGAAGCAGAGTTTTCCCTTGTATTTTAATGCATTTCAGCCTAATTCAAATAGGCTATCGGCATTCCTGATGGTAACTGTAATTGGTGAAGTTCCATTGTAGAGACATGAACAGCGACTAGATAGGGTTGAACCTTACCATATTGTTTTACATTTCCGGTCACTACCCTTCATTTACAGTCAATCCACTTACCTAACTGATAATCTGCTATTATCCTCAATCCTGGCATGTTAACGCTCTCATTTGCTGCCGATTGGACAAACACATCAGGCCCCTCCCTTACCCCCTCTTTACCCCCTCCTCCCCCTTTCTCCTCATCTCTACTGTTGGCCGACAAAACCAAAGGAATTCATAATCCAGGAAGTATTTTTGCAGAGCGGAGACTGTGGGGGCGGGGCCAAGCAGGACCTGGCCATTCTCCCTCCGCTGTCCAATGTGAACCCACGACACACAATCTGCCTCCCTGTTAATGCTTCTATGACGACCACTGTTCTCTTTGCCATGTGAACTGTCTTTAACCCTGGCTATCTGGAAGCCCTGTCTTGACCCTGACTATCCTGGCTTATCATACTTGACTCAGTAAAGGAATCATGATCCTAAAACTTGCCCAGGTAGCTTTACACGTAAGGTGAGAGTGACGTGCGGGAAGTTCTGGGATTAACAAAATCGTTAAATGTGAGTCACGCTTTGGAAAGTAGCCACCCACCCCCCGGCCCCAAAACTATAAGGGTCACAAACAGATCTCCTCCTCTCACACCACTGTAGCACAACACCAATTCTGAGCAACCATCGTTTTGCCCGCATGGCACTGAAACTTTTCCGATTCTGATGTTTTCGATTCTGAAGCCCTTCACTGCTCCACTTCCAGTAGCCTGAGGAAATGCCATTTCTGGGCTGTCCCACTAAAACGCCACATCGGCTATATAGGCGCGCCCCTCCTAATACTGCAGGGTCGGCTGCTCTCTGAGCAGGCCCCTCCGAAATCCTCTGCAGGGCGGCGGGTCCTGAATGTCCCGCACCTGCATAAACACAGCAGGCCAGGAGAGCTGCCTGCCGCCCCTGCCAGACACACTAAACCACACGTCCCAGGGACAGGGAATAACATACCTGGGAATAGTTACTGTACCGTGAGGGAGGAGAAGCAAAAGGTAATGTACGGATATAACAGGCAGCACTGTAAAAAGAGAAAGGATAAATCCAAGAGAGTTATTGTCCCGCCACTTAAGCACACAGTCAAAAGACAGGAGATACACACGTACTTCTTTAGACTTGTGCTTATTGACAGCTAGTGTGGAAAGTAAGAGTTCGGTTACGATGCTTCAGACAGATTTGACCCCACAGGGTCCAAACTCAGGAGGAGGAAAACACTTAAAAGCACTTTAAAAAAAAAATCTCCATCTTAAGTCATTTGATTGATTCCTAAAACTGTATTTTTCTTAAAATATATGACAAAAAGCTGCCAGTGAGGTTGGATAATTTCACTTGTTTCCAATGCAAATGAACTTGTTTGAAGAAGTGTCATTTTCTTCATGGTCGTGTCGTGTCGTGATCTGATCTGCCTTATTCTGAGTGTAGTGATCTGCCTTATTCTGATTTGTTTCAAGATGACACTCATTTCTAGAAAACTCCTGAAACAAGTGGATTTTAATTTGTGAACAGTTTGAAAGAAAAATAACATTTGAAGGCTCGCCCGCTGCATGGCCTCGCCCGCCCTGCAGCTCAGCCGCTGTGCGGCCTAGCGTGCCCTATTGGCTAACCCACGTTGTGTAGTCCCGCCACTTCTGGGGATCGAACCGAGATGCTCTAGCAAGGAGACTAAAGAGCCTTGAACATCTACCCGCTGCATGGCCACCGTTACTGCACGGCACTACCCGCTGCATGGCCACCTTTACTTACTGCACGGCACTACCCGCTGCATGGCCACTGTTACTTACTGCACGGCACTACCCGCTGCATGGCCACCTTTACTTACTGCACGGCACTACCCGCTGCATGGCCACCTTTACTTACTGCACGGCACTACCCGCTGCATGGCCACTGTTACTTACTGCACGGCACTACCCGCTGCATGGCCACCTTTACTTACTGCACGGCACTACCCGCTGCATGGCCACCGTTACATACTGCACGGCACTACCCGCTGCATGGCCACCTTTACTTACTGCACGGCACTACCTGCTGCATGGCCACTGTTACTTACTGCACGGCACTACCCGCTGCATGGCCACCGTTACTTACTGCACGGCACTACCCGCTGCATGGCCACCTTTACTTACTGCACGGCACTACCTGCTGCATGGCCACTGTTACTTACTGCACGGCACTACCCGCTGCATGGCCACCTTTACTTACTGCACGGCACTACCTGCTGCATGGCCACCTTTACTTACTGCACGGCACTACCTGCTGCATGGCCACTGTTACTTACTGCACGGCACTACCCGCTGCATGGCCACCGTTACTGCACGGCACTACCCGCTGCATGGCCACCTTTACTTACTGCACGGCACTACCTGCTGCATGGCCACTGTTACTTACTGCACGGCACTACCCGCTGCATGGCCACCATTACTTACTGCACGGCACTACCCGCTGCATGGCCACCATTACTTACTGCATGGCACCGTTACACAAGAAAGGAAATGGCAGAAGAGGGAAAAAGCTGAAAAGCAGATGGAGCCGAGAGAAACAATTAGGAAACTTTTAGGAAAATGAAGTGAAGTCAGCATGCGAGTGAAAGGAAATGTGCCGGGCCTGCAGCGGGAGAGTGCGGCCCTCGGAGACAGGCAGCGTATTGACACACGGTGACAGAACACCTCGCCGTCAGACGTACCCCATAAAGGCTCTCCTCAGTGGGACAAGGCTTCATATTCACACGGCATCACACGACACCTTGCGGTTACATAACTGTCGCTACATTCAATCATTGTGCTGTAAAGTGAGACCCCGCCAGAGGCCCCGCTGCTGTGCCTATATGTGCTGAACTCCACTCTGCTACTATACACTCTGTTTTAGCACTCCAGTGACACACTTACAGACAATATTTCATCCTAAAGACCCGCTGCACACTGTAAAAATGTCCTTAACACGCCATTTAGTCTACTATTGAGTCGTTAAATCTGTAAAATAAGTGAAAATGAAATGTGCAGAAGGGGTCAAATTATTTGACTTATTTCAAATACAGAGAGTTTTGTTGACCGTGCTGTATTCAAATACGGCGGATCGTTCCACGAGTATCAAAATAGCATCACTTGATTCAAGGAAATTGCATCAATTGTACAACATGGGGATTGGGTGTTTTTGATTAAAAAAAAAAGTATAAATGCTTCTCTGAAAATAGAATTGATTTTTGAGTTCCGACATAATCCTGATGATGTAAATTCATAGTATACACCATAGTGTACATCAATCGATATATCATCGATATATCGATACAGTATCGATCTGATACTGTGAATGGGTATGTATGAGGATAGGTTCTCTGGGGGGCGTGTAGTTTTTCTGAAAATAGAACTAATTCTTGTTTATGTTGGTTGAGGTCACAGTTTACAACTTTTTTTTTGCCACTACATTACAACGATCAACTTTTTGCTATCATTCCCGTCCCAGCTGGCAGTGGGAAGCGTATTTCCCAGTGTTTATCCTTAACTAGGAGGAACATGTGAAAAGTGGGTTGTCTGCTACCGGCTTGACAGCTAACTGAGCGATGGCCGCTTCCTGCGTCATCACTTCCTCCTCACCCTGCTGAGGAATCCAACCTTCCACTGCTCCAGCTGGGCCCAATATTCCATGTTGTTGTGAAGAGCATCACGGGGAGCCCATTTTCCACTGTCAGTTTAGAGTGGGCAGGTAGGCTCTGCAAGGTCTCTGTCAGGTTCACAAAACACACAGAGCAATCCTGGCCTCCCAGTTAACAGACGCACACACAGACAGAGAGGGATCAGACTACCGCCAGACAGACAGACAGACAGACAGACACTAGGATTGTCAAGTATCAATAGTATCCAATCTAAAAGAATCAATACTGAAAATTTGAATCAGATACAGTACTCATTTGCAACAGGTATCGATAGTATCGATAAGTATCAATACAATTTTTTTTAAACGGATACAATACTCATTTGCAACAGTTTTGATACATCAGTGCTTTCTTTTAATGAAAAATCACAGATTTTCCCCTGCCTATCATTGGTGGGCATCTGTTGCGTCAACAAACTAAATGTGTTCTGATGGCTAGAGCAGGGCTAATCTGCTGTCTGAATTCAAAGTTTGATCAGGCCTAGATTATGGTTTCGTGGTATCGAAAATGACGTATCAATATTTTTCCTGGGTATCCGTATCGAAGTAGAAATGTGATAGTATCGTGAGACATCGCTAACAGCCAGACGTGGAGGCAGGGTCTCTAGGCTGCAGTCTGACCTTGCAGCTAACAGACAGACAGGGAGAGGCCGTAGTTCCAGACACACAGACAGGGAGGGGTCCCGCGTTAGCCACTCTGCAAAACTGCATATCTGGAAGCAATTAGAGCAGATGGGAACCCCAGCCAGACCATTTCTATAAGGCCCGGCGCTATTCTATCAGCCCGGTATAGAGAACAGTTTAATAACCATTTCGAAACGAACGGCTAACAAACCGTTCATTTTCCCCGCCAACCTCTGACAAAAAGGAGCAGTTCACTTCAACATCTTTTTCTTTGATCCTTTATTTAGCCGACACAGGAGCGCATTTGTATCGCCAATGCGAAGGGCAAATTCTCTTTTTCATAAAAGGAGTATCAATATTTTCACAGCCGCACGCCTGAAGGAACCCGTTCTCCGCCGCGCGACTCTTTCGCCTGTTTATCCGTTCCCATTAGTCATGTGAGAAAGTTGTTCCCTTTCTGCGCCGTTCAGCGCTTCCTGCTCCATCGGGAGGACTGATCTAGTTGTTGACCTTCAGTGTTTCGTTTTTTGCTCCAGACACCACACAGACGCTGGGTTTCGGCGGCCGCGCCAGAAGGCCCGACTGGGTTTCGCCGGTGAAGCCAAAAGTTGCGGCGGGCGATGAGAGGCGCTCACTGCACACACCTCTAATAAGAGCGTTTGTGGCTTGAACATTGTTCTCTCGGATCTGTTTTTCTTTCTTTCACTGTGTTGGTGTAGGTGCCAGTATATGGGAAGTGTAGTCTTTGAACTCTTTTTTTTTTTTGGTTTAAGCCATACACACGAATGCAGCAGGGACAAAATCCAGCAGAGTATCCGCTGACAGATTAAAGCATACCTTAAAGTCCCACATTCAACACATGACCTATATCGGTGACCAGCATCCATTACAGCCGCGATGGATCAACTTCAAACTTGCTCAATCACGACGCGTCAATTCTGCTGCGGTGGAATCAAGTAGCTCTCACTCTATGTCAACACGTGATCACTCACTCCTAGCCTGTTTCTCTTGGTAAAACTGTTGTCATTTTTGCAAATTATTATTTTTTGCTTCTTCAAATGAAGTGAATAAGCAAACCAGTGACGAATTGTTCAGTAAACGGTCAGAAACCAGCCAGCAGGTTCTGTGAGAAAGCACAGATCTGCTGCTGAACACAGTAAATAAACAGTTTGTAAATGAATGATTGGTAAACCGAGGTGAATGAAGACTGCTGTCGTCAATAAACAATCAGAAGATAGTCAACAAGCACAGGCACAGTAAATAAACGTTGGCCATAAAAACAGCCACAAAGCTCCGTGAAACTCTATGAGAGCTCAGTTCTGCTGCTGACAGCCAGTAAATAACCGTTTGGTATAAAAGGCAGTAAAATAGCCACTTTCAAGTCCCGCTTGAGATCTTAGGCAACCTCAGGAAAGGCGAAAAAAGTCACACGAATTCAAACGAAAGCCTTTTAAAAGTCAAATGGAAGAAAAACAAGCTCAGAGTTTTTATTTGATGTTGAGGAATGTTAAGGTGAAGTCTTGACCTGGATCGCTGCATGTCACGGTTTGAAACACCTGTTTGGGGGAAACAGAAAACCACAAAGCAAAATGTCAGTTTTTTTCTCTCTGATTGAAGCTAGCATTTAGCTTGGCAGCGAATGAGACAAACCAGCAGTGTGTGATTAAAGCCCATGTTTTTATTCAAGGCTTTTACAGGAAGCTAATTAGCTGAGGTATGCCGGCGTGTGCCAAGCTAATAGGGGAAGCTGGCATCCCTGCAGGGAAGTGATGGCCTCCGAAGGTGTATTCATGCATTCATGCCTTGGTTCAGTTCACCTTCTGCATGGATGTGGGGGGGGGGGGGGGGTGTCGGTGGTGGTTAAAGAACTGAAATATTGAAGACATTTGGGATGTGGTCTGACTCATTGGATCAGAATCAGGCCTGGAATTAATTTAAGTCATTTTTGGGGGGCAAGGCCACTGACTGGCCTTCGATAAATACACATTTATTGGGGGCATGGCGGCCAAAATGTAGGGCACCAATGCCAAAACCAATGGTTATTAAAATCCTTTCTTCTGTCATTTTTCCCCAAACAAATAAATAGAGAAAAATGAAGTGCTGCAGTGTGATTCAGAATCAGCACATACACAATATGGCTCAGACTGAAAAGTTAGTTACATGTCCAGTAACACAATAATGTAAACGTGTGTTATTAACAAAGTGTAACCCAGGTTATTTTTTGTAGCTACCAATTACAGATGTCCCTTAAACGCCTCACAGCGTCTGCCGTTAGACGTTGCTGGTAGACGCTACAATTTTAGGCTACCGAGGTTCCCTGAACACCTCATATGCAGGCTACTGCTACTGATAGTGTTTTTGTTGATTTGCTGTAGTTCTCGTCCCCACCCACCCCCATTATATCACTGATAGGGGAACATTTAAATCACATTAGCCTTTATTTGGACAATCACTAGTTGTTAATATATTCATATACATTTGAATTTAAGTTACACATAGTTGTTGTGCATACACAGACAGACGTCATATTCAGATAACCTGTACCTTACATTTGCAGCTCCTCTCTATCTCACACTGTGCCCTGTCACCGTGACACTATGCCCTCTACAGGGCCAGAATAACAGATAGGTTGAGTCTACAGAGTAGCCTTCAAGTGTGCATCAAGACTGCTGTAATCTGATGTGTGTCCTATAAGTATCTTTGACTTTCTGTTTATTGTTTGTAAGCCTCTGTATCTATCCGTGAATATACAAGAGTGCATCTCTTGGCCAAGATCTACGTATGTCCAATACATCATATCAGATGATTTCTTCTGACACCTGGCTCCATCTTTCTGATCGCAAGTGGTTTTCTTCAAGTGGTTCACTGTTTACCTTTTGGCTGTCAATTTCAATTCTACAATAATCACTGAATGACTTATTGTAGATTTGACATGGACCCCACTATATGTCACTTTAAATCACTTTGACTTTATCATTTGAAGATTGTTTCTCTGTTTGCTCCATCTTCTGCTACAAGTGGAATAACATGACTCGCTCACAGAGTTGACATGCAGTCTCTCCTCTCTCTCCCCAGAGGGTTTTCATATAGTCCACTTCAGTAGCTGATTACAATCCAGCTCACCTGTGTGCTGCTCCACTCTGGAGCACCTGTGGGCTCCTCCACTCTGTAACTCTCCATGGTGCTGAACCTGTCTTAAGTCATTTTGGTCACTAATTTGCCATTTTTGCCCATTTAGTCAGCCCTAATTATCGAATTAAAAAAATCCAGCTCCTCCGTTAGGTCACCTGCAGGGGTGCTCTTTTTACACTTCCGAACACAATTCTGCTCACACACTCACACACAGACACTCCGCATTCCTATCACTAATGACATCACAGTTGCTCGAGTGACATCACTGATGACATCACAACTGCTCGAGCGACATCACTTTTAGCCATGCAGCCATTGTGCAGCAGCGTGGCCAAGTTGCGCGTTCGCTGCGCTGCATAGTGCATACTGCACAAAGACAAATTCCTCGCTTGTGATATGTGATTACTCACCATGGCTATTCAAATGAATCTTCAAATGAGGAAATCCACAACTTTCTTTGAAGGCCACAGTGGCCAGTAAGCAGTGCATGCCAAACTGGCCATGTGTGGCTAGTTAATTTTAGAAGGGGCATTACAGCCGCACTATAGGTCATGCAGGGCACTGGCCTTTTGGCCTTGGGATCAATCCTGCCCTGCCAGTAAAATCCAGTTTAGGAACATTGCACCTGCCTGATGTTTTTTCGGCCTGTTGTGATTGGATGATAAAGTTCAGAAAAGTGTAACCGCCGTCATAAATAGTGACTCTTTCTATGTTACACTCATCGTAACAAAAGCTTCCACTGTACAGCAAAATGTAATTACAGCGATGTGTGTGGCACTGGCCGCAGCTACACGTCTATATTTAGAAATCACCTGCAAAACACAGACCACCCTGAGCAACGATGAATCTCCTGGGTTTACTGTAGTGGACACTCTGTGCTGTGACCCTTTTGCTTAAGAGTTCACAGTGTGGACACTTTGTGTTGTGACCCTTAGCTTAGAGTTCAGTGTGGACAGGACACACTCTGTGCTTATGTGTGATTTAACACCATGAACCGGAACTGGGTCAGTGACTGTATAGTGATGGAGGAGAAGTGGGTCAACACACCCAGGTTGGAAATTGGGGCTTGTGCCTGTTTTCCCCCCCTAGAACCATAAAAGTACAAAATGAGGTGCAGAGGAGGGAGCTCTAGGTGGGAATGATCGGATTGTCTGCAACGTTTTCTTGTTTGACCTACTGCACCGTGCAGCGTGTCAGACAGAATGACTATGATTCGGAAAAAAAAAAAAACTTTAACGTGCTGAACTGAACCTAGTCTCTTAGAACAGACGAGTTGGCTTCCGCAATTTTCTAATGCTTCCGCCATACCGTCTGTACTTCGTGAGGGAGAATCATGCACCAACCGGAATGGGAAGCAGAAAGGCGGGTCTTCCGCTCATTAGTCCAATCAGAATTTTTTTCCGTGGACAGACGTGTCGTGATTGGTCGGATTTTGTCGAACTTCCTTCCAGTCTGAAGGTTTTTTCCCCAACTTCCTTGTGCATGTTCTGGGGGTGTAACGTACAGACTGTATAACTGCATTCGCCGGATGTAGATGAGACAGTCTGTTTTAAGAGACTAAACTGAACCCAATAGAGCTGAACAGTCATGTGACATATTTTGCCCCGGAATTGAGTTTCCCATTCATTTTGAAAAATCCTTATACAGTATAACGAGTTTTAAGGCTGGAACCAAACCACCCTGTGACCTAGTGAATCGCGAGTGACCATACAACATTTCAGTTGGAGCAAAAATAAAAAAAAATAACATCAGGGGAGGAAAAAACAACTTTTTAATTTATTTTCCCGTCTTTATTTTTTGTTACTGCTCCAAGTGAAATGTTTTATGGTCACTCACGACTCAGTAGGTCACGGGGTGGCTTGGTTCCAGCCTTAAAACCCGTTATATAAGGTTCTTTGAAATGTCTATGGGGAAAATGAATGGGGAAAAACTCACTTCCCGGGGCAAGAAGTGTCACGCGACTGTTGAGCTCTATAATGCCTGCATGGACACAGGAACAGAACAGAGGCCATGCCGGACCCATATGGTAGCTGCAGACCACCTGCATCTCCATGTGTGTGGCAGTCAATCTGCAGCTGAGATGAGCTGCTGCTGTTTGTTGAAAGAATTACGTGTTTCCAGTCTAAACACTTTCCAGGGCACGGGATTTAAATAGGCACTTTCCATTCTCTCTCTCTCTCTGTCTCTCTCTCTCTCTCTCTCTCTCTCTCTCTCTCTCTCTCCAGCTGGCAATTTACCTGCCCATCGCCCACGTGTTCTATCTGAGCAAATCTCCCTCAATCTATTGTTAGTTTTCACCTCACCGTTTTTTATAGACAGTCTTATAGCCTTAACCTTATAACCTTAACCTTATACCCTTACAACCTTAACCTTTCCAGCCTGTCCTAAAAGAAGGATTGTCCAAGGGATGATGGATGGAATATCTTCTCGCTGGTTAACACAAATGATTAACTACTGGATATTGGCAAGGACCTCACGATACGATACGATACATATCATGATACATGGGTCACGATACGATGCTATCATGATACAGTACATTGCGATGCGATACATATTGCGATTATATTCTGCAATACTCTACATAATTGACTGAACATTCAAAAAGAAATAGAGCTGAAAATACAACTCGCTGTGTACCACCCAAGTAGTGTAATAATGTGTCGATCACTTTATATACAGTGGATGGATTGAGTCAAAACTATTGAGTGTTGGTTGTGTTACTGAACACACTGAAATAAAAAATATAGTGCACAAGTATTCTTATTGTGTCACTGAACACACACACAGCTGTGCAAGAGATCGACACGGCGATACATCACGATGTTTTTATGAAATATCGATAAATTATTGCTGAAAGAAATATTGCCATATCGATTTTATTGCACAGCCCTATTAACTACATTCCTGTTGATGACTATATGTTTTTGGATGGAAAATATCAATTCACCTTCCAGTTACTCCGCTCTGGCCTCACACAATTATCATGCTATATCTCAGGCCTATTCCCCAACGTAATCCTAAACCCAACTATTTTGCATGGAGCTCTGCCTGAAAAAGAATGGGCCTCCTGTGCGTTTCCAGTCTAAACATGTTCCACCACTCAGGCTTTAAATAGACAGTTTCCATCCCCTCTCCCCCTGGACAATTCATCGACCCACCAAACCCCATTGTTAAATCTCAACAAATCATCCCAGCTGCTCTCAAAGCATTATTAGTTTCCACATTCTTTTTTAATAAACTGCTTCCAAAATGTTTCCATCAGTTTCCAAGTCTTTCAACCCCCCCCCCCCCCCCCCCCCCCCCCAGAAAATGACCTGTGTATCCTTCTCCACTGTTAGATCGTTAAATCTCAAACAAATCACCCTTCAATCTATTAGTATTTTTATACTACAAGTCTTTTTGCAGACAGACCTGTCTGCAAAATGAAAAGGAACAATTTACCGTTCTAATACGTCTTTATAGGCTGCTTGCTTTGCTGTCGATACACTGATATTCCAGATGGCACAGGAATGTTAAATACGTATTCTACTGGTTTGGATGTGCAGTATAAGCCTCTTATTATAAGCCTATTTGCACTTGTTGAAGGTCGCCTTAAAATGTCTAAAACGTGAATGCAGAAGTAAATAACTATATCTACTGTCTGTCAGTAACCCAGGTTGTCTCCAACTCTTCCAGCCTGAGCGTCTCTGCAGGCAGCCTGACAGTTCAAAGAAGCAGAAATATGCAGTCAGGGAAATCATTTTGAGATCTTGGTCTCATGTTCAGTTTACACAGTGGTATATAGATGGTCGGTTTGAAGGCTAAAGCCAGGGAACATTCCTCAAATAGACTGCCAACTACCGCTAACGGAATTCAGTTTAAATGGGCAGCTGGGTGCAGATAACTCAACCAAAGCTTCAAATATGGAACTTTTTTTTTGTGTGTGTGCACATGAGTATAGTTATGCACATGTACTGTAGATGTACATTACACAATATATACACTGTATATATTATATTAGTATATTATACAGTATATGAAAGGTTTAATTCCAAAATGCTGTATCAACTACTGTATAGGCTATACGATTCTGTATTCACATGCATCTTCACATAACATATATAGTATTCATTCACACACACTCTGGCATATTGCTTTAGAGTGGCTGGAGTGGCAACAACTCCAAACTCCCTTCAAAATGTCAAAAACTTAAGAATTGACTCAGGCTAATACAAAATACCATACTGTATGTTGTGGTATAGCTGCATCAAATGCTAGGTGTTACAAGCAGGATGAACAAGTCATATCTGAAAATCACATTTTACCAACTTTTCTTGTTACTTGCTTATCAGTGGGAATTTTAACTGCTATATTATTTTTCAAAGTGGTTTAGATACAGTATGTTGAAAATGTACCGCAGCCAACCACCCCCTGAAAATCACACTTCAAAACGGTTGCAAAGTCCAAACCATTCAAAACGGCCTAACTTGGACAAAGCATGGCACAAACACCTCAGGTTAGAGAAGTGTGGAAAAGTAAGGCCTGCACGTAATGCGGTTTGGAACAAAATGCTTCCACCAAATTTCACATATTTTTAAAATGGCGTGAAATGGAAAGAACACAAAGTTAAATACATAGCCGATTTATGTAACAGGGCTATTGAGAAATGCTATGTACCAAAAATATCCACTGTGAAATCAAAGTCTATATCTGGGCCAGTGTGGAGAAAAAGTGCAACCTCAGAATAGTGAATCAGTGTTTGGTGTGAGTGACAGTCTTTTCCACTCTGCTTGTGATGTTTATCTTCCTGTTTTCATAATTCGAAGGTGCCGAGAAAGAAGGAGCAGGTTTTAATTTGAAAGTGTCGGGAAGGTGTATTATGAGCGCGACTGCAGCTGCACTCAATAAGAACAGTGTGTGGGAACCATGGAAACCGTGTCGAGGAGTTACGAGAAACAGGCTCTCCTCTGTGACATCAGCATTCATCATGACATCATCAACCAAGGTGTGATGGAACTCTGTCCTCCAGCCACACATGAGGTGTTCGGGGAAAACTGGGACATTTCCAACCTCGGGGAAAAAAAACAAAGCGAAGACTGTCGTCAGCACGGCCTGGCCTGGGGCCGTCGAGCATTCCGAACAGGTTCTACTACCCCCCTCGTAGCGACACTGTCCTCTCCCCACATCCTAAAATTGGAAACTTCTCAGCTGTTCTCTAGCTCCTCGTGATGTCATACTGCAAGTATGCAGTGATGTAATGAGGCCTGTAACTGGTCTAAGATATAAGACAGGCCTGACCCAGAATCACTGGTTGAGTCACATGACCATAACCATCCATCAATAAGACTTTGGAGCCAAATTAAGAAGATCCGGCTACTCCATATACTCGCGTGGTTGGTGGGGGTGGGATTATCTACTGGAGAAGGAATAAACTTGTCCTACAAAGATACATCAGTATGACATGACTGTTGATGCTGGCATGGTTGTGTTTATCATATTGCTGCCAACTAGAACACTGAGACAGACTATATGGTATGCTGTTTTACTACAGAATGCCAGTGCTGCTGCCACTGTAATAACATTACTACTAATGCCAGCTATCAAAAACTATTTACTAGTGTTACAATTTGATGAGTCCACATCTGTCATCTCTTGCGTCTCCTTTTACGCTATTGATGCCAACACGTTTGCTAGACTAACGATGCAATTACAGGTAGATTTTAGGCAGTTTTATGGCACGTATCAGAGTGACCTGAAATAAGTAGAAACCGTATCAGTGAAAAGTCTACTTAGGGGTAACATACCGTATATTAATTGGTTTGCACAAGTGCAAAGGCCGACAATACAAAGATTAGAACTGTGAAAGGGTAGTAGATTTAAAGGGACAGCTCACCCTAAAATCCAAAATACATGTTTTCCCTCTCACCTGCAGTGCTATTTATCCATCTATATCGTTTTGTGTTAGTTGCCTGAGTTTTGGAGATATCGGCCGCAGAGTTTCTGCTTTCTCTCCAATACAATGGAACTGGATGGCACTCGGCTTGTGCTGCTCAAAGTGCCAAATAAATACATTTATGATAAACCCAACAGCAATGTCTCTTTCCAGAAATCCTGACCCTGTTACTCAAGATAATCCACAGACCTTGTTATGAGCAGTTTCATGTAGGAACAATTTTCTTTCGACCGAACTACATGTATGCGAGCTAGTTCCTACAAAAGAAAATAGTTCCTACATGAAACTGCTCACAACAAAGTCTGTGGATTATCTTGAGTAACCGGGTCACGATTTCTGGAAAGAGACAATGCTGTTGAGTTTTTCAAATGTATTTTTTATTGCTTTTGTTTCTTTGAGTACCACAAGCTGAGTGCCATCCAGTTCCATTGTATTGAAGAGAAGGCAGCCATCTCTACAGCCGATATCTCCAAACCTCAGGCAACTAACACAAAACGATATAGATGGATAAATAGCACTACAGGCGAGAGATGAAAAATATGTATTTTGGATTTTTAGGGTGAGCTGTCCCTTTAAGATGAAACAGCCAGTCCTCAGGTCTACGCTGGTGATAACAGCAGGGACAGAGCTTATAATAGAACTGAATAGACTCGAATCACCTTAGTGCTGTTTCACAACTATAGTAACTTTACTGATGTGAACCCACGGCTATGCACTTAGCTAAACATCTCTGTCTATACTTAGCCATGACATATGTGGCCCTGCTGCCACACACATAGCAGAATGTTCCCTTTGGCCACTACAGTAAAGCCTATCTAGACCATCCAACTCTGCAATGGGAAACCACAAACCGCGGAGAGGATAGAACACCAAGGAACCCAGCCTGACAGCCTGCTCACATCAGGACAGCAAACCCTGACCTGGGTTAACATTTAGCCTGACAGCGATCCAACAGTCAGTCAGTCAGTCAACCAAGCAACCAGCATCTTAATAACATCCAGAAAAGATCCGCTTCCTTTCCTATAACATTGCACTAGCCAGACATAACAGCATCCAGGTTTACGGAGTCTTACCCCAAGCCATCTAGCCTTCGGGTAAGATTAGGTCAGATAGTCAGACTCACCATGACCCTACACCAGAGTTTGTTCGACTCTTAGTCCCAGTCCATTACAGTGGTTCTCAAACCTTTTTGGCTTAAATACCCCCTTTCCCATGTTTTCTGAATCCAAGTACCCCCTTTACCCGACTAAAAAAAAATAGCTTGGAAAACGGCAAGAGAAAACGATAGCATACTGTATGATGCAATGAATGAATGATAACCCACCTTTTGAAGAATATAACATTACAAAATTAGAAATGGTGTGAAGGAGTTGCAATTAGTGCCTCCTGGGTAGATTTATTTCAAAGTTTCATTTATTTTCGTGATTTATTCTTACATTTTTTGATTCCCCCCTTTCTCTCAAGTACCCGCTGTAGTAGCTCCATCTACCCCTAGGGGTACGCGTACCCCAGTTTGGGAACAGACACTCCATTTAGGTAACACTGAGTCAAACTCATCTTCAGTCATCGAATGTTCAGTTAGACTCCAGTCCATCATCAAGTCTGTGCAGTCTCAAACAAACATTCAAATGAGACGAAAATAAAAAAACAACAGGAAAATTGAAAGACAATCGTCTTCAGTCAGATGACATTTATGGAAAACGTAAAAACAACAACAACATTAAGATCATTTGACTCAATATCCTGAAACAAGCTAGATAACACTGAATGTGTTTCCTCCATCAAGCTGTTTCCCCTAGATATCTGGAGTTGAACTCTGGGCACTGAGCCTCCACTGACAGACAACACAGACACACACACACACACACACACACACACACACACACAGACACACACACACACACACACACACACACACACACACACACACACACACACACACACACACACACACACACACTCTCTCTCTCTCTCTCTCTCTCTATCTCTGGTCAATGGGACTGTTTTGAGAGACAATACTTCAGACACGTACACACTATGTCTTTCTCACTCTCACTCATGGCTGCATGCCCCCTACTGTACTGATCCAGCATACTGTAGAGAGAGAGAGAGAGCTAGAACATGTCCATATTAGGAAAAGAGCTGTGCTCCTTATATGGGGAAGCTTCCTCTGTAGTAACAGCCCCAGTCTGCTGGCTTCTCCCGTGCATTCCAGCTATTAGCTTCCAGGTTTCTCTGGGAGTTTTTCATTTCCGATCCGCTGGCTGGAGAAGGAGCAGGGCTGCCTTTCATAAGAGTCTGGCCCTGGTGTGTGTGATCCAAAAAAATACACAAACCAAAAGCGTCTAGCCCCTTTCCTGCAATCCTCCACTCTGGGGTTTGATGTAGTCAAATAAGCCCCGGCCAGGGAGGGACGGGGGCACACCTGGCCTTTCAAGTTCACGGGCAGACTAAACCTCATTAGGCAGGTGAGAAGCCAGAGAACATGTCGGCTTTGTTCCTGTAATATCTGTGCCGCATACCTCAGCCTCACTTCAGTCCACTCAGGGCTTTTCATAACCCTTTTTGTCCTGACTCAGTCGAAACCTTGTCTTGTCAAAATGTCAAATAAATCCAACCAACCTGAGAACATGCACTCTTTGTTTCCGCAGAAAATCTATACTGCTGTCTCATTAAATCCGTCTATCTCCAACAATGTCAGCTGTTCACAAAGGAAGAAAAGCAGCATACTGTTCAAAATGGACAACCATCCCGAGAACATGTATAGTCTTTGTTCCCGTATACCACAATGCATAGAAACTGGGCTGCACATTCAGGTCAGTTAATTCAGGAAATAGACTGTCAGGACCATCTTGTATTTAATAGCATTGTTAAATGACAGAATCACATATTAACCTATTCCAGTTCTTTCAGGTTGAATATTGACATTGAAATCACTGAATTGGAGTTTCATTTGATTTTGATAATTTCTTTGTATTGGAATTTCCATCATAGGAAATCGACATAAAATTGGTTTAGATGCTGAATTTAATTGCAGACATATTTTATTTTATTTTATTTTATTTTATTTTATTTTATTTTATTTTATTTTATTTTTATTTTTATGTTAAATTTATTTTATTTTATTTTATTTTATTTTATTTTATATTATTTTATTTTATTTTATTTTATTAAGCCAGGAAGATCCCATCGAGATACGCAATCTCTTCTTCCAGCGAGTCCTGGCAGGCTTTATTACGATGATGAAAGTTACAGGCCAGTTTTCAGTGACTCATCATCAGGCAGACAGTGGCCATATATTCTTAACTAGGGAAATAAAGTTAGATTTAAGAGACAAACAGTTCACAAAATACTTTTTTTTTATCAACATTTATGTAAATCATCAGTGTTGGGCAAGTTACCTTCAAAATGTAATATACTCAGTGTTGGGCAAGTTACTTTGAAAATGTAATATACTACATATTACTAGTTACTTTCATTTGAAAGTAATAAGTTACTTTACAATATTACTTTCTGTGTAGAGTAACTCGTTACTTATTACACTACTTTTGCATTACTCTTTTTTTGTATTACTGAGTTACTGCTAAAAGTAATATATTACATGTAATATGTTACTTTTGTAATGAGTTACCCCCAACACTGAATATACTACATATTATTCGTTACTTTCATTGTTGCTTTCATTGTAAAGTAAATAGTTACTTTACAATATTACTGTCTGTGTAGAGTAACTCATTACTTATTACACTACTTTTGCATTACTTTCACCAAAATAACAGTATAGCAGAATGACATCGCCGCCCCGGAACCATCCCGAAAAATAATTTCAACCGTGTTGAAGTCAGTGTAAACCGTACAAAATTCTAAATGTTATCCTTTTCCTTTGTTATTGTCACCTATATTGGTTATTTACATAAAAACACACAATTTGATTAGGAAATGATTGTCTGTCTTTATTTAAATAGTATGCTTTGATAAAAAAAAAAAAAAAAAAACTCAATTTGTAACTGGTATAATATTACTGAAATCCTATTGGTAATACTGAGTTACTTAGTGCTAAAGGTAATATATTACATGTAATATGTTACTTTTGTAATGAGTTACCCCCCGACACTGTAAATCAAACAACAGAATCGAAAGAGGTATTACAACATTATTATTAACATTATTCATGCATTAACGTAGTAGACAATCTGCTCACGCAGCATGTCTGGATTCATATGATTTGATATCTGCAGTTTGTCTTATTTGTGCGAGGCGCTGATGTCAGCGCGCAGGAATGCCACTGCGGTGTCCCAGACAAAACCGCACACAAGTACAGTAGACAGAGTTACAAGAGTGTGGCCGCTGCCAAAAGCTTTGTGCTGCTTGGAAACAACACCTTTAGATAACAGCTCCAGTTAATGCCTCGGATGAATTTCCTCTCCCTGCCCACTTTACTGTTCATTTCCTAAAGTACAGGCTGTCTGTGTGCCTTTGAAGGCAACGTTACAGGCTGTCTGTGTGCCTTTGAAGGCAACGTTAAGGAATGCTGTTGTGGGCTCCAGAGCCTAACCACACATTTACACATCAATCAATTGACTTTTACCGGTAGACATATTTTGGTGTTTTTTTTTATGGGTTTGATACCTGTTGTTTTTTTTAACGGTTCTTCCTCTTTTAATGTAACCTCCTTTGTACCACTGGCTTTTTTGAAGTGCCATAAAGGAAGCGCTTTTTTTAAATTAATATTTATAGGGCACCGGCTGTCTTGTTTGTGAAGTCAGTCTTCAGGAATTCCCAGTGTGGGGTCCCAGGCCTCTAACCAGACGTAACCTCCCGTGGCAGATGAAAGAGGGAGAGAGAGAGAGAGAGAGAGAGAGAGAGAGAGAGAGAGAGAGAGAGAGAGAGAGAGAGAGAGAGAGAGAGAGAGAGAGAGAGAGAGAGAGAGAGAGAGAGAGAGAGAGAGAGAGAGAGAGAGAGAGAGAGAGAGAGGCGGTGTTGTTTGGCCTGAGCAGCAGAGCCTTGCCTCCTTCAGACAGCAGGAATGTGGGATGTCTGGAGTGGGGGTCAGGAAGCCAGGAAAGAATGCCGAGTATGTCCATGTTTGTCCAGGGCCGGCTCTCCCATTCAGCCCCCAGTGACGCGCAGCCAGGGCCAGCGAGTATAAAGGGAGCTCGGCTCCCCGCTCAGAACTCAGAACAACTCCTCTCCTCCTCCACTACCGAAGCTAACCTCTAGCTTTCACCAAGATCAGGAAGAACCAACCAACCAACCAACCAACCAACCGACGAAAAGACTGCGACCCCGGAGCAGCAGAGAAACACTAGAAGAAGACGAACCGACAACGAGATCGACTTGATCAGAGCCAAAGCGGTTTTCTCTCTCGACTCAACTGAAGCTCAAACTCTGAGACTAACGGAAGACTTTCCTGACGAGACTTTTGGAAGAATCTGAATTCTACAAAAAAGGAGAAGAGGAGATGTCTGCTGGAATGAACAGAATGATTTTGCTGCCCCTGCTGTGCATGATGCTCTCCTACATGGTAAGCCAAACATTATACTGACAAACATGTAGCTTAGTAGGCTAAAGTAACTACAGCAAATGCTTATAGTCTTCTAGTCTAGTCTATAGCTTATAGTCTAGTATAGAATTATAGTATGGAAACCGTTGTCAGGCAGTTTACTTCATACCTGCCAGGTGAATGAAGTCCAAAATGTTCCAGGAGTTAGGAGACTTAATTGTGTGTTTGACATCAATGTTCAGCTTCTAACTTAAACAGTATCATGTACAAGTCATGATGGTAGCAGCCAGGCAGTGCATGCGTGTATCTGTGTGTTGTCCATCTAATATCATGCCACTTATGGCGATGATGACATATAACTAAATGTGTCTCTGTGTTCTGTGCTCAGGCTGCAGGACAGGAGTGCAGTGGCCAGTGCGTGTGCCCCTCCACGCCCCCTCAGTGCCCCCTAGGGGTCAGCCTGGTCCTGGATAGCTGTGGCTGCTGCAGGGTGTGCGCCAAACAGATGGGGGAGCTGTGCACTGAGAGGGACGTCTGTGACCCACACAAAGGCCTCTACTGTGACTTTGGAGCCCCCGCCAACAGGCGCATAGGAGTCTGCACAGGTGAGCTATTGATAACGGCAACAATAATGAAATAATGACGAAGCTATTAGCTCAAAATGCCTACTACTGGGGAGGGTTCAAAGGACTTCTTACATACTCTTCTCATAGCAGTAGTTTGGAGAAATGCAGTCTCTTTGATGAATTGAGGCATTCACACTGATGCTCCTGTTCAAAGTGAGCTCTACAATTGCAACAGTATAATAAATCACTATAATCACAAAATAGCCCCATTGACAAACATGAAAGGGAGAGATTTAAGTTTCCTCTGTTCCCCTGCAAATCTCGATTAATCCATAATACTGATATGATGATTACAAAATGGATATTTATGAATGGACTGGATCGTAACAAACCTGTCGTTCCCCCTCCACAGCTAAAGATGGAGCCACCTGTGTGTTCGGAGGCATGGTGTACAAGAGCGGAGAGTCTTTCCAGAGCAGCTGCAAGTACCAGTGCACCTGCCTGGATGGCGCAGTGGGCTGTGTGCCCCTCTGCTCCATGGACGTCCGGCTGCCCAGCCCCGACTGCCCCATGCCCCGACGGGTCAAGGTGCCCGGGAAGTGCTGCGAGGAGTGGGTGTGCGATTCCCCCTACCAACACAGCTTCATGGGCCCTGCCTTGTCTGGTGAGTTTGTTCATTAGGTGGTTTGGTTTGTGTGCTAACCTCGAGTATCAGCATTAGTTGTGTGATTAGTCTTGTCTGGTCATGGATCAATCAAACGCTACACTTGAGAAATGACTACGATCCCATACATGATCGGTAATCAGGATGGTGTTTTTTAACCGTGCGCTTCCTCCTGTGTTTCCAGCCTACAGAGAGGAGGAGACCTATGGCCCAGACCCCTCCATGATGAGGGAGAACTGCCTGGTTCAGACGACCGAGTGGAGTGCCTGCTCGAAGACCTGCGGCCTGGGGATCTCCACCAGGGTCACCAACGACAACCGCGAGTGCCGCCTGGAGAAACAGAGCCGCCTGTGCATGGTCCGACCCTGCGAGTCGCAGCTGGAGCAGAGCATCCGGGTGAGTCGAGAGAGATATATAAAAAACAAACGCTACCACTCACTGCTCATCCAATTCAATAACCACCAATCTAGACCACCAAAGAACGCCTGCTAAAGATGTTTGTCTTCCTCATTCGTTTCCTGCAGAAAGGGAAAAAGTGCATCCGCACCCCGCGACTCTCCAAGCCCATGAAGTTCGAGATCTCCGGCTGCACCACCACCAAGTCCTACAGGCCCAAGTTCTGCGGCGTGTGCCTGGACGGCCGCTGCTGCACCCCGCACAGGACCACCACCCTGCCCATGGAGTTCAAATGCCCCGACGGACAGGTGATGAAGAAGCACATGATGTTCATCAAGTCCTGCGCCTGCCACCACAACTGCCCCGGCGAGAACGACATCTTCGAGTCCATGTACTACAAGAAGATGATGGGAGACATGGCGTGAGCGCGCCCCCCTCCCCCAAAACGAACAGATCTGAACTTATGACTTGAAAACAAAACAGAACTTCCATCTCATTTTGCAGCTCAGTATATGTTTTTGTTTTTCTTCTTTTTACGTTTTGTCTCTGTTTTTTTCTTCAATCTCATTGTACAAGTCAGACAGTCCGGACACTTGTTTAGGTGTCTGTGTGTTTTGCATGGCCGGTGCGACCGGCCCCATTAGAGCTGAGACAGAGGGCTGCCTAGCAGCTCTAAGAGATTCCTGCACTATAACTTGTATTTTTGACAAACCTACTGTCAGGTTGCCTGCCCCACCCCCCCATTCCCCGTAAAATCCCGTCGTAAGCTTATCCAAGTCCCGTCCATTAAGCCTTATCTAAAAACTGTGTCCATAATCTTGACCTCCTCTCTAAATGAGGTGAGAAGCAAAGTCTAACCCCCCCCCCATCCCGCACCCCCCCCCCCCCCCCTCACCCTTTACCCCCGAGCCCAGACCAGGCCTGCAAAAACGTCCAAGCAGCTGTAGAAGGAGCAAACAGCCCACAGCAGGCCAGTGTTCCCCCTCCTGTCCAAACCAAACAGGTCTGAATGTGCCCTTGTGTGTGTGTGTGTGTGTGTGTGTGTGTGTGTGTGTGTGTGCGCGTGCGTGTGTGCGTGTGCGTGCACGTGTGTGCGTGTGTGTGAGGCCTGAATGTTGGCCTTGTCTCAGCGCCTTCGCGTTGTTTCTCTGCTCGCAGTGTGACGAGAAGGTCAGGGTTTCCGCCCGGCGCGTCGGAGCGCAGGGCGAGAACGCGGCGTGCTGAGTTTAGGGTCGGATATGGAAAATGGCGGGCGCCGCCTCGAGGCTTCGCCACGGCACTGAAAAAAAAAAGAAAGAGAGAAAGACATGTTGACTTTTACTGATTCAGGTCAGAAGGAAAGGAACCAAGCGACTATTAGGAGCAAAGTGTCTATTTTGTGGAGAAGAAAATAGATCAAAGACTGGAAGAATTGTAATTTCATTCCTTTTTTATTGTTGATGTGTAAATTATGTATATATTTGTACAGTTTAAGTTAATTTAAAAGCCAAAATTGTTATTTGTTCTGTGCTTCAAAATGTATCGATAGTGTATTTTTTGTTCACAGTATTTTTTACTATTTTATTGAGAAGTGTGACAAAAATGTTACATGTTTTCTTGTAGCTGGAAATAAAATGTTATATTTTTATACAAACATGCCGGAGCTCTCCAGTTGTTCATTCTTTCACCTTGATAAATAGATACACTCGATTGAAAAGAAATCACGTTACTTAATAGTACAACTACAATAGCAGATGTTCTTATGTAATTCATGTGGTTTTGGATAGTGCAAGTAATAATTATGAAGATGAAAAACACTCGCCCCAAAGCCAGGAGGAAGAAAACTAGGACATTAAATAGTTCGCCCCAAAATGGCATCATCTCCTCCCCCTCACGCCAGTTGAAACAGAGGTGACCGTGAGGTTTGTCCATATAACACACAGGCAGCTTGCCAGCACAAGTGGAGAGAAAACCAGTCACCATTGGCTTCGGTTACTGTGCTGAAGTCAATGGGGACTTGTTCTCTTTCCAGTGATGATGGTGAGTAGATGATGACAGAATCTTTATTTCTGGGGCATCTGTAATGTTCTTCAGATCATCTGTAATGTTCTTCACAGATTGAAGAAGTGGAAAAAAGACCCATTTTCTGGTTCATAAATGATAAAACCATTGAAGTATAAAGCTCATTTGTGGATCAAACTTATAATCTTGAACAAGCTTCAAATGACATCCCATATTTGAATCTCAATGTGTGTGTGTGTGCGTGTGTGTGCGTGTGTGTGTGTGTGTGTGTGTGTGTGTGTGTCTGTGTCTGTGTGTCTGTCTGTGTGTCTGTCTGACTGTCTGTCTGTGTATACGATACGATACAACTTTATTGTCAGCAGGCTGAAATTTGTTTTGCATATCATGTATGAATATTGATTGAACTGCCCTCGACCATAAGAATAACCTATACATTCTTAAAGTGAGCATAATTTTAATTGATAATAAGCTTTATGTTGTTGTCAGATTCCTTTTGTGGTTAATGTGACATTGATCACTTACTGATTGGTAACTTCTTGCACACCAAACAAATTGAATAATGCAGAAAAAACTAATTCAACTGTGTTCAGAGGGTAGTTTGGGGGAGGGGGGGGTGGGGGGGTTGGTAGGATCCTTGGTGGAGGGGGCTTTCGGGCCTTGTTGAAGAGGCTGATGGCAGTTGGGGAAGAAGCCGTTCTTTTGGTCGAGAGGTTTTTGTCTTGACAGACCTCAGTCTCTTGCCGAGGGGGAGTGAAGAGTTTGTGTCTGGGGGTGGGAAGGGTCGGCCATGATTTTACGAGACCGCTTCAGCATGTGCAGGTCCTGAAGGGTTGGCAGGTTGCATCCGATCACCTTCTCAGCACAGCGGATGATGCGCTGCAGTCTGTTGATGATGAGAGTGGCAGCAGCGTACCAGATAGTGATGGAGGAGGTGAGGATGGACTCAACGATGGAGGTGTAGAAGTGCACCATCGTTGCCTTTGGCACTTTGAATTTCTTCAGCTGCCGCAGGAAGTACATCCTCTGTTGTGCCTTCTTGGTGAGAGCTCTGATGTTCAGCTCCCATCTCAGGTGCTGGCTGATGATGGTTCCCAGGAAGCGGAAGGACTCCACGGTGTTGACTGGGGAGTCACCCAGGGTGATGGGGGAGGGTGTTCCTCCTGTAATCCACTATCTGCATTGTAGGTAGAGAGATAACAGTGAAAGTACGATCAAAATATGCAATCTTTTACATTCTCTAATTGCATTAACTTCTTGCAAATAGAATAATGGTGACGTTTAACAATTCAACAATTTGCTGGAACCCAAGGCTCCCTTGTGGCCCCCGGACCCCACATTGAGAAACTCTGGTTTAGAGGCTGAATGTAGGGAGCTCATAATAAGACATTTCCATGTGTCTATTCCATGCATTGTTGTAAATCCTTTTCTTTTGTTCTTACATAAGACAAGTTATAAAAAAGTGAACGTATCTCAACATGTTTCACTTAAATACAGCTGCTTAAAAATGATTACGTAAAAATAGGAATCTCTGTGGACTAGAAGCTTCCAAATCTTCCCCCTTTTCATAAGCTTAATTACCTTGGAAAAAGAATGACACAGTCTAATGTCGCCATCTGCTGTCCTTTTTAAGCTGTGCAATCCTCCTCTTCCTGTTTTTGTTTGACATCCTCCACATTAGAGTCTATTGGATATGATTGCTGGTTCTTGTATCTGCCATATTTCAGTAAGAGTTAATGAATTTGATTAATTTTCCATAATGTAACCTTAGATGTCAACTGGATTAGATAAAGACTGGATATGTAGAAGCAAGTGATATTGATATTTATCACAAATCATGTTTTGTTCCTCTCCGTTTACACAGTCCATGACCGTGGTAACTTACACCCTAAAATTTGCATGTCGGCTATCGCATCAAATAGTCCAGTAAACACACATATACACAGGTTGAATTAAAGTGTCATTCAGGAAAACTGTTCTTCATCAGTCTAGTATTGAATCTGCTGATTCTGGTTTAGGTGATCATGCAGAGCAAAACGGATACTTTACAGTCAGGCCTGTAAGTACCTGCACCTCAGATGTCAGGAAGATGTCAGATGTTAGAAATAGGCATGGATAAAATGTCAGCTGCTGCTATTCTTACTGCAGCTGTCAAAGACAACAAAAAGTACATTTTCAGTTCTCCTCTGCCCACGTTCTATTCTTGTCTTGTCTCTCCGGTCTCACAATGCTCTTACCTCTTCGGAAAAGTTTTACACACACACACACACACACACACACACACACACGCACACACGCACACACGCACACACGCACACACCTACACACACACACACACACACACACACACACACACACACACACACACACACACACACACACACACACACACACTCCACTTGTTCTTTCCCTTTGATAGTAACAATGGGAAGAATAATGTGAGGCTGAAGACCAACAGGGATTTAGATCTTGTGTGTCATAACCAGCCTTGTGTGTCACAGTGCGGTGATTCATGCGCTCAGCCCCCATCGCCCACAAACACAGACAAATGCAGACTGCAGTCTGAATCAATATCAATCTCTTTTTCCCCGTGAGAGAAAGTGGACTGACTCTGAATTGAAACTTTACTCTCATAGATTCACTTGAAAATGATCAGGCCAGATTAAATTAAATTAAATTAAATTAAATTAAATTAAATTAAATTAAATTAAATTAAATTAAATTAAATTACGACAATGTGTATGCAGATTGGCCTTTATCAGCTTCATAGATTGCAATTTACCATGATCATGTGGTTCAAAACACATGAGGTTTTAAAAAGATCACATGAGGTTTTATCATTTAATGATTCATTATAGATTCCAACAATGTAGAGAAAATTGTTGGTATGCTGACTTTATTGCGTTACTGCGTTCAAATTCAGAGGCTCCAAAGCATTAATCAAGACAGAAATCTCCAGATAAACTATCCAATTTATTTGTTTTTCTTACATAAAATCCACACAGTTTGACACTTTTAGATCACAATCCAGCCATTTGTCTGTTAAAAATGTCCACCTATTGCCGTGGCTTGATTTATATCTAGAATAATCAAGCAGAACTTCCCAGAAAGAGACAATAGCTTTGTACAGTACACGATGTATACATGAAATGACTGTACAACCTCCCAGCTCCTATTGTAACTGCCTTCACTTCTCACATCAATGTGCGGTGTTAAAACTAGGCAAGATACATCATTATGCCAAAGCAGAGGGAGAGAGAGGGAAAAACAGTGAGAGAAACAGAAGTCCAATAAGAGCCATTGCTGTGTGTGTGTGTGTGTGTGTGTGTGTGTGTGTGTGTATGTGCGTGTGTGTGTGTGTGTGTGTATGTGCGTGTGTGTGTGTGTGTCTGTGTGTGCGTGTGTGCGTGTGTGTTGTGTTGTGTGTGTGCGTGCGTGTGTGTGTGTGTGTGCGTGTGCATGTTATGTATGTGTTAACGTGTGTTTGTATGCGTGTTAGTAGCATGTGCATGGTGCACCTACAGTATGCTATATGTGAGGGACAGAAAGTGGTGAGGGAGGTGGTGGCGCGGTGCGTGCGTGCATCCTCAGCAAACAGCAAAAGATACACATCTCTTTTCCTCCTATTCACACACTATCTGTGCAAAAGCAGAGAGAGGCAGCTGGTAGAGAGGAGGAGGAGGAGGAGGATGAGGAGGAGGAGGATGAGGAGGAGGAGGAGGAGGAGTCAGAGGAGGCTGCGGTGTGTCATCCCCCCTGTATTGCGTCTCCTCTCTCAGCCTCGCCGCAGCTCGTGGAGTTTCTGCGCGACGCTTTCCAGCTCCGACTCGATGGCTGCCAGACTTTCAATCTCTGGCTCCTGCGGATTATATATTAAAAAAAATATCCTCACACACAATCAACTTCAGTGTTGGGCAAGTTACTTTCAAAATGTAATATACTACATATTACTAGTTACTTTCATTTGAAAGTAATAAGTTACTTTCACTGTAATAACAGCAGTAGCAGAATGACATCGCCGCCCCAGAACCATCCCGAAAATAATTTAAACCGTCTTGAAGTCAGTGTAAACCATCCAAGATTCTAAATCTCATCCTTTTCCTTTGTTGTTGTCATCTATAGTGGTTATTTGCATGATAACACACAATTTGATTAGGAAATGATTGTATCTTTATTTAAATATGTGCTTGGATTAAAAAGAATGTAACTCAATTTGTAACTTGTGTTACTTGACAAAGTAACTGGTATGATATTACTGAAATCCTATTTGTAATAAGTTATATTACTGAGTTACTGCTAAAAGTAATATATTACATGTAATATGTTACTTTTGTAATGAGTTACCCCCCAGCACTGATCAACTTCCATGCAGCGTTGTGCTGTCTTTCAGCAAGGACACGGTGTTTTCCAGAACAGCCTCTTTCTGTGTCCCATCGTGACATTTCATAAATGTATCACACTTTGTGGACCATCAACTCGAGCGGTCCCTCGATAGCTTCGCTGTGAACATTGTGCCAAAGGGCTAGGCTAGCTGCTGCTGCACCACTTTGTAGCCTCGCGGGATCCACGCTGTGTAACACAGCATGGGGACAGATTCTGTTCAGAATCTTTTTCTGGCACGCCGCCAACGCGTTGACACCTGACTCACTGTGCTGCTCACTCAGGAGCTGCACTCCCAACAAGCAGCTTCTTAGTCTGAAAACGAGTAAGAAAATGAATCATGTTCTGCATGAGTCATTGTTTGAGCCGTCGGCTGGAGCTACACAACACAGTTTACCGCACTGCTGCAGAGACCCACAGACTTTGTTAAGTGGTTTTTGTCTTGTATCCAGGTTAATCAAGCTTATTGTATAGGATTTTTTTTTAATCATCTTAGCGCACTTTTACTGGTTTATTAAATTTGCCTTTCTTTTTTCAGGATCATGTAAGTTGTTTCAGGACATTTCATTGGTAAAAGGGGAAATTGTCGTGAAGATTGTCTTGATTGGTTGAAGGTGATTTCTTGAATGAAGTCATATAATTGGCATGTATAGAGTGAAATGCATTGAAACCAGTAAGATTATCTGCCAGTTCAATGAGATGATATTTGACCAACAATATCATGAAATAAGCTTCGCAGTTCTGGAAACGAGTTACGATCACTTGACACATTTATGTATGTTTCTTCTTTTTTTTTTGCAGTGCGTTGGAGGAGAATGCGATGGAAAAACACACCCACCTCTGGCTTTGGGCTGGCGCTGCCCTCCTCCTCTAAAGCCCTCCTCTCCTCTGGACTCCTCCGAGCGATCATCTGCAGCTCCTTCTCTTCCTGCGTCGCTCCTCTCTCCTCCGCTTCTCCCGCCACCTCCTTGGAGTGATGGGACGGCGCCCCCTGCTGCTGCTGCTGCTGCTGCTGCTCCTCTCCTCCCGCTCTCTTCTTGGCCGACGGGCTCTTGGCCCTCTTGGTCCATCGCTTCAGGCTGTCCTTACTCGCCCTCTTCATCTCTCCTTCGTCGTCCTCCTCCTCTTCCTCCCTCTCCGCCTGTGTGTCGTCGTGTGAGAAGAGTGACGATCTCTTCTTCTGCCCTTCGTCGTCGTCTTCGGCCGACTTCTTCTCCTCTGACTTGTTTTCGGGCGCGTCTCTGTTTTCGTTGGATTCGTCACCTGGGGATATGAAAAGGAGAGAATTGGGTTTTGTTCTTGCTCTCTATTTCCTCACACAAAAAAAACACCTCAAACTACCTGTAGAACACTTCACTTCCCTACCATCAGCAAGAATCCACTCCTGGTAATGAAACATCTCTTGCCAGCTGGCAGCTTTGCCCACAGTAACGCTCGCTGCAGTTTATGGGAGTTAACGGCATGACTGGAACAATCAGATTGCTTGGCTAAACGCCGGCCTTTGTGTAGAATATGCACGTGCCTTTCATTGTGCAACTGGAGCTTTGCCATTTTAGCTTTGAGAAGATTTTTTTTTTTCGCATCAACGATCGGTTGGAAACATTTGGAGATGTAACTGTACAAAAATGAAGGATTAGATTGTGATAGTAAATTACACACCGAAAAGGAAATGTGCGAACTGGAAATGAAAACGTTTCTTCAGATTGATGCCAGACTAGAGGAACCATATTTATAGACAGATCGACAATTTCTGAGACACGTACCTGCATTGTGTTTTTCGCTTGTGTAGCCTCATTTGCAATTGCACAATACAATATGGAGTGGATTTGGTTATTTTCCACATTTATGCCATCACTCATCATCCAATAACTCAGAATCAAGACCCATTTCCCAAAGAACCATATTTGGATATTAAAAGGTTCTTGAAAGGTTCTTTGTGGAACTAAAAACGGTTCTCCCTACGGCATCATTCCAAAGAATAATTTTCGGTTCCATTTCTTCGCACCTTTATATTTTTCTGTGTGCACGTTCTTTTCCCCTTATGTACCATCAAGCACAGTTTGACACATTGCTGAGGATGATTGGATGTATAAGCCAGCAGGCTGCGTGCGGCTCATTGGCATTCCAGGGAGGTTGCGATATTGAATCATGTTGCCTTGGCCTCAGAGTGCCTGACTTGTTATCTTGGCTCCATTCCATTACGGGGAGTGAGGGGGGTGCTGGGGGGGAATTCATCATGTAAATGGAAGCACTGCTATCAGGCACCGTCATATTGCAGCAGGCACTTCCAACTAGAAGGCAGCTTTCATGCCCTCCGCCCTCCTTTACATTCTGCCATCAGTCTTCCTTTGGTCACCTGTGTTCGATCCCTTCGTTTGGATGAAGGTCCTTTATTCCTCCGGTGGAAATCAATTGGATTTGACGAGACCAGGGGTTTTCAAAGTCTGAGACTGTGGGCCTCCCCCCCAGACAATGCTTGGGGACAAAGCCCCCCTCTCATCATCCCCTCCCCAGTTTACTTGCTTTAACGTAGTTTCACTAGATTCCTGGATGCCTATGGGATCACGATTGTTATTTGATCCCATAGACATTAGCCTGATATTGCTGTATGACATACATCTGAAGGCATTTATTTGTTTCTGACTGTGGGAAAGTGGGAAAAACTGTAAAATTCCCCCCCAAACTACTGTATCACTGACTTATCTCTTTAACCAAATCGCACACATTTAGGCCATTCTATGTGATATCATTTTGATGACTAAATGTAATTTTTTTTCTTCACTTCCATTCACTGAGCCTCCCCTGAAACAGTTTGGAGCCCCCCCCCCGGGGAGGCCCGCCTCCCACTTTGAAAACCTGTGGACTCGACCCTTACTATCTGTGTGTGTGTGTGTGTGTGTGTGTGTGTGTGTGTGTGTGTGTGTGTGTGTGTGTGTGTGTGATGCTGCCCATCATCTCTTTGCTAACTCGTGGCTTCCTCTCAGTGGGTCCTCATTGTCGGCAAAAGGACGAATTAAAAACAAAAGACAAGCTAAGAAGAGATATTAAAAAGTAGGGAGATACACACTCGCCTTTCTTCTCCTTACTCATGTCTTCCTCCTCAGAATTCTCCTCGGACTCCGCGGTGCGCTTCTCTTCCTCTTCATCTTCCTCCCTCTTCTCAGACTTGGCCTGGCTCCAGTCGCTCACGGAGTCAGACGGGTGATTGGCCGGGCTCCGGGAGTCAGACAGGTGATTGGCCGGGCTCCGGGAGTCAGACAGGTGATTGGCCGGGCTCCGGGGGTCAGACAGGTGATTGGGCGAGCTCTCGTCTTTCTCTCTCTTCTCCTGCCCTCCTCCTCTCTCATTGCGCTCCCGTGACTCTCCATCTCTCGGGCTCTCATCCTCCTCTTCCTCCCCTCCGTCTCCGTTCCCCGTCCTCTTCTGGTTTAGGATAGATCTTTCACCAGCTCCGCCCAGAGCCTCCAACATGGATCGATCTGATAAGGGAGGAGAGGCAGAGGTCTAATTCACTAGGAGGAATTGATTTCCCGAGGATGCGGCAGCTCCTTACTTAAAAAGCACTATAGTTTATTAAAGAAGTCACATAGTATGGATTTCTTGTTTTCTTGCTAGATGGAGTGAACGAGTGGGTATTTATCAGTCGGCTTTTTATCAGAAAATAAGTAAAATGTGCACCAAATAATGCTACAATGTGTCACAGCCTTTGTAAGTTCTTACCAGAACCTGCATGTAATAGATACATATTGCTACTTCTTTTTATAGGACGTAAACCTCAACAGCAAAATAAGAGTCCTGGCATTAGCAGTGAAAGCCATCGGACATTGTGGAGGTTTTTGTCATCGCTTGTTCTTTCCTTGCCAATTTATCTGTGGCTCTTTCACACGGGTCAATGTAGTGCACTTTTCCCCCCACCGTGTGCTTATTAACAAGGAGTCTGGCACTGACTTTAATCGGCATGTGTGCACTGTCAGGTAGAAGGGCTTCATCTATGACCCGATTCTGTCCACAAGAAGAAGAAAACAAATCTGCAGAATTTAAATTCGGCACCTCAGTAACTCTCCTCCCCTAGTCCCTTAATGGCACACTCACACAAGCCGGTTTTGCGCTAGCGACACCATCAGATGGGGAGTAATGCATCATCGTGGCAGCTGTTGCACATTAGCATGCAGATTAGATGTTCCTCGAAATGGAACAGAGCAGATTTTGTTGACTTGTGATGAAGAGCAAACGGCACAACTCACATGGATGCATCTCAAAATGGTAGCAAAGCAGCAGCCTCCACACATGCACCTACATGTAATTGACTTCAGGACGGTGGCGGAGGAACCCGTTAAAGAAACTCACCGGCGACATCGTCTGCGGTCTGAGGGACGTGGGTCACGTGATCCGATGCTGCAGCAACGCCACCTGGTAGCTGAGCCCTCTCTTGGCCGCCTGGAGTGAAGTGAACGTTATGTTATTTCCTCCTGCAGCGTCTTCATAAACATTATAAGCAGCAACACATCATGCAGCAACTTCACAAGTCACCTTGAACAGCGATGATCTGCAGCTCCTTCAGGAAGTTATGGTGGCGAAGGATAGTGACAAGCCTGTCATCTGCAAAATGTGCACACACACACACACACACACGTGCGCACATCAACAAAAAATGCATGCAAAAGAAAAAAAATATGCAATTGAGCAGACTGCAGGGCGAGCACCCAGGTGCGTGTCATTCCCGGTCGGTCACTCGTTCGCAGGACTCAGCACTTTGCCTCAGGGTTGGTCAGAGTTAATTGCCCTGAAATTTACTGCTTTCAAAGCAGGAGTACAATTAATCATTTGGCCCAGAGAGACGCTGCCAGTAGGATCACAGCCGCGCTGAGCGCTGGTCTTTCTGCTGAGCCACACAGAGCTCTGCATACGCAGCAAGCACAGGGAAGACAAGCACTGTGCTCCAATGGCCACCTATACTCTCTCTCTCTCTCTCTCTCTCTCTTTCTTTTGCTATTCCTCTCTCCGGTCTTTTTATTTTATGCTTTTAGATTTTGTATTATTATAACTGTTTCACTCCCGCCCTGTCACACCCATGACTTTGACAAGCCACTCTGCCTCCCTATCCACCTCCGTCTCGTTCTATTCCTATAAGTGGTGTACAGTTTCCCTCTCACAGCGTCCGCTCCGTAACCAAAGCTGTGTGGGTAATGCTGCCGTGATTGATTTTTTTTTGTTTTTTTTTAACAACAAGGACACACATCAAGGTAATACAATGGCTCTGGAATTGGATAGTCTTGACTGAGTCTATAGTGACCCTTCTGTATACACCCCTCGGCTTCAATCCATTAACCTTATGGTACTTTCATGATGAAAATCAGAGCAAATATTAGTTCTATGAGAAAGGGGACATGGTTAGTTTGAAGACTAAGTATATAAGCAAATAGTTATTGATCGTATTCTGTTACATCACCATGTGGCCATCTTGGTAGGAAAATAACAGGTGATTGTAATCAATTAATGAACAGGTGATTACAATCAAGTGACACAAACAGCCAATGAGATGTGTGTATTGTAGCGCCATATTGGTAGGAAAATGCTTGTGACATCATGGGAATACGATGAATAGGAGCATGATGATGATGATGATGATCAAATGGCAGAGGAAGAGTACGGGACCATCTGCTAATGAAAGGATTTGCGTGCTAACGTGAGCTGACAGTGTAACGACTAAAGGGGAGGTCTGTGCCCTAAAGTGGGCGGGGCTTACCAGTCTTCAGTGTGGCCAGGCACTCCTGACTGACGGCCAGGGGGTGTGGCCTTGACAACACTGTGGCCAGGGCCTCCACAATGCATTTCATCACCTGAGGAGATGGACAGCACGCAGTTTAGTTACTGTGACACCTTGCTATTTTCCTGGTTACATATCAGAAAATGAAATTACACAAATTTTAATTGTTGGCATCTGTGAGTGTTTCAGTGACAATGACATAAGCTAATATTAAACTACATGCTATTGGTCTAAAAAATAAGTTGGTTGATAATGATGGATTGCTTTGGTAGAAAATGTATTATGTATTATATACAGTATGTAGTCCAGTTCCATCTCCCGGATCTACTTGGCCATATTTATTGCTCCACTTCTCTTGCTGTCTCTCTTGTAGGACTACTGCCATTAGACCTAATTCTAGCAAGACCTTCATCTGTCTCTCTCTCTCTCTCTCTCTCTTTCTCTCTCTCTCTCTCTTTCTCTCTCTCTCTCTCTCTCTCTCTCTATTTCTATCTCTGTCTATTTTTCGCCGTCCAGTTAAGTAGCTGCTGCCAGACATTCAGGATGTGAAATGGATCCACCACCAATACAAAACCATTAAGGCCAGGACTCGCCATTGCTCTCAAACCAGGAATGAGATCTATTGAGGTTAGCAAGGTCATATCGAGATTGCCCCTAGTGGATAAGATCTTTAATAGAAGTTCAATTGCTTTGATTAAGCATTTCTAATCACCGCTTTCCCCTTTGAGTTGGAAAAGTCATGGTGAATAGGCAGACTGTAGAGAGGCTGTAGTACTATATTTTGGTCAAAATACATAATTTAATACATTTATCAAACAGCCTACAGGTTTACTCATATCATAGCAGAGTAAGTGTTAGAGAAAAATGTAGCTCACATATAAGTATACAGCGGGCAATACAAATAAGAGCAATAACAGTAATAATAGATAGCCTACAATATAAATAATAATAATAATAATAATATGACAAGAATGTAAGCAAATATTTACCTTGACGTCCTCATTCTCCAAGTGACTTGAAGTCACTGGCAATGACAGAACTGGAAGAAAACCAAAACATGATGAACATCATAGCTTATCTTTTGTAATTTTTTACAATAGGCTACACCATAAGATAGCCTACAGTTTATATGAAGGTGTGTAGGCTATGACAATATTATGCGCTAAAGGTGGAGGTTAAATTCACTCCATCTTTTGCTCCGGTAGGCTTCCCTGCAAAGATCTCATGCGAACAGCACTGTGCCTCGACAGTGTTTGGCGCTGTCCTTGGTGCTGAACAGAAGCAGGGACGGCACACAACGCCGATTTCTCCCAACAAAGGGAACATATACCGTCAGATCTCAATCAACTTTAACAAGGTGTGTATCACTTTCTTACCGCAGTTGGATAATATTGTCAAAATGAACAATCCTCTCCCGATCATCTTTGCAAATGAGGCGCATGAAGCTCTCCAGGAACAGAAAATGGCAAAGCTTATTTCAGAAGGGGGAGATTTCCCTCTCGCCTCGAGTGAAGTCGGTGGATTACGGATTCATCCCGAACAAAACTTAGCCTTTCGTTATTTCTGGAGAGCTAAATTTCCTTCAGCATCCTGCACCGACCCCGCAGCCTCCGTCCGTCCTCTGCTCTCTCTCTCTCGCTCTCCACCGAGTCCTCTCCGCAACAGCAGCCGCTTTTATACAGCAGGACAGTGTGCGGGAAGGAAATGACATCATCCTGGGACACAATGATCACTGTGATAGCTAACAAATATTTGACTAGAAGAAGAAGAAAAGGCTTGAATGCTTGTGAAGATTGGAGGATGGATGGAAACCTCTGTCTATTCAGACCTTGTGTGTGTGAGGGGGGTATTATTATTCCTTCCATATTATTATTATTATTATTATTATTCTAGTCTGATAATTAAAAAGCTGCTTACATGGTAAAAGTAAAAGCAATCGTTCAATTTAATTACTCAAAGTGAAAGTAAAAAAGGCACAGGCTCTGAAATGTATTAAAGGGATACACCACTTTTTTGGAAGTTTAGCTCATTTGCCACATCCCCCCCAACATAACCAAGATACACCATGCTTTACCGGCACTGTCCGCTCAGTTTACAGTGAGCTACAGTCGTGAAGTTAATTATCGCCATAGAATGGAGGCAAATGGTACAGCTGTTAAGAATCTGCCAAAACACACATCTCACGAGGCCAAAATACATGTTGTGCTTCGGGTACTCACCACACGATGAAATGTTAATCCAAAATGCACATAATCTGTCTTTTTGGAAGGAAAAGAGGTCGGCGGCCATGTTTGGAAAGTAGTGCCGGCTACCTCTTTTCCTTCCAAAAAGACCAATTATGTGCATTTTGGATTCATATTTCAGGCTCCATTCTATGGCGATAATTACTAACTTCACGGCTGTAGCTCACTGTAAACTGAGCGGACAGTGCCGGTAAGGCATGGTGTATCTTGGTTATGTGGGGGAGATGTGGCAAATGAGCTAAACTTCCAAAAAAGTGGTGTATCCCTTTAAGTATAAAAAAACGTGTCAAACAGTGAAAAGCCCTGAGAAAACGTGTCCTAAGAGGTCTGACCTGGTGGCACAGAGAGTTGGCTTGCTGCCCTGCGCTGTTGAGGCTTCAGTCACTTTTGAGGTCGTGGGTTCGATCCTCGGTCAGTTTTGAATGGTGACAGCCAAACGGAAGAGACAAAAGCGCCCAGAGAAGAGCTGTGAGGAGTGTGAAGGGGAGCTGGTGGTGTGAAGGAATAATTGAGCACACAGTGACGCGAGGGCATGAGGTTGGCCGGTTTGATTCCCGCTCCACCGCCACCACCTGGAGTTAGCTGGGGGAAGGGGGGCTGCTCTCCCCCCTGACCTCCACAGAGACATGAGCAGAGGGTTATGAGACAGAAAATCACAGAAAGCTGAACTTATGCTGACATTGGAAGTCGTTTCGTTGTGTGATGACGTCTGCACTGCTGCCGCCAGGCGTAAAACATAACTTTCTGCTAAACGGCTCAGTATCTGTATATGACATGTCTGCTCTGGATCTCTTTGCACTCTGTCCACAGTGTCCATTTCTGTGGATGCGCCTGTAGGAGGCGATGTGTCACTCTGTGTATCTGCCTGTAGGAGGCGCTACACTGCTCTGTCAGCTGGTGATGTTAAAGACAGGGCAGTGCTGTAATATGTCTCCTCCATCGGGAATCAAACTAACATCTCATCTTGCTGAGCTATGAGCTGGGACTTCAGCTTCTGATTTCTACACACTCTGTTCACACTGACAATAACACACAGAGAGCATAAAGAGTGAGGTAGGATTTGAACCAGTGAGCTGAGATAGAGTCAGGGACTGACTAGACTCCTTCATCAGCTTATTTCTCAAGTGTTCAAACTATGGAGTATGATAAAGAAGGATCACTGGTGCAGCTTATAATGTGAACATTTCTTAAGCCACTGCCTAAGGCTGGGATTGAACCAACAACATCCACATGTTTATCTGAGTGAGCTATAGCCCACTTCCTCTTGTAGTATTTTCATATTGTAGCTTTGAACCTTGATCTGTGACTGTTGAAGTAGGTCTCTGACATGAAGGAGATAAGAGAGGAATATGAGCGTGTGACTTGAAAAAGAAACCCCATCGGGAATCGAACCAACCGTCTACCTGTCAGGTAGAGACAGTGACACAGCCACTCATCTCTACCTGTCAGGTAGAGACAGTGACACGGCCACGCATCTCGCTAAGCTATGAGCTGTTATGGAGATAAGGGAGAAATATGAGTGTGTGATTTGAAAAAGAGAGTTGCGCTTCACAATTAGGATTTTCGGACTTCAAAATCTTCAGGAAAGTATCCTGCAGCATTTGGTATGTCACCTGGACAAGATCTTTCCAGGTACTAAATCGGCTGGGATCCAGTAGATCTGGATGCTGATTGATCTGTATGAGGCCACCAAACAGGTGTGTGGTGAAAAGGTCATTGTTCAGAAGGTGCTGCTGCCAGCTGCTGTGCTACTTCTGAGTTTACATGAGCTCATCTTAATCATCTTATTTCTACAAGGGTTCTTCACACTACTGACAACAATAACATGAGTGAGAGGGGTTTGAACCAGCAACCTTCTGCATGACAGCATCTACTTGTCTCAGTTTGTGGAAACAACAATCAGTGTAGTAATACCTGCTGCTTTTATAGAAACCTCTGGAATTACTGAACTAGAAAACCAACCACGAAGGGACTCGAACCCTCAGTCTTCTGATCCGAAGTCAGACGCCTTATCCATTAGGCCACGTGGTCTGACTGGTAGAACAAGGTCACTTCTTTTGTTTGTCACTTTGTTTCGGTGTCACGCAGCCTACATTTTTATTTAAAAATCTTTATTTGGATATGATCCCTCCTACTACAGTATTGCTATGATGAATTCACTGACAGATCCCATCCCCTCATCAATCAACAATCACTGTTTCATGAAACACAACATCATCCATAGCAAGATTGTATACATCTAAATCTGCACCTCCCTACTTATCGAACCATTTTATAAAAAAAAAAATCACACCCACAATACAAGAGGCATTCAAACACATTTTATTCCCATGACGCACACAGATGCAGAAAAAGTAGTTCAAAGTACTTTGTAAAATAACGCATTAAATTGACAATGTACATGTATGATATATGAAATAAAATATAGCCTACAAAAAACCGCAATGCCAGCTAAAATATGCCTCTTAATTGAGTTTATTGACACAACAGTATGAAAACTTGGAGAAATCAGATGCTAACACCCACACTGAGGAACAGCTCAGCGGGATGAGCAGCTGTTTCTTTGTCTCTGCATGAAGGGCTGAGTGTTGGTTCCCGATGGAGGAGAAATGTTGTTCAGCAAACCGGTCTCCCACCTCTTTAACATGGCTGGAAACACACTGGCTGACAGAGCGCCTCCTACAGACAGTCAGCCCACCCCTCAGCCACTTTTGAATGGCAACAGCCAGAGGAAAGAGTGAAAACCACTGAGAAAACAAGTTTTAAGAGGTCTGACCTGGTGGCACAGAGGGTTAGCTTGCTGCCCAGCAGTATTGACCCCTCCATGGCTTTTGAGGTCGTGGGTTCAAGTCTCAGTCACTTTTGAATGGACAGCCAGAGGAAAGAGAAGAAAGTGCCCACAGATTAGCTACGTAACTATTTATAAATTGACTAAAAGCTCAAATATATCCTTTTGACCTATAGCCAGCCACTTCAAAAGTCATACAGAGAGAAATACAGCATCAGTGGCAGTGCCTTTGTGGTTCACTCTGTATGTCAGCTGCCTTCAGAGAGAGAGGCTGTGAGTTCAAACCTGGGATGTGCACAAACTGAACTTTAATCTGTCCTTTTTGTGGCAGCAAAGTTATTTGTATTTAAATACTAATAATAACTAATAACTAATGATTAACTACTATATGCACAAGCTGACATTTAGTAATCATTAACTAATGAATACCTACTCATTAACTATGGTTAACTAGTGATTGACTAATGACAAATTATTCATTAGCTACTCATGAACTATTAGTTAATGATTAGTTTACTAGTAACTACTACATTATTTGTGTACGTTATTGTAAAGTGTTACCGATGATTGTAATCAACGTGAAGCTGGAAGAATTGTGTATCTGTTTTGTTCTTATTAAAGAAAGAAGCTGTTTTGGCTCCTCCACAAGCAACGCGCCTGATGATCCATGTGAAAGATCCTGCCTAATTGTTTTAATATGTATTGATGTATGCTAATTAGATAGGGGGTGTTATCCCTTGAGAGTCTTGCATAGTCTGGTTTGAATTTACCCTACAACAGGTAGGGCAGGCTATATTCAAGACATGATCCTTAACTCATACTGTATTCCCTTCTGCCAGGTAACAAGGTTAGGTGCGTTATATGCTGCTCTAATCTTCTTTAATTGTGGCAATGCAAAATCACTCAAGCTAAAAAGCAATAATCTCTCAATCAAGAGTAATCGATCTGAGAGTAATCCTATTATGTCTTAGAGGAGGTACTCCATGGATTATCAGATGATAAATTAATCTGTACAAATGTTTTGAAAGTGACCTTCCAGAAACCTGCTATTCCTCACTCTCATACTACAGTCCATAATAGAAAACATGGTGAGATAAGTTCAGTTCTCCTTTGAATGTGGTATTGTGCATTTTGAGAGCGCTTATGCAAATCCACCATTAGGACTGTTTTGGAATGATATAATAATAAGATGTGGATATATCTGAATCTATACTGAAATAGCCTACTGGAATGTGATACGTCTCATACCAATTCATATCAAATGTCCCTATACTATTTTTTTTTATAAAACTGTTACAGCTGGGAAGGGTTTATGAATGATATAATTATGAGATGTAGGTCTATTTACATTATGACCAACGTAAGCATCATCCTAAAGTTGTTTGCTTTCTTTAAGCATCGAGTCTCACATGTGCATGGAACTCGTTGGTCATGTTCTCTTTTGTGCCCGACACATTCATTAAAAAACGCGAGACAATGGCAGGCTCCCTAGGCGTGGGCTGGACTGTTTGCCGTTTCAAATTTCCTATTGCGCCACGCTTCGAGATCCCAAAGATCTCATAATGATTTCAGAGAGACAATAATGGCCAATCTACGTCAGAGGCGGATCCATATTTGTCCTGCATAAACCGCCGGTGGCTTTGTTTGAACATGAAGAGGGCTCTTTGAATGCAACAATAAGGTCATTATGAAACCCATGGCAGCCTTGATCCATCCAAGATGAATGGCAGACAATGTGGATAAGATGTTGCAGGCCTAAATATTAAATACAGAGAAAATACACATTTCAGATCCCAAGTTTTAAGACGAATCAAAATGCATATTTAGGTGATAACCGCTGAAACAAGTTTCAAATGTCTTTATTGGTCATAATAAATGTCTTCCTTGAATACATCTCGAGGAGTTGCGCAAAATTCATGTAAAATATGTCATTTATTGTAGATTGATTAAAAAAAATACCTCCTCAAATGTTTAAACTATAAACACATTACAAAGGACCGGAGGTATCCCATCCTCCATCCAAAGGTTACGACTGCAGCTGTAACATGTTTACCCTCAAACAGGACTTTCAAAAACCACCCTATTCTGCTACCGGTATATACAAGTCAACTCTGCCATGCTGAATGCACACGGTTTTCGTGGTTTCATTCAATGGGTACAACAGAACTCAATTAAAATTACTGAGCAAATCCGAGTAACATGAGATGAGCTTAATATAGCGTTCACCTGCCCTGCTGTTGTATGTAATTATAGTCATTACATGCAGTCAATACATTACGCTTTGTGTTATGTGTCATGTCATGTAGTAGATGATCGTATTACACGGCTCCTTCTTTCAATGCTGGTATTCAGTGTGCATAGATAAATAGCACTGACAACATGCTCGTCAAGATCCAACATATAGAGTTTTGAGTGTTTTTGCTCTTTGCAGCATCAGGACACACAATGTGTGGCTGTACTGGCTGACAGTGTCCCCCCCTAGTGCTCAACGCATGATAAGGCAGATACAGGAGGACAGAGCAGCAGCAAAGGAAAGTAGGCCAGCTGCAGCAGCCTGGAGATTTGAAAGGCAGGCTGAGGCTTGTGACTACAAGGTCTCCTTTGAACCCTCAGAGCATCTGAAGAGCTCCCTCAATCCACCATCAAGGCGTCCTTGAACTGAACAGCTTCCGGTCTGAATGTGTGGAACTGTGTGAATGTGTTGCTTCAGGCAGTCAGTAATTTTTTTGTCACAAGTTTGGATTAAAATGCTACTTATAGCATACTTATACTTTATGCATGCAACATCGAATTATCTTCTTCATCCAATTTCAATGATCAAATTATCCAATTATTATTATATTATTATCCAATTATCTTCTTCGTTATCTATTTAACAAGATTTGAAAAGATTGAACATTTAGCACTGGCGGAAAAAGTACAAAGTCAACCCAAATTTCCATAATAGGTTCAAATTTTCATATAGCAGCAATAACTATGTTTTAAGTGTGTCCTTAAAAGCATTACCAGAATTACTAGATATTCACTTACTTTTTTGGGTCAAGGACTTCTTGGGCCTAAACAATAATTTTGGTTACACAAATAATTAACACATTGAGTGCCAGCCATTTTTTCATCCTGTAGGTAAGTTGTGCCAGGGTTTTTTTTGAGGATTCTGGCTCATTTTACAAGAGCCGAGGATTATTTTCTGTTAAGAATTCATGAACACCAATCATCTAAAAATAACTAATAGAATGTGTGCTTTCTCTGTCTAAAAGAGTTAGTTTGCAGAGTTAGTAGTTATGTAGATATTAGCCGTTGAGTACAGCATGGTTTCAGTGTCTGGAAATTTATTCAGAGATAAATGGCTTTTTGTGAAACAGTCACTTTAACCATTCATTTTTGGCATCAGTAAGACCGTCAGACATTCTAAACAATAGTTTTGAACAGTAATTTCCTCCATAACAACAGGAAACACCCCTCTCATTCAAACTCCTCCCTCCGTGTGTCTTCTCCTCCTTCCTCCTGGCTCTACAACGGGCGTGTCAGAAGCGCGTTGCTGCTGCCTGCCTGCCTGCCTGCGTGCCTGCCTGCCTGCTTGCCTGCGTGCGGACGCTCCTTGTGCGAGTCAAGATGGGCCGGGGAATGCGTGGGCGATGGGCAGATGTTGATTCTGGCCTTTCTGAGGTGTTTCAAAGTGTGTTTCACCTATAATCTATTTTGCAAATCGCTCTCCGCTCTCTGTGTGCTGCTGCCTGCGCGCGGCCGCTCTCGGGCAAGACAAGTCTGGAATGGATTACTGTAAAATCGCCTCGCCATTTCCTTGAATGGCTTGCTCCCGCGGCAGTTTTTTCTTTGATTTCGCTCGTCTGGGGGAGCACTGTCAACACTTAGTGGGTCGGTAAAATAGATTATACACATTCTCTTGCTCCAATAGTGATCTCGAAGATGTAAAAGTTGTTGATTGATGTCCCACCGTCAAAAAAAAAAAATGTTTATGTAAGACGAGATATCTCGGCTCTGGCACTCAAGCGTTGGATTATGTAAGACGAGATACCTCGGCTATGGCACTTAACGTGTTAATTTGCAATCATTAATAACCTATTATTAAAACATTTTACTTCTATTGTTTGGGTTTACAACTGCCATGTTTGTATAATAAGTAATACTGTGTCGTTCAAACTGTACTAGGCCAGATTTTATATCTAAAAATACACCTGTCGTATCAGCCTAAACCACAAAGTGGGGCTGTAACAGAGAATATTGGCCCCTAGATCCGCCCCTTTGCCCAAATGACATTCTAGTGTTGGGTATGATCACTGGTGGGAAAGTGGACCAATTGAATCTCAAGAGCGAAATGCAAACATTCTCCTAAAGAGCATTTGAGACGAGTGATCTCTCCTTCCACAGAAAGATGGACTCGCCTCCACCCTCACCAGATACTAAGAAGAGGGACTTTATATCAGAGGAGTGAGGTCACACTACATGATCTCTGGGTTTTGAGCCCCTCAAACTTCAACCCAATTAGTTCCCTCTTGCTACCATTCGGGGCCGCCAACGTGCCATGTCACCTTGTGTAGCTTTAAATGCCATTGTGGCACCACATAAGACAGAAAAAACAACAAGGTGGTTCACAAACTTTCCTTTGCCGCTGTACCTGCCTCAGCCATAACCAGTACAGCAGTGAGATGCCTGCTACAGAACCCCAAGACCTCCGAACACCAGGGGGAGCAGCAGGAAAAGGAGGGGGGCTGCCTGAGGTGGAGCAGCGGACTCAGCAGGGGACTGGCCTGACTTGGCTGCACTTGGCCGGGTGAAGATGTATGGGTGCTCCTGCAAATAGGATACAGATGTGTCAGGGACAGGGTCACTTACAGTCATGTTTAGGTGTGTCTCAAAAGCAGATAATCATGACTTAAACTCTATTTTGAAGGTTAGCATTTCTTTTTAGCTTTCCTTTTTTTCAATTCTCAATGTTTTATTGCTTTTATTAAGTAATAACTAGCATCTCGCGCGCTCGATTCCTCACTCGATGACATCATCAGTGATGTCATCACTGAACTATCCTTGTGTGTGAGAGTGCATTTATTACATCACTGATGATGTCATCAGTGGGACAGACAGAGAAAACAGACAGACTCCGAGCTCCCTTTTATATACTGATGATGATGATTATGTCACTACTGTTTTATTTAGTTATAACTGCTACTATTATTTATTTTCTTTTGGTTTGATTATTATATTATGGTATTTGCCTCTTGTGATGTTTATTGTCTGTCTGCTAGAAAGCACTTTGAGCTGCTTTTCTGCATTAAAGGTGATTATGCAAATAAAGTTATTATTATCAGCATCATCATCATTATTATTATATAAAAATCTGTGGTATAATTTGTTTTTTTTGTTTTTTTGTTTTTTGTTTTTACCACCACAAGCACTTTTTGACCAACACCAAAGCACTGCATAGAAATGTGTTGCCTATTCATCTATTGGAACTACTGAGCTATATTGATTGGAACTCCCTGGTTCTAATCAAGTGATTAATATGATGTATTCAGTAATTCAGTAACTAGGACTATTTATCTCAAAAGGTCAATAATATTTTTTATGAGCCGTTTCTCTCCTCAATCCTCAATCCTCCTCAATTTAGTCTTTCAGTCATTGTGGTTGTCACATGAATAATGTTCAAAGCTTTTCATGGTTGGTAAAAGTCTCTGGTACTGAATTGGTCACATATGCTGCCCTAAGGTATAAGTAAAGACATGTACATTCAAAGTCTTACCAAAGATGGACAGATGAGGCTGATGGGGTCCGAGAAGCTGTTCACCATAAGCTTCTCTCCCTCGGGCTGAAACTGAACAGGAGACAGAGGCAAGAGGAAGCACAGATTTGTGGTACATCACTACTTCTATTTTCACTGTAAGTTACAAAAGCGAGACGTAGGATAGATGGAAAAAGCTGCTTCCTGTAAACATCCAAAAAGCAATATCAATGTGAACAGCAGGAGGGCAGCAGCGGACTTTAGACCTCGAATATAACGAGTTCCATCCAAAACAACAGGTAGATCATTGCTCACCATGTTATTCCACAGCCCCTTTGCCAGCTCCTCGTGTCCCTTGATGGTGAAGTGGAAGCAGTCGTGAGTGAAGAAGCTCATATCGATCTTGTCGTTCTGCTCAGGGACACAAAGCGCAAAGAAGCCGGTGTTGATTTCCTGATGGAGAGCTTTGGAACACGGCTTCGCTGCCATCTCACAAGCCCAACGCTACATCCATCAACTTTCCACGAATGATTCAATCACTGCTGTGTCATGTTTCACATTGATTTACATGTATCTTTGATATTGCTCAAGTGGGGATGGATAGATTACCGGGAGGCGGGGAGGGTTTACATGTATCTTTGATATTGCTCAAGTGGGGATGGATAGATTACCGGGAGGCGGGGAGGGTCAGCGAGTTTCAGAAAGGGCTGAAGGACGACAGCAAAGTCTTCTCTGAAGAAACGATCAGTGTAGAGCAGCTGCTCCAGTCTTTTCTGGAGGGATGTGATGTGAAATCATTTCAAAGTGTTATCTCCCATCTGTCTGTCTGTCTGTCTGTCTGTCTGTCTGTCTGTCTGTCTGTATGTCTGTATGCCTGTCTGTCTGTCTGTCTGTCTGTCTGTCTGTCTGTCTGTCTGTCTGCCTGTCTGTCTGTCTGTCTGTCTGTCTGTCTGTCTGACTGTCTGTCTGTCTGTCTGTCTGACTGTCTGTATGTCTGTCTGTCTGACTGTCTGTCTGTCTGTCTGTCTGTCTGTCTGTCTGTCTGTATGTCTGTCTGTCTGTCTGTCTGTTTGTATGTCTGTCTGTCTGTCTGTCTGTATGTCTGTCTGTCTGTCTGTCTGTCTGTCTATCTATCTATCAATTTGGCAATGTGGACTCTGTTTGTCTGTCTGTCTGTTTGTGAGATGCCTAGTTAGGGGAAACCGCTTCGTATAGTCAAAGGGATCAACTCCACCTGGAACTCCAGATTGACCTCCAGCAGCTCCCGTAGTTCAGGAGAACTGCTGACCGGCTTGATCAGGCAAGAGCAGAAAGACCTACCACAGAGTGACAGAAAGGAGAGGACAGAGTGCATAGATAGAGATTAAAAGCCTGGCTTTCACTAGGCTTTGTCCAGCCAGGCAGCACACTTCATTCATGAAAAGGATTTTGCATATCTGAGCCATTCACCGACACCGGGGCCATTATGAGGGCCGGCATTTAAAAGAAGCTATACCGCTTTGAAAGAGTAGCCTAACTGCTCATGTTGCTACACGTTCAGCTCAGGCTCCACAGGCTCATGGCTTGTTCCAAATTATTGATGGCTGATGTAAATATTCATGCCACTCTATCCAGCTGCATGCGCAGCACTGTATCTACTTCTGAGTGCAGCGCTGGTTGAGCATGGCTGCTCTTGACTCTGATGCTGCACTGAGCAAGTCTCTTTGCAGCCTGTGAAGGCTCGGACCTGCTCCAAGCGCCGCACCGCCGACCAATACCTGTTGGAGGCGCACACAATCACAATCAGACAGTCAGGCCTCGCTCGCAGAGTTGGCATGCAGCCTCTCCTCTCTCTCCCCCCAGAGGGTTTTCATAGTCCACGTCCCTCGCTGATTCCAACTCAGGCGTCTTCCTTCAGTAGCTAACAAATGGAGCTCTCCATGGTGCTGAACCCGTGTTGACTCATTTTAGCCACTAATTAGCCATTTTTGCCAATTTAGTCAGCCCTAATGACCTAATTCAAAATTCCGTGCCAAATATGAATGCAGTCAGGCCGACGGTGTCCGAGGAAATTGAAACAGATATACATACATAATATGTAGGTTTGCTCATTCATGTGTAAGATGTGTAAGACTAAGAGGGTGTTGACAGACTGAGGAGGAGGAGCCTCACCGCTGCAGCAGGCAGCCGGGCGTCGGCTTCTGAACCTCTCTGAGAGTCTCCATGGGCAGGATCTGAGCAACGTTGACGATCATACGAGGAACCTGTAGTACAACATGGGCAAATGCGAACACAATGCTGTAGTGAAATTCAGAAATCTAATCCCTCCGTCCATGAAAAGATCTAAAAACGTGTTCAAAAAGTATCAAGTACATCTAAGAGGTTCGCTATGAGAAATACAAATGTGTCAAGTATTTTTTTTTACCTCATTCATAAGCATTTCCAAGGAGACGGCCATGTAGTGAACAAAGTTGTCCACTGAAAAAAGAACCTGGAAAGAAGATGGAAACAGTTATTTTTCAAGTTTTTTTGTCAATTGAACTCAGCATTCCAAGAGAAAAACAGACCTTGTCTTTGCAGTAATCACAGATATCGTTCATGCCGATGAGAATGGTCAAAAGCTTCCAGTCCTCCTCAAAGTTCAGACCCTTAGACAGGAGCAACATGCGGGAAAGAAATGACACAGGGATAGTTTTACAAAAGAAAATATCAGTAAACAGATTCATATGAAGATGACTTGAGGCTTTCATATTTTAGTCTTTAAGAGCATTTTGAGCGTATAGTTGTCCAGTTAAAGCGCAGGATCAGGGTCAGCGTCTTGCTGAAGGTTACTTCAGATTCCAGTTGCTCAGCAATCTCTTTAACGTCAAGAACCCTTACATGGTCAGACTGCAGAAAAGACAGGAAATCACTGTACCTCATAGTTTCTCAGGGTGTCGATCAAATGCCTTGTCTGGCCAGGGAGGTTGCTAGAGAGAAAGAGTTACAACACTTTTGTTAAGCATCAATAAAATGATCTAATTAATTTCACAGGTTGTACAGTTCTGTCGCGGAAAAGACAAGGTATTTGGGGAAGTTGAACTATTAGTGCTGTTATAATGTGGCCAAATAATACATTTTATGGAGTCATTTTGTTGCAGATAAATGTTCGATTTACAATGTTCTAATAAGATTGATATACAGAGTTTAAACCTTTCCATATGATTTCATTGATTGATTATGGTAGATTATAAGACATTTTATGAATCCCTGTGAGGTAGAAAGAGGGCTGACTTCGCTGTCCCCCCCCCCCCCCCCCCCTCTCTCTCTCAGTTCAGATTGAAAGTGTGTGTCACACTGGAGACGCCTTACAAGGTGTTGTCACCAGTTACTGCCAGGTTGAAGCCTGTCTCGCTGAGCGGCGCCGGCGTCCCGTGAACGGTCTTGCTGGGAGCTGCACCAAGCACGTTGGGATTGAACAACCTGAGGATATCTAAAATACACAATTGGAAACTACATAAGTATTGCATTTTCCCTGCAGTTTGTCTGTGATTGATTTGGAATATGTACAAAAACAATCACTTCCTGAGATGGCTGAGATATCAGTGATTGGAAACACCCTTACTCGCCAGTGTGATGACATCTTCGAACGAGCCGTAGCCTCCGATGCTGCGAGATACAGAATGATGAAAGAAAATAGGATGATTGCCAATACAGAATTTGTTGTTTTTTGCAGATATAACGCTCTGTAGAGGAGATCACATTGTGCTTGTTGGACCTCTGATATAATGACACGTTTTGTTTGAGTGACACTTTGAAACACTCATTTTATGTAACCAAAGTATGCCTCGATCATCAACAATAAAGGTTATGAGCATCATGTGTGAGCTGTCTGCATCCAGGACATCTACCATAGGGTTCTGCCATTGGTCAAGATAAATCACCAATGAAAGACATCATCAGTCTTTTGTAGTGTGAGATTAAGGTTTCATGCAATACTTTTTTCTACCTCCAGGACACGTGACGAAACTCGATAGGAATCCCAAGGACGTTGGTGGCATTGGCGCCTATAGCCGTCTGAAAAGAGAGGGAAAAACCATTCATTCATTCATTCATTCACTCATTCAGGACTTCATGAAAATAAACAAAACTTTGAGTATTTAGCACAGAAATGCTCATAAAAACAATGCCTGAAAAGTCCACTTCAGGAATTGGTGGGGGGAAAAATATGTTCTCATTCAAACGACACCCGGTGCATTCATGGCATTTGTATAATGCATTGTGATCTCGTGTCATGAAACATATATTAAATGTAAATGTCACAATGCACAAATTATATTTTGACAAGTTCAGCTCAGAAAGCACAGGTGCTGTTGTAGCACGCGTGTTTCAAGAACAGCAGCCTAATGATAATCTGGCAGCACAAATTGCATTATAACATTTTGTCACGATGATTTTTTTAATTGTTTATTACTCATTAATGCCTCATGCTCAAATCAATCTGCACAACTAGAAATAGCTCTGTTTGAAAATGCAGCAACACGTATTACCAAGCTGGCATTCAATATGCGAGAAGAAGCGTGATCACACACAGCAGATATGACTTCTACTCTGTACTAATACAGCTGAGAAAATAACAAATAATAATAACACCTACTGTCAGAGAATCCCCCAAGGCAGCGATGACTTTGATATCCGCCGCCTTGACTAATTCAACTAAGAACAGATGGAGACGGAGAGAAAGAGTGTGAGAGACAGAGAGAGGGAGAGAAAGATTCCAGACAGAGGCAATCAATTTAATCTAAGGCCATGTTCACACTACAGGCAAATCAATCTGGATAGAATCATTAATAGGTCATTAAAGTTCACAAATCAGATTTGGCCTCCTAGTCTGAACATGGCCTAATAAGTGTTTCATCTATTTGACCACAGATTGATTTTAGCAGCCTTGACACACCTGAAGAGGGGACAGACGGGGATGGACTCATGTCCGGACACCGGAACCGAGCATGTTTGAAGTTCACCGGTCTAGTTTTCTCTGGAAACTCCTGCTGGGGGGAGGGCGTTACAAAGTTACAAAGTCATAAACCAATGAAATACTTTTCTTATAATATAAGAAAAGTATTTCATTGGTGGGGATAATCCTACTTAGAGGGAGCAGCTTCCAGTGAAGCAAGACGTCTTGAGAACTAGATACATTTATTACAATTTTGATTTCTTCCTTGCAGCGTGTGCCGTTCCTAGGGTAAATACAATGGCACAAAGATATGATTTTTAACTTGTGTGTGTCCCTTGTTTACCTTCAGGTCTTATCTGTTTCAGCTGTGCTTGTTCTGCACATACTCCACATGCTTGCTGTGCTGGCCCATGTGCTGCTGTCTGTCGTGTCGCCCCATAGTAACCTGCCTCTTGTCTTTAATATGATCCCTGTGGCCCTTACTCATAATAATCAATTATATTATGTTCTTATAACATATTAACTAACCGCCTTGCTATCGATCGATTTCCTTTTTCTCCAATTGCCTATGTTCAATAGCCTATGTTTGATCTATATTTCGTTTTTTAAGCACTGCCCCTGGCCCCACACTGAAAAGGCTTTTTGGTCATTGAGATTACAAAATGATTCTAAATGGATTACCGTATATGAATGTGTTATGATTATTATATGAAGGTTATATTATGAAGATGAAGTAAAATCAGTGAAATAAAAGTAATACCCAGTGCATCTTGTTTTCAGTCTGCGTGTGCAGACGAGGTTAAACGGCACTGTACCTTGCTGAGAGTCTCGTTGCTGTAGTGTCGGATCCCCTCCTCGTACTCCCACCACCACTCGCTGCCTTAGAGACAAAGTGTCCATGTGAAGCTTTTCAAAACACCCTAATAGGGCCACTTTTTCCACACGTATCTCTGAACTACAAATGATCAAACGCTACAAAAGATCCACGAGTGATTTTTCTCTGGGACAACCCATATGCACTACATCAATTGGTTCTCATTCAGAGAAGATGAGGATATTAGTCCTCACTTTACTACTCTTCTGTCTAAAACACCTAAATGTTTTGGTGGCCAGATCACACCTTTATATAGACCAGATACCCAGGCCCTACTGTATTTCACAGACTGCTCTAACAATATAGGCACAGCAGCGACTGACATGTGTAGCTTTGCCCCCCCCCCCCCTGCTTGTTCTAGCACTTACCTTTGACAGAGCAGGACGCTAGCGCACACGTTGCCACGGTAATCCAAAGCCACCCCATAGTGGTGTGTATGGGCCCGTCAATGGGTCACCCCTACCACAATGTGATGCTCCGTTTTTCAGCACTGTCACTTTATGATGCTCGCCTTATCTCCCCCCACCCAAATGCGTGACAAAAGTGACAAAGGGGCCCAGCAACACGCTGTCACACAGACACAAACATAGCTAAGCTTGTTATTGAAATTATGCATTTGACTGTCCATTCATTGTCAGCATTTGCTTCATGTTAGCTTTGATTATTAATTAAAGCAGTTTCCCTATTCCTAAACCTGTTATCAGCTTTTGGAATTCCAAATAATCTTCACGTTCCAGCAGGGCGTCGTCAAATGAAATTGGCAACCGTGAAATATCCATATATCATTTATTAATTTTTCATTATAAACCTGTCATTGCGATGGTAAAAATGCAGTCTTCGACAATCTTGACCAGTGTTTCATTTGAGACAGAAAAGGTGGGTTGTTGTAAAGTGAATGCAGGAGTCCATCACTGTCACAGGTTGGAATCGTGTTTCCTTGTTCATCCTGGCAATAACATTCTACTGTCCTATACAACTTCACACACTTCATGCAGATGTATTGCCAGATAAATTAAAATCTTGCTCCATATATACTAGACAAAAAGGTACATACTGCAGACCTCAACAAATGGACTTCCGAGCAAAATTGCATGTGGCAAAATTAAGTATCTAACAATAATGACAAGATGTTGCATCTTGTTTTGTACCCCCGGGCCGCGGCCATACCGCGGCTGATTTGGTTGCCATTTCAAGCTCATATTTGGGGACCATCTGAGCTGAAGAGAGTAGCTGAGGGGGAAGAGGTCCAATTTGTACTTTTGGTGAGAGGGTTGAAATTCTCACAAGAGCTGAAGTCAAACACAAAGAAATCGCTTCCATTTCCTTTTAACGAAGCAACGATCTAAAGAGCATTAGGTGCTCCATGTTTCTGCCTCGGCTAACACGAGGCTTATTGAACTAAAGCTGAGATGAGAGGAACCATCACAGTGCTACATAAACCAAAGAACTACAACAAAATCAAAATCTGATCATGGAAAAAATGTCACCCCCCATTACAACGTATACCTTCAAAGAATTGTGCAAATCCGTCCGCTGGTTAATTTCATTTGACAGCATAGATCAATTCTTCACTGACATTTGCTCTTGAAAATGAGTTTTTTTTTTAAAGCTCATGCACTCTGCTACCAGGCCCGTAGTCTGCAGAGTGAACGATGAAATATTGATCTCTGGTTTTTCAAACGGTCAGTGCGTTGGGGATTTGGGTGCAATACATAACTCACTTCAGACAAACTTTTTTTTGCTCATTCTAGCGGTGTCCGCCATGTTTAAAATTTTAACATCAAATATCGACCTGTGTATGTAGGCTTAAATCTGAGTTATCCATCACACAAGCATGGAGCATCCAGCAAGTTTGAAATGACTGTTACCACGGTCTATTAAACTCAACTGAATAGCTCAAGAGGTTTCTTGTTCTTACACCGATGATATCCTTTCAATGCTGGTTAGAGTTACAGTAGCAGTGTTACTGATGCAAACGCAACATAAGCCTTCTATTGATATCTGAATAGGGGGTATGCAAAGATATGAAACTATAAATGATTTGCTAACAAATGTTGCTCAACAGAACAAGTTATTAATTCAACTAAAAGCTGTCAAAAAGGTTATTGACCATTTATTCTTGATGTGTGGAAAAAGTGCCAAATAAAGATGATAAGATGTAAGATGAGCCAAATAAAGTCTGTAAGATGATATGAGACCAAGTCTGCAAAATTATGGGGAAAAAACATGCAAAAGAGCAAAAACAAGACTAATCCTTTATCAACGGGACTAGAGCTAGCTAACAAAATGGTTTCAGATAGCATTTTCCTGCTTGTGTTTTTTTCCTAAATACGGGACAAATTGAAGTGACTTACATAAGTAGGTCGACTGAATTTGAATACCTTCGAAAGGGGAGAGTAAGAAGAAACAGATGTGACACTGATTTGCTGATTAGACAAGTCCAAAATCCCTTCGATCTGGCAAACCCCCCCATGGCTATTTCCACGGAGAGGAGACGGGCGCCTCTGGCAATACCCTGAGTCCCAAACTAATAAGTCCCAAGTCTGCGTTTATCCTCCGGACAGCCTCGTGTCCATAAACACCCCCTGCTGTCAACTGCTGCAGCTTTTGGGCTCCAGCATATTTCAATGGAGAAAGAGTAGTGAGACTCAACAGTTCAGTGGGAAACTTAGCCTTTTGTAGCATGTGGAGGGGAGCAGGGAGAGCGGGAGCGCTGCTCACAACTAGCAGGTAGTTAGCCAGTAAACATTGGCTACTCCGCGGGGGGCGAGCTGGTAGAGCCTCCTTTACCACACTCCCCTCTCTCTCTCTCTCTCTCTCTCTGTCTTTGACTGCCCCCTCACTGCCATGTGGCGTCCCTCTCACTGCTGCTCCTGTTCCGCCTGGTCCTGGCGCGGGGCTTGTGGCGTCTCTCCTTCAGCCTGGGCCTCGGCTTGGGCTGCCGGCGGCTGCTCTTGAGGCGCTCTGGCAGGGGGTGCCGGGGCGGGGGCTGGAGGGCGAGGGGGCACTACGATTTGGTGCTGGCGCTGTCGGTAGGCGATGACCGTGCCCAGCAGCAGGGCGATGACGGTCATGAGGTAGAGGTCCCACTCCGGGCCCAGAAGCTGGTCCAGGTCCACCTGAGTTACTAGCTCCGTCACCTGACAGGGAGGCCAAGAACGGCCCGGACGAGGACACAAGCAGCAAGTTCATCAATGTCAGCAATGTCATGAGTGAATAGTTTGGCTTTTCTGTCATTTTAGAACGCCGCGTTTGCTAATGTGAAGCCGATTTGAGAGGGCCTGCATGCATTGAGCATTGAGGAACATGTACTCACATTGAAATCGTGCAGGTACTGCAGAGCGTACACCAGACCCAGCTTACACAGAGCCAGGAAGACGGGGACCTGGGCGTCAGGACTGGCCTCAGCAGCCATGTCGTAGAAACGCTTGGCTAGATGGATGTCCTGCATAGCCAGATGGAAAGGTTGAAGCACAGAAGTCTGTCTGCATTTTGAATTTCTGATGTTTTTCTGCACCAATCGATGGTGTTCCTATGTTTTTATGGATCCTGGTGTGTGTGTGCGCGTGTGTGTATACGCAGAAAGTAAGACATTGAATCCTCATGCCCCACCTGTTTGATGCCCAGGCCTTTCTCGTGCATGTAGCCCAGGTTAAACATGGCCTGGGCGCTGTGCTGCTGCTCTGATGCCAGTCTGTAGTGGATGACAGCCGTTTCGTAGTCCACATCTGTCCCGTAGCCGTAGAAGTGGTAGTCGCCTAGCTTTATCCTCGCCACAGTGTAACCTGGAAAAGACCATCAAATGCACCCGGCTTTCAGTTTAGTCAGTGGGGTTTGGTTTGTGAGTAGCAAAATCCAGCTAGTGTTCCTATGGCATTCTACTGACTCTTTTAATCTGACTGATGAACCTTTTCATATGTTTGCCGACAGAGAAGGATGCTATGATTTAAGAGGTGAATATAATTTGAAACAGCCGTGTGCTCGCACTACTCTTAAGAGCATGTGTATTACAGTCTATGGGGTGACTCTTTGGAACAGACTGGATGACAGGATCAAACAAAGTGCTAATATCTCCATTTTCAAATCTAATAAAAAAAAATATTGAATCAAGAAATACATTGAATCTTGATTCTTGAGTAGCTCGGATTTTGCTGTTTTTTTGGCAATGTCCTTTTTTCCTGGTAGAGTATTACTGTGTTATTGGTGGGTGGGTGTGCCTGGTCTGATGTGTATTCTGTACATTAATATTATTATGTTATTGTGTGTGTAATGAAAGATAGTGTTGTATATGGTGTATGTTGAAATATACATTATGTATATAATGTATAATATATGGTGTGCATGATGTATATTTTTAATATACATTTTGTATAGAATTGTTGTGTACATTGTATAAATTCTTATATGCATTGGTTCAACACAAGTTAATATCAAAGCATTGGGTTATTGGGGTAATATTGGAATGTATTATTAGGAATAAGTATTGATAGGGTTATGTGGGTGGATTTATGATATTGTGTGTGTATGGGTAAGTTTGTATACGTATGTGTATATATATATATACTGTACATATATATGTATGTATGTGTATACATGTATACATGAGCGTGTGTGGAGGAGCGTGGGAGTTGGGATATGCATATATAGGGATGTATGAATTTGTTTATGAATGATTTGGGGGCAGGACTCGATAAGCCTAGGCTTCTTCCGGCCCCTTTTCAAACAGTTCGCCTTTTTTTATGTTTGAGTTTACATATTTTCCTTTTGCTGAAGTCTATTGGACCGTTATGTTTACTGGTTTTTTCACTTTATGTATTGTTTTAACTGTTTGAAATAAATCGTTTCAATCAATCAATCAATCAATCAATCAATATCATAGCCTCTCCCATTTTGCCTGTTACTCTCCACTGTAGTCTATCAAAAAAAGAGGCAATTGCCTTAAAAAAAAGAGCACAGTAGTGCAGGGGAAGCTGTGTGAGGGAGTGTCTACAGACTGACCCTGTGCTGCAGCTCTTGTCCAGTGGAGTAAAGCACGAGGGTAGGTCTCATTCTCAGTGAAGATCTGTGCCCCTTCTGTTTGAAACCAAACACAAAAACCCACACAACGTTCAAATGGTGCCATTAACATAATATTTGGACAAATAACACACTGATTCAGAGTGAAAGTCAAGGAGTCAAGCCATCGTTGGAGAACGCCAACTTGTCCATGTTTTCTCTTACTCTGGTCCAGAATGAAGGCCACATTGCTCTGAGCCACCTCGTAGCCCTGCTCAGCCAGCAGCAGGTACTGGACCAGCGCCGCGTCCAGCTCGCCCTCCTTAAAGCTGCCGTAGGCCGCCATGACGCGCTCTGACCAGCGGCCACGCTCACACACGTTCTTGAAGAGCTGCGACCGGGACACACAGGCACACACAGGTAAGGGCCTGTTCAACAATGAGGCACAGGGAAATTTATCACCTTCCAACTTTAAAGAATTAACATAAAAGCATTAAAGGTCCCATTCCGTGCAAAAGCTGTTTTTACTTGTAAATGCATATATACTGCTGTCAGCCCTCCCTGTAATGAGTGGTCACACGCTCAGAACTGCCACAGTTGGATTTGTCCCTATCCAGCGTCCCCCTGCAGTCTCCTCCAAGCCACACCCCCAAACGCGTCGTTTGCCCAGAGAGGAATCTGGAGAGAATATCGACGTCACTAGCTTCCTCCTGCATACTGCGCGGGTCCCTCTCACACAAGCTACCTGCACCATTTAGTCTATAGCCACAAAATTAACACTTCTAGCTGGAGCGACGCCAACTGTACGTGATCCAGCAACTGCAGAGGTGCATTCGGTAAGTCTAGGCATTTTGAGATGTCCTCTTTAGCGTAGTACCGTTAAGTTAACGATAACTTGCAACCTTGGGAAGCGACCAGATGAGGAAGTGAGAACTCCGTCACAACAAACGGGGTTGCTATATTTTCGACAGATTAATCCAGAATCATGTTTTATGGACCAGAGACACACGTTTTTAAGAGGTTACAGCTGCACGAATTGGGACCTTTAACATAAAAGAAGGTCAAGCGAGACCGCTGCAAGATGACGGAACAGACAGTAGTGGAAAAGAGCAAAATAGTTCCAACAAGCAGTTTATTAACTGCTACCATCTGGCCTTGATGGACGAGTTGTTGTGGAGAAATAGTATAAACGATGACTTCTAAGCCTAGTGACCTCTAAGAATTAGAGATGCATAGGCATATGAACTCTTGAATTAAATAGTATTCCAAATTAATTCAATAGAAGAAATTCAGAAACTGCAGCTAATGTAGCAGATTGCTAAAGAACCATACGTTAAAAAGAGCTAACAAGCAGCTTATGAACTGTACAGCCTGGGCAAGCGGCAACTGTTCATTACATCACAGCTTTGCACTCAAGTGTGTACGGCCGGGAACGACACACTAGCCTGACGCTGCCAGATGGGGGCGGTATTGTTTTTGCGTGTCTCATTGTGTAAACTACACCGCCCCCATCTGGCAGCGTCAGGTTAACGACACGCGGCAACCGGAGGTATAAAATGGACGACAAATGATGGGGAGGGCGCCGTACAGCACGTCAATGTGTCATGGCTACCAGGAAGAAAGACAGTTATGAAGGGGTGGAAGCAGCAGCAGCGGCAGGTTGGCTGACCTCCACCGCCGTGTGGCAGGAGCGCATCACACCGGTGCCGGTGGCGTGCATCTGGGCCAGGTTGTAGAAGGCCAGGATGTGGCCCGCCTGCGAGGCCAGGTTGAAGAACTTGAGCGCCTGCTTGTAGTCCCGCTTCACCCCGATGCCATCTAGGGAAGGAGAGGAGGAAGAGAGAGAGAGACATTGAGTCAAACAGGGTGAGAGAGGAACGAAAAAAAAAAAAAAAAAAACGTGTGTTATAGTCGATAGAAACTGAGTGAAAATGTTGGGTAGGAGATGGGGAGAGAGCGAGAATGATCCAGCACAAGTGAAAGACAGAAGGGTTTCAAAGCCTGTGAGGCAGCAACGTGATTTTTTTTTATCTTTATAAAGGAGGACTACACAGTTCTATCTAAAGGCTATCCAAGACTTGATGGGGAGCTGCAAACAGGATGGAGATGGGCGAGCAGAAGAGCACCATCTCCCAGGGAACTGAACAGACCCAAAAAAAGGCTTCAAGGGCCTATGAATTAGTTAAAGGAGAATTTCACGTAAAAACAATGCTAATTTATTTTGCACATGATATCACACATATCCGAAAACTGTCAACCGTTTTGCAGTTAAGTTGCAGACCAGTGATGTAATTTGTGCTTGAATGACGTCACTGGTCCACAACTTAACGGTGCAAATAAATCAGCATTGTTTTTCTTTGAAGTTCTCCTTTAAGCAAGTGTGATTTTGATCTCTTAGTGCAGAAATCCTATTCCACTTAAAGCTCAAGTGGAATATGATTTGGATTCAAACGGAGGCAATTACATAAACAAATCTTTTCATTAGTGACTTTTTTTTATGCTTGCCCTTGTTTGAGGAGGCATGACAGGAGACGAGACTATAGACCTTATTCGATTGACGTCACTCACGTACTGGCACGCCCACCGCCTCCATATTATCGACATAGCGATGCAGCTCTCAAGTGACAGCCGATGTGGAGCAGCGTTTATAGGAAGCTAGCCGCTGTTAGCGTTACCTGTATCGTTCCAATTGTGTTCGGATGGTGACCTGCGTTACACATGGCTGTAGTAATGACAGCAATAAAGTCCCCGTGGTTTGTTTCTATCTCTACCGTCCACAGACGTGAAGGGAGCGAGACTGGGGATACGTCTCAGCAGCACAGGAGAGATGTGTGGATAGTTGGGAGAGACAGGTGAAACTTTCTGACAGCTCCTCACAGCAAAGTCTGTTCACCTCGTTCTTTTGTTTATTTATTACAGGCATTAACGGCAGCATACAAACAACAACTGTGGGTTTTTGTATTGCCGTCATTACCATCGCTTTTTTGTAATGGAACAGAAACGACAATAAGGCTGTTACTAGTTGTCAGCTGCAGGGCTGTGTGCGCGCAGGACGGTATGTCAACAATATGGCGCCGTCCAGGGTTAGCGAATAATGTCTATAAGACAAAAGTAGTGGTGGTGTGCCGAAAGAAAGACGCACGCACACAAAAACACTTACTATAATACATGGTGCCCAACTGGAGCTGCCCGTCCACCCAGCCCTGTTCTGCTGCCTTCTGGAAGTACTTCAACGCCAGCTCATAATTCTGCAGGCACACAAAAACTCACCATTTTTTTTTGCACTGATTTCAGCAGAAGTGACAGTAACTCCGCCAGCTTGTCATCAATGTGAAAGTCACCAAATCACTTTTCTGAGATTTAGATTTGAACTATTTGTATTATACCAACAAGCTGCCCTTAGCAACAGACAACAAAAACTGAAGATAAAAAAAGGTTTGGGTGGGGATATGCTAGCCCTGGGTAAACCCAGCCTCCACATGACCTTTATCACATAGATAGAGGTCACGTGGAGGCTGGGTTTACCCAGGCTAGGGGATATGCCATCCTACATAACCTTTAGAGATATGTTCAATGGATGTAATATGTGTAAAGGTTCCTTACCACTGGGACACCTCTTCCATATAGGTAGGCCATGCCCAGGCCACTTTGTCCCACTGGATTCCCCTGGGAGGACAAGAACAACCAATGAGGGAAAAGAATGATGACAAGAACAACCAATGAGGGAAATGAACAGCGACGAGTGTTTTTCAGTAAGCCACAATGTGTAGCACTGACACAAATCTACTGTACAACACACTGTGAGGGTTTGTAATAGGAATGCTGTATCTCTGCGTGCAAGGAATACATGGAATGATGAACACAGATACAAACGGATAAGACAGTGTACTGTATGCATATATAGGATAAAAGACCCGAGCTAGATACTGATAAAGATAAAGTCGTCCGTAGCTGGGCTCTTACCAAGTCAGACGCCTTCTTAAAGTACTGCAGGGCCGTCTCGTTGTTCTGAGGGACAAACTCGCTGCCTTCCGAGTACATCTGAGGGAGAGAGGGAGCCACAGTCAACATTTTGACAACTTTATTTTTCATTTTTATGAAAGGCTTTTCCCTCAACAAAAACTACAGTGATATGATTAGAAACCCTAGCCTGTTATTTGGAAATAACAAACCTCAGAATGAGTTTACTGGCCAATCAGAACTGAGAATTCAACAGAGCCATCCAATGATAAACAAATAAACAATAGCTTCCGACACCTTTCACACAGACTAGCGTACTGAGAAAAGGCCTGAGAGGCATCTGACCCACCTTGCCGAGGAAAGCCATAGCGTGTGTATTTCCTGCATTTGCAGCCTGGTTGAAGTAATCGTAGGCCCTCTGGTGGACGGGAAGGATCAGAAATCCAGTTACTGGCGTGAAAAATACATCCACTGTGGAGTACTGTAGAACCGAACGAATACAACTCTGACAAAATGTTACCTGATGATTCTGTTCTACTCCACGTCCTCCATGCAGGTGTAGCTGACCCAGTCCCACCTATCGGGGCAGCAAAGGATCAAGCTAAGTCATTTTCAAGCTTTTCTGTGACAGACTGAGAACACTGCATGGGTCCAAAACAAATGGAAATGTTGAAATGTTGTTACAAGTTGTATCAATCATTAGCTCCTGGCCATACAACTCTTAAGGCTGGATGCAAATAAAGACAGCAACTGTAACCCTTGACAACTCGGCACACAGAAGATACACTGTTACATCTGTAACAACATATATAAACGAACTGAAACCGTTTAGACCATATCAACATCTTGGAGTCATTAGAAGAGGAACCAAGACATTTGAATATACAAGATTTAATCATTTTCTCATTCTTACATTACCAGAATAAACTCCCGCACACTGTCTCCACATGCAATAAAAAGTTGAATCAGAATAACGTTTCGGTCGTGAGACCTTCATCAGATTCTCTAGAGAGTCTCACGACCGAAACGTTATTCTGATTAAACTTTTTATTGCATGTGGAGAGACAGTGTGCGGGAGTTTATTCTGGTACTGTGTCAGGTTTTGCCCTTCTCCGACGCACCTGTTGAGCCTAGGTGTGCAAAAGCTTTTTTCCTTCTCATTCTTACATTAAAAATCGGAATTTGCCTCCAACTGAGCATTTGTGACAAAAAAGCGACCATGAGGTCTATTTGACCAGTGCTTGCGATATTGTCAGCTGTAATCATAAACCTTTCTAAACCTAAATAAAATTCTAAAGTGGCATTATTTGAGTTGATAGGACCAATCTATGATGAAATACTGATATGTATCTGGGGGAAGGCACTACAGTATATCAGCTCTGGACACTGATGGCCCACTGTACCTGAGCCTGCACGTCTCCCTTCTCAGCTAGGAACTGGTAGTACTGGATCAGGTCCTCCTCCAACATCCCACTGGTGGAGCCGGGGTTCTCCACCTCATCCAGCAGCCTGATCCGCTGCACTGCAGAGCCCCCTGTCAGCGACACGTCACTGGCCACTAGAGGGGGGGTAAGAGAGTGGAGTGGGGGGAAAATGAGAAGGTGAAAAATTATTTTTGATCAGGTTATGTATCCAAAAACATCTAATGATAGTTCTGAATGTTATACTGCTACGGCCTTGTTCTACCTAATACAGAAATAAAAGCAGTAGATTCTCACCCTGATTTGCCACAAGTCTATAGTGTGTGAGTGCTGATTCGCAGCTCTGGGGCACACCCACACCTCCCCAGTATCTGTAGCCCTAATAAAACAATGAGAGGAAAGGTCGATTTTGTATACGTGGGAAGTAAAGTGATTATGTCAGGGATGATGGATCCTAATATGGACCAATCAACTCACCAGAATCATATGAGCTATCAAGTTTCCACCCAAAGCTCCAAAGGTGTAGTAAACCAAGGCCTGAAAAGGAGTGAAGAACAAGCCAGATTGAATATACTATCCACCTTATTTCTAGCTGCCATGATGCCCGATGGGTGCTTCTTCCGCTTCCGGTGTAATAGACTGTTTTGCAGTCTATGGTTTTAACTTGACAAAAAAAACGTCTATGAGGATTTTACAGGAGAGCCATTCTGCTCTACAGCCGTGTCGTTCGGGTGCTTGGATAACGTAATGCATTGTGGGTAGTCGGCTACTGTGGCTAATGCTAGCGGCTAGCGTAATAGTTACTTTACATGGCAGTAAAACGCCATTGAATGACCAAATTGATTTAACTTTTAACCATTTCGAGTAACACTGTTTCCATACGGACCCCTAGAGTTGGTTTGTTGTTTATAACGTGACTATATTTATAACTTTTATAACGTCCTCCAGTTTCCGGTTTATAATTCGGGATCTGCAGCCGAGTATAACAAAGGAAATGGCAAGCTGCAACAATAAGTCACGTTAAACCGGACCTTGTACCCACAATTATTTTTTACAGTGGGGCATTCAAAAATAAGGTGGATAGGGAGAGAATATACAGATTGAATATACTATAGGGAGAGAAGCAGACACAACTTCAAACATACCAAATCAAAAAAGTACCTTAGCTTGACTGGAGTTCACTCCCAGCCCTGCAGCATATAGAAAGCCAAGCGCCTATGGAAGAGAACGAGAGAACTACGTCGATACACGGGTAATGTCCGAAATACGCGATCACATCTCAGGTCAAAACAGAAACTGAATTATTCTGCACTATTCTCTGCGTGAGATATTGAGTTTGTGGTTAACGGACGAGAGCTGTACCGTCTGAGCTTTGGGCGATCCCTCCACGGCAAGCTTCTCAAACAGCTCTCTGGCCTTGGTGACGTTCTGGGCCATGTAGTCTCCAAACAGCATGGCATAGGCCACCTTCTCCATGGCTTTATGGTGGCCGGTCTCCGCCACTTTCAACAGCTTCTCGTACCATCTGAGCGAGCGGTGGGGGGTAAGCAGAGGTGGCATGGTTGAGGTTGGATTAATACAGACAGAGTGTACACAGCGAGCAGTAGGCTCACATCCAAAGCAAATAAGGATGTTCTGAGTAAAAGCACGTGAGCGCTGTCGCTGGAAACAAACCTGCCAGCACATGCCACTCAACAGTGCTTCCGTTATGCGCTAATTGCTGGACTTTTACAGTTAAAAATGAATCAAAGTCCAACAAATCAAAATCTCCCGGACACCCAAGTGCAGTGAAAATATCTCCCTCGAGATAACTACCAAAAGAAGATCTAACAACACCTTTACAATCAAATATTTCAGAAGAGAATCGAAGGCTAGAGTGGTGAGTGAGTTGCAATCTGCTGTGTTTGGAAAAGAATATTAAGACATCTTGGACCTCCATCAATCTTGACGGTTAAAATAATAAAAACAGGACAAAGAATTTTCCTGTTATCATAGCTGCATAAGACATGGTCGATGTAGTAGCGTCTAGCTTTCTGCCTCATTCTTCAGCTTGACTCTCTCTTTCTTAGATGAAATGGTTAGTTAGGTTTCAACTTTGCCAGGTTTTGATTGAAACTCCAGATTTATAATTAGGTCTGGGGCATTAGTTGCCCAGATCTTTTGATCTCAGAGTGCTAATTATACAACTCACTCGTGGCTCAAAACCTGGCCGAGATGAAAACAAATGTTGCTCAATTAATGAAATACCTTACCCTGGATAATTTTTTGAATAATAATACTAATACTAATACTAATAATAATAATAATAATGAAAAAACACATATGCCCAGTGCCATGCTCCCTGCCAATCTTGTCCACAGACCTCTTACAATATCACCAAATCCAAATGGTTCTTTTATGAAGGTATTGAGATCAAGATGCCCTAAGAAGAAGGACGTTACAAAAAGGATGGAGAGAATCAAGTTGAGAGGGAACAAAGGGTGGAGGAAACTCACTCTTTCTTCTTGCTCCTCCTGTTTGTGGAGTTCAGCAGGCGGAGGACAATCTGATACTCCACCTCAGCGTCCTCCATCTGCCGTCTCTGCTCTATCTGCTCCTCCGCTAAGGGGAAGAAGGGAGGACAAAGCCATTGATGTATAGATGTATATGAATCATGAAAGGTTAGTAGCCATTGGAAGCAGTGGGGGGAAGTGGTCATTTTGAAGCTGAAACCATAGTTTGCTGTCGCCTGTCGGAACTACTATTTTCACCATCAGTTTCCTGCTGTGGTTTCACAAAGGCTTGTATTTGAATAGTTCATGTCATGATTGGTAAACAAGGAATTGAAGAGCCTGTCTGTAATTCTGCTTCATGACAAGGTACTACAGTAAAAAAAATTAGTGATGATTTCATTGCTTTGGCTAAAAGTTGATTCTCTGACAGTGCCGCCTTGAAGACTAAGGGCTAATGTCCACCAGCTCCGGAACAGATGCGGTACGGCTGCGAACAGACCCACACTCACGTCTGACTATGCACGATCCGACAAAAATAGAACAGGTGCGTAATTTTTCCGTACCGCATGTATCGCCCATGAGAGTCGATCCAGCAGTTTTGCCGGATCCGTAACGCATCTGGTGTACATTGCCACTTACTCTCACAGAAGCCCCATTTCTTCTCCTGGTCATAATCGTATGTGGTGGCACACCACAGCCGTCCATCCCTCCGGCCCACAGTGGTACAGTCCAAGTACTCTTTCCCCTGGAAGAGGAAGGGGAAGATGCAGGGCTCTCCGTTGGCTGTGCCTCCATTTACCACAGGAACTACATCAAAATAAAAATACAAAATAAAATAAAAATAAGACGGGCAGTTATTAAGACAGTATTGGGCTGTGCATGGAGTTTATTCTTTAAATACTGTATATTTAACAAACTAGGCATCGATTCCTAGGCTCGGCCGCTGCGCGGGCTCGCTGGCCTCGCCTGTCATCACTGATGACATCATCACTGAACTATAGCCTCAGCTTTAGGGTAATTAATCTGCCCTAATTAAAAAATCAGGCTCCGTCAGGTCACCCGCTCAGCTGTTCTTTTTAGACTTTCTGAAAGTTTCAGCTTCAGATAGACAGACAGACAGACAGACAGATAGATAGACAGACAGACAGATAGATTAGATATTAACATGTTTTGTTTTTCAAAGAAACAACACTTACGAATTTATAACTGAATGTTGGTTATTTAACTCCCTCCCCCCCCAAAAAAAATGTATGATCTTTGTACAAGGTAAATGTGAGGCTCTGTGTGAGAAACAGGAAGGAGCTACAGGAAGTAAAGGATTCATCCCTGAGTAAACTGATGTAATTGGTGGCGAGAGGGGCCACAGGTGCAAGCGCACTTTTAATTTCTCATGGGGTTTAACCGACGCTGAGAGCTGTGACGACACCACACAGCTGCCTAACGCTGAAAGCAGGTTAGCATGTCAAGACTCAACAAGGCAACACTCATTCTATAAACACAGATTATGATTCAATATAGGGGGGAAAACTGCAGACAACAAAGCCTATTATATAAAGCTCCCATTGTCCACCACTGTCATATAACTGCTACTTGAACTTAATAATTTAGCGTGGGAATGAATTCACACTAGCTGAAAAGTGCAAATTCCAGACCTCAATCTCAGCTTCAAAAGCAACTCTCAAGGCCAAGGACACTCGCTCGCCAAAACCCAAATAGGGCGAAAGCTATGAGGAGAAGTCTCTCAGTCTTTTTAAACCCCTGAAATAATTATATAGGACTTTTTGGGGATATTGGGGTGTTAATGCACATTGCCTTGAACCATGCTACTGTCTTCTTGTCTGTCATACATACGTACATGACCTTTTCATAGCAAAAATCCTGATAGCCAGTGTGCTACGCCATCCAATCCTGACATATGTGTTGTTCACACAGTCGTCAAACCACTGTACTCAAATGAAATGCCTGCTACCAACTCATGATCTCTGCCTCACACATACAGAGAGACACATAAACAAGCCGACAATACACTAAGCCCCGGGCCCAGTTGCACCAAGCACCTTAGGTTAAGATTTCCCTTAAGAGTCAGAGTTAAGGTGTCCATAAAATAGAATCGGCTGCACACAAAACACCCTTAAATCTTGTGCTTACGTTTTCCAAATGTTTAACCTTATGGAGAAGATTTAAGGGTGTTTTGTGCAGCCGATTCTATTTTATGGACACCTTAACTCTGACTCAAAGGGAAATCTTAACCTAAGGGAAAGCACCCTGAGATCTACCAGTACATCCCCGATATACTGGTTCAACTATTAGCTCTTACTCTCTTTAGGCCTCTCCTGAATGGGAGGGGGCTGGCTGGGCAAGTCCTCCTTGTCCTCTCCCTCCAGTCCACTGTCCTGCAGTCCCTCTTCAGACCGTCTCTCCTCTTCTGGCTGGCTGCTTTCCCTGCGTGAGCTCACAGAGGCACCTGCCACAATCCTTGCCCCCACTGGGACCTCATCCTCTTCGGAGTCCGGCTCATGGTAGGACTGGGGCAACGACAGAAAAATGTGTTATTACAGAGGAATGGATGAAAACGGGGGAAGCACATTACATACAGAAAATAGGCAGAATACATGTAACAACTGTAGACGACAACCAACAGATATTTCCTCTTAAAACAGTCTCTACTAGCCATGTGAGACAGTAGTAACAGAGCAGCTGGGAAAGACTAGGTGCTAAGGTATATTCAATGTTGCTTTGGCTGACATCTTGAATAAGTTTAAAGAACACCTGTCAGATGCAGTGTCAATATACCATTATACTAGATAGCAAGCTCTACATATAGATTTACCCTCAGGCGCTTCTGACAGCTTGCCTGAAGGCTCACTGGGGGAAGCGCCCTCTTACCTTGCTGTCTTAAAACTTGTGGAACCCCGTATCGTGCATTAAACTCAGTTTATTTCTGCATTCTGAAGGTTTCGATAGGGTCAGATGGAACAAACTTGTCGGAATCCTATTTGCGTCAAAAAGTTAGCGTTTATTGTTGTTTTAAAAGACCGAGTTAGATGAAAACCGGCTAGTGTTTGGGGCCTGACAACCGAGGCACGTGCACTGGCTGTTTTAGAGCCAAAGTCACACCCTCTTCCAGGTTAGGCATGAACTGATATGAACAAAGGGATTTTCCGCCATTCATTTTTCCAGTCATTTTGTAAAATGCTTATAAATAGTAATAATAGTAGTAGTAGTAGTAGTAATAACAGTTTTACTTGGTCAAACCAAGTGATTTGGCTATATTTAGAATCAGGAGAGACCATATAACATAGTTTTTTTAAGGGTCCTGTTCTTAACCCGGAACAGGGCGTGACTTTGGCACTAAGACCGCCAGTGTGCATGCCTCGGGTGTCTGGTCCCAAACAACCTTTCATCTAAATGTGTCATTTAAAACAATAACCACAAACTTTTTGAAGTACCTAGGATTCCGATAAGTTTGTTCCATCTGATCCTACCGAAACCCTCAGAATGCAGAAATAAGATGAGTTTAATGCACAATACAGGATTCCACAAGTTTTAGGACAGTAAGGTAAGAGGGCGCTTAAAAATAAAAAAACATCCATATTCCCTATTATACTTGTGCAAATGAGATCAAGTTATCAGCGTGGTGTTGTTTAAGACAATAAACCTAAGATGAATCCCCCAAGCAAGGTAGCAACAGCCCTTGACATAAAAGGGATGAGAGGCAGGCTGCATGAGTATAGTCTCTTATTATTAATCTCCTTTACACACTGATCTGCATAAGTCTACAGTATCACCAGGGATTGCTTGCTCTGCTAAATTGAGTTTGGACCCAGGCAACAAATAGCTCATCACATACCTTTAATTCTGGAACATCATTCCCATTTTGCTCTTCATCTGCAAATAATAGATATCAGTAAAGCTGTTGCGTGAAGTTGGACATTAATGTAAGCAGTTTGCAGGTGTTTAGGAACGCCAGCCACTAACGTTAAGGCTGGCCACAGGGAACAGGGATAAGGAGTTAGCTACTTACCAGCTGTTATTCCTTTGACGGAGAATATCAGGAGAACGGTCAAAAAACTAAGTATTCTAGCAGTCTTTAAAAAACCCGTATAGCCCATTGTTTTTGTTGACAAGCTAACAGTCTGCTAGCTGTAGCTGCTGTTATTTCTATTACTGAACATCCAGTTACAGTTTCGTCCCACTTTGAAATCTTGACTAATAACGTTAGCTACATTAATATCTCGTGTTATAACCTAGCCCACAGCCACACTTGAAATCAGAACCTAATATTATTTTTGATGACAACTTAGTTAATGTTAACGTTAGCTATCAAACAACATGGTAAGATAGCAAAATGCAAGCTAGCAGACCAGTAGTAGCCAGCGAGCTATTTCAGACTTGTGGTGAGCTAATGACGTTGGCTAACAAGCTAACGTTAAATACAAAACACGTAACGTAAACAAGGCGATCTCTAGAACAGCTGCACTTGCTCGGTCTAAACGTTGGCTACCGTTGCTTAATTGCCAATTCAAAACGCCGGACTTTAACGACGAGTAACGAGTTGCAAAATCTCTACCCTTTCAGCTCATATCACAGCCAAATAACTACCAGTTAGCATAGCTATTATAAGCAGCCCACTATGAACGACACTTCCTATTTTCTCCACTCGACCAATCGCAGCACGTTTAGGCTGACAGTTAGCCAATGGTTGGCATCGAGAAATATGTCGTCCAATCAGGTGCGTACACAATTATGTTTCTACTTCACGGGCATGTCCCATTGACGTCCACGACACCAACAAGTTCCGCGCACGAGCAGCTGGAGCCGCTAGTATCACTAGGACGAATCAGCGTGACGTCACTTGCCACCCAGAAATGCGGAACCCCGCGGCAGTTATTCGTATGAGTTGTGCCAAACAAACGTTAATATCTCAAAAACTATAGCCTACATCACATGGCTTATATTTTGACATTCTGAGTGAGAGCAGAAGTAGCTCAAGAGTATGATGTATAATTATGCATGTCATGTTAAAGTTGTGTGACTGTCACGGTTTTCAAAATGTAAACAGAGTCAGCCGGCTAGAGTCAGACACTCAAGCTCGGCGGATCCATACAATAAACAAAAATAGCAATGGGGGGGGGGGGGTAATAAAATACTCCAATAAACAACTAATGTGTTCAGATTGTTGAATGCAAAAACAGGAACACGAATATCTCCAATCACTATTGATAACTATACACTCACCTCCCCACACTATAGCCTACATTTTACATGGACATTTACAGTAGGCTATATGAACTCCACTATGTCACTTTGAAGGTCTGGTACTTTGCACGTTATATCATTTGAAAATTGTCTTTGTCTGCTCCATGTTTTGTATTGCTGTGACTGCTGCGCTGCATAGGCTACTGCACAAAGACAAATGACTCGTTTGTAACACGCTTACTTAGGCTACTATGGCTATTAAATCATCTTGAATCTCGAACTAGCCTATATAAGCTTATAGGCTACTGTTGCTTGTTAGAAGCCTTCTTTTATAGCCATAGTGAGCCAATGCCCTTGCAATGCTTCACAGATTTTTATATTTGATGTAGCCTAGTAAATATTATAGACCTATCTTCTATGATTAATAAATCATGCAAAGCAAAGTGGTTTTTATTTATCTCTAAAACACAGTCTCCCTGCTAACAGCTCTTTTTACTATCTGTTAATTCAGTAATTTCCCTCTGTTCAGGTCTGCTTAATACTAATACTGTCTCACTAATCTCATGAGACAGGACAGGACCCAGGTGAGGGGAACAGGATGGCACCCACTACCAAGGTTAGACATATAGTCTACACACATAGAATTGACATGCTGGCACACAAACTTACACTTTAAATTCAATCATAAACATATTTTTATTCAAATCAAAATCATAGAAATCTCCTGTTAAAAGACTGTCCATTTAAGACCATGGAAAGACCATTTCGATTGCCTTGTAAATATGTAATTTATGGTCTTTGTGTGCATCTATAAATTGTATAAACGTCTAAAAATGAGATTATACTCCAATCTTTAAATAAATCAATTTAGCTTTTCCCCCCTGACACCTGTAAAGTAGTAGGCAGACTTTTGCAATCCAAGCCGATGTCATCAATCTCCAACCAATCATAATTGAGAAGAAAGCTGATGTCATAGCAGTGTACGCCTTCCCACTCGATGAAAATCATCAATTGCGTCTCCCTGTGTTTTGGTTTTATGGATGCACAATATATCCACATTCATATCGGTATTGGCTGATGTTAGTCATTTTTTTAACACATCGGCATCGGTCCGATGTTGCAATGTTAATATCGGTTATCGGTATCAGCCACATTTTTCATATCGGTGCATCCCTAATTGGTTTGCAACTAATGGCCATGTCCAGACTAGGAGGCCAAATCTGATTTGTGAACTTCACACACACACACACACACACACACACACACACAGTGTGTGTGTGTGTGTGTGTGTGTGCGTGCGTGAACCAAGCTACTGTTCCACTATTACTAGCTACAAATAATAGGAGCCCAATAAGTAGCCTATAAATATAGTATGGAAATATGGATGGAAGAGCTGCAAATTAAGTTACAAAATTCCACTGTGTGTAAATAGCTGTGGACTTAATGGCTTAAGACATTACAAAACATCTCCAGTAAGATATGGTCAAACACAAAACATTTATTCTTCATCTATCAAATTCCTAAATATGTCTACATCAAACACTGCCATTCACAACACACTTGAAAATGTTCAGCTGTACACAGAAGTTTTGTTTGATATTTTCGTTTTTGATGAAAGTTTGTCTATGGGCACGCGTGGGGTAGCCAGCCTCCACATAATGTACCGTACTATCAATCACGAAGACAGGCATAGCCTGTGATGTCACGTTGAAGGCTGGGTTCACCCAGGCTGGAGGGTGGTGGGCAACAACAAATTAAGTCACCATAGTCCAGATCATCTTAGTGCGGTTACAATGCCTTCCTAATGCATCGCCTTACTGGGTATGAATACTGCAAACATTCAAACAGAATGACAAGGTGCATTAACGACAGACTGATAAACACTTGGATAAAGGTTGTATAAACCAAATGATCTTGTCCCAGATGAAGTCCACATCCTCCCGAGCAGCCACGTGTCTACAGTGCTGCAGGCCACTGTGTTCCATTAGAGAAGGAGGTCACCAAAAACACAACATATCAAAATGACTTTATTCTGAGGAAAGTTGCAGCGTGCAACTGTTGGCAAACATCAGATGCTGAATATAAAGTCCATTTGACTGAGTGTTCATCACAGAGCAGACATCAGTTGTGCATCAGTCCAGTTTCTGCTGCTGTAACACCGCTGCTGCTGCAGCCTCCTCGCTGGCTCTGTAGCCCAGCAGCTCCGTCCTCAGCTCCCCAGGCTTGGGTGGGATGTCCGGTATACTCTGACAGACATACAGACATACAGACAGACAGACAGACAGACAGACAGGCAGACAGACAGGCAGACAGGCATGCAGACAGACAGACAGACAGGCATGCAGACAGACAGACAGACAGACAGGCAGGCAGGCAGGCAGGCAGACAGACAGACATAAACACACAAATCAGTGAAAAACATGGGAATTATCATATTACTTTTGTAAATGTTCCCTGACTTTCCAGACATGTATTAACTTGACTCAGGTGCACACTACCAGTCAAAAGTTTGGACACAACACATTCTCTTTATTTTTTACTATTTTCAACATTTCAGGATAGTAGTCGAGCTGAACCCAAAAATGTTTTTTCTTTTCTTTTAGTTCAAATACCTGGGTATGCAGTGCACCTATTTAATAATGTAATGCTAAACAAATCACAAAAATCGAATTTCTTTTGTTTTTCACACTTTTTCACATCAAAAGTTCATTTTTCAAGATTTCATTGATAACAGTAATGTACAGTTTGCTGACGTCACCTAGTAGGCTACTATCAGATTTCTACCCCATATCAACCAATCATATCACGACATGCAGCTGTCAATCAAATCTTCATTTCAGGATAATTTTCTCTTCCAAATTAAGTAGAAAATGGCGCCTAGTGCCTGTCATCTGGCAGAATTCCTATCCCATAAACTAAGTACTAACTTGGCTAATTGTTAGAAACATGAACAAAAAACAAATACTATAATCTCTAAGAATGCAATGGCTCGAATGCAATGGCTCGTTAAAACACGCATTCCAGGAATATTATTTACATTTATAACGCCTCTCAATTTGTTTTCAGTCTGAAATGGACTCAGATGCACGTGACGAACGGGTTCGGTAACGCTTTAGAATACAGCCCGCGAATAAGCATGTAGTTATAGTATAACAACGGGGTTTAGGGCTGTAGTTATAGTCTAACTACGGGGTTTAAGGAGTGAATTAATACTTTAACCAGAGGGTAACAAGATCTGTACTTATAGTCTAACTACGGGGTTTACGGAGTGTAGTTAGAGTATAACAACGGGGTTTAAGGAGTGTAGTTAGAGTATAACAACAGGGTTTAAGGAGTGTAGTTAGAGTAGTATAACTACGGGGTTTAAGGAGTGTAGTTATAGTATAACAACAGGGTTTAAGGAGTGTAGAGAGTATAACTACACTCCTTAAACCCCGTTGTTATACTCTAACTACACTCCTTAAACCCCGTTGTTATACTCTAACATCAAAACTATGAAATAACCCAAATGGAATTATGCAGGGACCAAAAAAGGTGTTAAACAAATCAAATCAGAAGTATCTTGTATTTTATTTAGATTATTTAAAGTAGCCGTCCTTTGCCTTGATGGCAAAGGCTTCAGAAAGAAATTCACACACACACACACACACACACACACACACACACACACACACACACACACACACACACACACACACACACACACACACGTGCATAAACTTTATTTATATTTGTCTAAAACAATTGGTTATGGATTTAAGCATACACTTTTAGTTTTAGATCTAAATGTAAGATGGTAAGAATGAACAACAGTACATTCAATCACTTGAGTCGAAACTTTTGACTGGTAGTCAACTGGTAGTGTGGTAAATGGTAAATGGACTGCATTTATATAGCGCTTTTATCCAAAGCGCTTTACAATGTGCCTACATTCACCCATTCACACACCGAGGGCGGCCAGCTGCCACGCAGGGTGCCGGCACAGCCATCGGGAGCAATTTGGGGTTCAGTGTCTTGCCCAAGGACACTTCGACATGCGGACTGGAGGAGCTGGGGATCGAACCACCAACCTTCCGATTAGTGGACGACCCGCTCTACCTCCTGAGCCACAGCCGCCCCCTAATGTGGTGAGACAAAGGAGAAGCCCGGCCGGGAGAACCACAGTGCCTCGACTCTCCATGCACTGATGTTCCGGTCCCTGCGGAGTAGTTCCACAGCAGCGGATAGGGGTTTCTTGGACCCGTCTTTATCTTTATCTTTATTGCTTATTTGAACAGGGACAGTACACAATAAACATATTGCACCAGAGATAGCTAAGAGCTCATTTGCATCTGTAGTCCGCTAGCAACATTGTAGAGGAAGATTAAGTGGTCAGATCCGTGAGTGGCTGCTGCTGGGATACAAGCCGAGGTGTAATGAGCCTCGGCTGGGTCGCCTGGGCGAGTGTGTATGATGTTGTTACATCACTGACGATGTATTCCCAGTTGCATTTAGAAGATGTAGTGTGTAATATGTCGGGTTAGGGCATATTGCAGTGAAGCCTGGCCTCCCCCTTGCCAGGTGCATCTATCAGGTGTATTATTGTACTAGTGTATAGTTTACAAAAGCAACAAAAGGAGTGAATTGTGTCCCTCACCAGATCAGGCAGGTAGTACTGGTGGACAGCCTGTGCTCCTGCAAACATGGACAGAACACTGGCCCCAAACATCCTCAGGTAACGAGGCCAGGACACACCGGCTGGCATCTCCACAGACAACAGCCTTTCACTCAACCTGGGAGGGGAGAGGGCATGATCAAATAACCAATCAAAACCTGGGAGGGGAGAGGTCATGATCAAATAACCAATCAAAACCTTGGAGGGGAGAGGGCATGAAAAAATACTCAATCAAAACAACAACATTCAAGTAGATAAAATGTACAAGTACAACATGTAGTCACTGAGGCTCAAACGTTTGTCTATTCTCAGCAGGGTGAAGATGCCATCCATGAATTGAATTGAGAATTACGAAACACAACAGGACATGTTCCCTGACAGCTCTTGCATCATCCACCCCCCCCCCCCCCCCCCCACCCACCCCCTCTTCCTCCGATACATCCATCTGGCGCTGATGACAGCGAGCCACTTGCGTTGTTTGAGGAGCTAGTGCAACGGTGGCGCTGCGCACGCGGCGACCCGGCTGAGGGCAGCAGATGGTCCTTTGGAATCTGTACATAATGCAACAAATGTTTATGTATTGTATAATATTGAAGTGTGCCTTTATTACTTTAAAACTAGTAATAATGTATCTCAATTCTGTGCCTTTATTACTAATCTCAAACTAGTAGTGATGTTGTAATTATCCACTACTGTCTGATGTGAACCAAAGTGCCCTTCTGGGACATGTATTAAACTGATTGATTGATTGATTGATTGATGTCATTGCATTCCATTAAATTCCACTTCTAACTGTTGCTCTGCTATTCTCATTAATCACAAAGCCTGAGTGTTCATCACAGAGCAGAGTGCATCAGAAAAGTTTCTGCTGCTGTAACACTGCTGCTGCAGCCTCCTCTCTGGCTCTGTAGCCCAGCAGCTCCATCTTCAGCTTCCCATGCATGCTTGGGTGGGATGTCCAGTCTACTCACTCTCTCTCTCTCTCTCTCTCTCTGTGTGTGTGTGTGTGTGTGTGTGTGTGTGTGTGTGTGTGTGTGTCTGTCTGTCTGTCTGTCTGTCTGACAGACACTGACAGACGCTAGCTGCTAGCGTTAGCTAGATTGCTAAACCGACTAAGTTTAGTTACACACATGCATGTAACCGAGACGGTACTCAGCAGCAAATTACCTTGTTTGGTCCTGACACAGAAGAGACCAGCTCAGTAAATAACCAGTAGTTCCTCGCCGACACCAGCATTATCCCATGTCTACCTTACCCCGCTCGCCGGACGCTTCTGGCTCATACTGAGCTAATGCGCTCAGTATGAGCCAGAAGCGTCCGGCGAGCGGGGTAAATGTCTACGCATGTCCCATACTGCCTGTCATTGGGACCAGGGTCACTTTCTGTTTCGCTAACACAGAGAGCAGGAAAAAGCAGTAAGCTCTCACTCTGCCCAACTTCCGGGTACCACAAACGTGGTTACAAATGTGTGTGTGTGTGTGTGTGTGTGTGTGTGTGTGTGTGTGTGTGTGTGTGTGTGTGTGTGTGTGTGTGTGTGTGTGTGTGTGTGTGACACAAACGGTTCCCTAGCAACACAATTCCGTAAGACTTACATAGGCTATGGTAATTTAATGTGATATTGATTGATTCACTTGTTAGCCTATTTTTCAATGCATCTTCACGTTTATAGCTAATTAACAGAGCTTATCATTTAATTTAATTGATATTGTTATAAGAAAATGAAGTAGGGCCTAGATTAGTACAAAAGGTAGACAGGGACACGCACATCCAAAGCTAGGCCACACTGGGCCTGGTGCTGGATCAAAAAGGTACTCACAGTGAAAAAATAATGGTCCACACACCAAGAGGAGCTCCCGTTAGGGGGATCATGTCTATGTTCCCCGGGTTCTATGTTCCCCGGGTTGTATATTCCCCCCATGCCTAAACCTAACCTCCCCCAGACCCTAACCCAAAACCTAACCTCTCCCACCCCCACGCCTAAACCTAGGTCGGCATTGCGGGTGGTCGGCATAGCGGGTGGACACCATTGGGAAAACCGGGGAACATAGGACCCGGGGGACCCCAAATCGGACTGAGGTTGACAGTATAAAAGAAGCGAAGACCTTCGAAACCGCGCACTCTAGACGACTCTTCTTCAGAGACAGTTTACGAGAGCACTTTTCACACTTGACTCTTTTTCAGAGACAGTTTGAGAGCTAGAGCAGTTTTCACACTGGACTCTTTTTCAGAGACAGTTTGAGAGCTAGAGCAGTTTTTACACTCTAGACGTCGACGACTCTTCGTTGAGACACTTTTAGAGAGAGCACTTTTGAGACGGAGCATCGGCTTGCAAAAGGACGACCGTCATCATGATGCAGGTAAGGTATTTCAGTGCAAATTGCGCGGTGGCTAAAACAATTTTTTGTTTAAAAATGAGATGAACAGTGGCTGATGTATTTAAATTAGCTAACCACGGTGAATTTAGCTCTCTAGTGAGCCAGTGTCCAAAAAATATTGTCCGTGCGTTACAGTTATATTATGTCAGCCAGGTAACGTCGTGTGATAGCATGCTAACATTAGCCATCGTGCTAGCTGTAGTTTAGCTAACGACCGTTGAGAAATGGGCCCGGGGAGCATCGGTAGCATTGGCTTTCAAGAGGAACACTTTTCTCGACCGTCATGATGCAGGTAGCTAGCGTTAATTCGATGCAAATTGCGGGTGGCTAAAGAAAATTCTTGTTTTAAAATGTAACCGACAACAAGACACAAACGGCCGGGGTTTGAGTCTGAGATGAACAGTGGCTGACGTATTTAAATTAGCTAACCTAACCACGGTTAATTCACTTTAGTCTAGTCAGCCCAGTGTCAAAAATATTGTTCGTGCTTACAGTTATATTACGTCAACCGGGTAACGTCGTGATAGCATGCTAACGTTAACCATCTTGCAAGCTGTAGTTTAACGTTAACGACACTTGAGAACCAGACACCAACGGGCCCGGGGTTTGTTTGTTAAGTTTGTTAGCGCAGTATCCTTAGCAGAAATTTAACGTTAGTTCAGTTAATTTGCTAGCTAACGTTGTTAACGTGTGTGTGTGTGTGTGTGTGTGTGGGGGGTGTTATTACAGCAGAGTAGCAGACAGCTGTATCGTTAGCTAACGTTAACTAGCAAAGACGTTAAATTAACTCCATTCATCTGTGCAAATCCTCCCGTTATCACACTGCAATAACTTATAGCTAAGAATAGGCAATACACACTATTTTTCACTTTAGCCTACTAGTAAGCACACAACGAAATTGAGGTGAATATACAGTGAAAGTGAGTGCAGGTGAAGATGGCGTTTGACCTTTCTCATCCCCCCAGCCAAAAAATCTCCACTTCAGTAGGTTGATGGTGTTGATGGTGTATGTTACTGTCGATGGTTATGCTGTAATGCAATTGATGCCCAAGACAAATTTCCCCTCGGGGACAATAAAGTTGATCTGATCTGATCAGCAGCACTGATTATATAACATTGCCCCCGGGCTGCAAGTAGAGTATCACTGGCTTAGCTAAATGCTTTACTGTCACAGCATCAGCATAATGTAGTATACAGCAGTAGTTCTCAACCTGGGGGCCGACCACCTGCAGTGCCGACAGTCCGCAATGCCGGGGGGTGGGAGAGGTTAGGGTTATGGTCTGGGGGAGGTTAGGTTTAGGCGTGGGGGGTGGGAGAGGTTAGGGTTGTGCACTGCTTGTGGGCTATCGGCATTGCGGGCTGTCGGCACAGACGGGGCAGCCCACCAGGAGTCCTCGAGGGAGTTCTGGGGGGTCCCCAGCAATCTAAAAATAGACTCCGATTTGGGTCAGATAGACTCATCAAATGGGTTCATGGCTGTAAGTGTAAATGAGGGCTGGTTGATAAGAAAAAGGTTGAGAATCAAAATGGTTTCACTTTCTGTGTGAACTAGCTTTCTGTGAACTAGCTAACACTCTTCTTAATGTACTGCAGGTCCATCCAGTGCCTCCCGGATACGCCGGTGAGATACCTGTGTCCACCTGGGACAACGGCCTCCTTATGGTAATCCATGCTGTTTATTTGGTCTTAATCTGCTGTGCTTTGGCATTGGAGTGTGTATTTAATTAAATAAAATTTTATTTTTTACTTTCACAAAGGCAAACATTCTGGAGAAAGAGGAGGATCTGTACAAGATCCTCATGGAGGAGGAGGAGGAGGAGGAGCAGAAGGAGGAGGAGGAGGAGGAAGAGGAGGAACTGCCCCCGGGGTTCTTTTCGTTTGCAACTGTCATCTATATAGAGGATATGGATGAGCCAAAGGGAGACATGTTGCAGCTCTGCCCCGAGATGGAATATGTCAAAGACATTTATTCCTATCTGATCCTCCTTGAGGTAATCCATTCTGTTTATTTGCTGTTACTCTGCTGTGTGTCTGCAGTGTGTATGTTATATTACAAGTTGTGTTCTGTCTCCATAGGTGCAACAGGGCGTGCGACCGAAGTACCTGGAGGGTCATGAACAGCTCACTGGAGGCCACCGAGCTGAGCTAGTGGCCACAATGATGGAGGTTCATTCCCGCTTGCAGCTGCTTCCAGAGACATTATTCCTCACGGTCGCCATATTGGATCGCTTCCTACAGGTACAAACTGTAAAAAAAAAAAATCTTGTTTAGCTTTCTGTGTGAACTAGCTTTCTGTGAACTAGCTAACACTGTTCTTAATGTGCTGCAGGTCCATCCAGTGCCTCATACAAAGATGAAGCTTGTCGGTGTCACTGCCCTCCTGTTGGCCTCAAAGTACGAGGAAATCTACATTCTGACTCCGAAGATTGCACACTTGGTGAAGATGGCAGAGGACGATACAGTCACAAAAGCAGAGATTGAGGAGATGGAGCGTGTCATGCTCAGGAAACTCAATTTCGACCTGGGACGTCCTCTGCCCCTGGATTTCCTCGCATGGGCTTCAAAGATGGCAAGGGTGAGTTTGTCTGCTAAATACCTCCCAACACGTTGGGGATGAATACTACATGCCTACAATATATATATATATATAATGAATAGATGTCGGAGAGTTTGAATTTTGTCTCCTGTCTTCATGTAGTTGATGTCATCAGTGCTCTCAAAGTGATTGTCTTCTGTCTGTCTAGTCTCCTGCAGAGACACAAAAGCTGGCCAGGAGCTTCATGCAGTTGAGCCTACTGGACTATAACATGGTGCACTATCGACCATCTGAAACGGCTGCTGCTTGTCTCTGCCTCTCTCAGCGGCTGCTGGACGGTCTGTGTTGGGTGAGTTTACCTAAAGTCTAATAGGGCTCCAGATGGAGTCAAAGGTTGACTGAAGCAAGTCAACATGAGTTGATAAGACTTAAAGAATGAAGCAACACATGAGTGAATTGATGTCTCTTGTCTTGTGTTGCAGTCTGCTACGCAGCAGCAGTACTCCTGCTATGATGAGGCCCACCTCATGCCCATCATGCAGCGCATTGCACACAATGTGCAGCAGTTGACGGTGAGTAGTTGGTTGCCAGCAGTGCAGCGTCAATAAGATGACATGGCTTTTTAGCATGACCTCATTCCTTGTCTTTCTCTCTCCAGGCTGTTCAACCCATGTGTGGTCCAGGAGGAGACCAGGAGGATGAGGAGATGTGTGGTCCAGGGGGAGACGAGGAGGATGAGGAGATGTGTGGTCCAGGAGGAGACCAGGAGGATGAGGAGATGTGTGGTCCAGGAGGAGACGAGGAGGATGAGGAGATGTGTGGTCCAGGAGGAGACGAGGAGGATGAGGACATGTGTGGTCCAGGAGGAGACCAGGAGGCTGAGGAGGACCTCCTTAAGGTAATTCATGCTTTTTATTTGGTCTTAATCTGCTGTGCTTTGGCATTGGAGTTTGTGTTTTATTTTATTTTATTTTTATTTTCACAAAGGATAATATTCTGGAGAAGGAGCAGGAGATGGCCGGGATCCTAGATTTTGATGGGCCTGAAGACCCACTCCCCCCCGTAGCAGAGGACCAGGACCTCCTTATGGTAAGTTAATCCATATGCTGTTTATTTGGTCAGTTTTAAATCAAAAATAGGAAATGGAGACAGTTACAAAACAAATATAAATGAAGAAACAGATTGGTGCACTTGCGGAGAGACAGTTGTAGCTTCTTCTCTTTTTTCCTCATTGAACGTTCTTTTTAGAATTATTTTCAGCTATATCAGATTACTTTTGAAATGTAATCATTAAAATGTAAGTCTACAGCATTTTGCCTCTGAATCATCAGAGACAAAGCCTACTGTGCCTACTGTCTGACTCGAGGCAAACAGCAAAGAGACTGCCCAGTGCCCACTCTCCTTGTTGGGTATTTCCTCCTTGTAGACCAGAGTAAAAAGCATGTGATTGACTTACTCTTCACAGGTGATGGAGGAAGCCTACCGCCGGGACGCCACCTCCAAAGACCAGCTGATCAGTGAGCTCAAATCCAGCAACGAGCGGCTGGCGGCGGAGGTGAAGGAGCTGAAGCAGGAGGTGTTGGGCGTGCAGGGGGAGAAGCAACAGACGGAGCTGGAGCAGGTCCAGCTACAGAAGGAGGTGCTGAGCTTCCAGGAGCAGATAAGCAGCCTGGAGACTCACCTACAGGCTGTTCAGAAAGAAAGGGATCAGCTGGAGACCCACATACAGGTAAGAATAATCATCAGAATCAACTGAACAAACTTTACAAAGTAGTTTCACGATTTAATCAGTTTTTGAAGGCCAATGCCAATATTCTTTGGAGTGAAGCAGTTGATAGCCACTAGTTTGTACCAATATTCAATATCTTTAAATTTCGCTATTTTCTTGCCAGGAAAATGTCAAGGATTCAGTATACTCCACCAAAAGAATGTTATTTTTAGTAGGGTGGAAAAGCCTCTGAAACGACATGTTGTCCATGACACACACAAAAATGAAACTGAAACCCAAAATAAAAGTATTTTAGGTGGGTGATCATTGATGTGTACTTAATGTGCCTGTTGCATATTGCATATTTAAATGACTGCTAGATACTATATGCTGCATATTGCATATTTAAACGACTGGTAGATACTATATGCAGCCAGAGATGACCTCTTTCTGTAAAACCTTCAATCAGGATCTTCAACAAGAACAAGGCTTTGGTCAGGGAGGAACCACCACTAGGTTGAAGTCCAGGGTTTGCTGTCTGTCAGCCGTTTTGTGTGAAGCCTGTTGTAAGTTGGTCTGCCTCCCTCGTCCTCCCCAGACTCTCCAGTTGGACCAGAGCCAGCTAGCAGCCGTGACGGAGGAGAACCAGGGACTGAGGAAGCAGGTGGAGCAGCTAGCAGCCGTGACGGAGGAGAACGAGGGGCTGAGGAAGCAGGTGGAGCAGCTAGCAGCCGTGACGGAGGAGAACGAGGGACTGAGGAAGCAGGTGGATCAAATGCAGGGCGACGCCAAAAAGTGAGTCATGTCCTCCACAGTGATGGCTTGGACCAAACCACATTCATGATACATATCTCTTGTTGTCAAGTCTAGTTTATACAACTACACAACATTGCTTAGCTTGTGAAAACATGTGAGAACCACTGATATAGACTATCTTTGGGAAGCAAATCATGTCAGCATGTTCTGTACATAGGTATCTACATCTGTAAATTGAATTTTCTAAGCTCAGTAGTTTTTTTTTTGCAGCACACGTCTGCACCTGCATTTTCAGTACCTATGTATGGCCTTCTATAGACCGTTTTAACTCAACAACATTTCAACATTCTAAATGACCCCCAGCTTACCTCCTGTTGCAGTGTTTGCTAGTACAATAGCTGACAGGATAATAAGCTAGGTTGCAAACTGTTCTTCGGCAACACAATTCTGTGAAAACCGTCTATAGAACTGGTCATGTGAATAATACAGACAGACAGACAATTCATTATTTTTGCTGCTGCAACAACCCATTTTCCCCCACAGGAATCCTTAGTTTCATCCCATCTTCCAATCCTTATGTGCTTTGAACAGGGCCGTCTCGGAGCAGAAGCAACTGGGGAGGGATTTGACCACTGTGCAGAAGGAGATGAAGGCCAAACACAAGGCGTACGCGAACGCGGTGGGCATCCTGAGTAGGAGGCTCCAGGAGGTGCTGAGCGACAAAGACTTGACTGAAGCAGAGCTGCTCAAACTCAAGGCCCAGGTGGCAGATGGAGGCAACAGCCATGATGCCCTACAGGTAAGGCAGCACTTTCTCCAACATAGACATTTTCTTTTTGCAACAAGTATTAAAATAACATCATGTATATATTATACAAACTATACAATAATTCAATGGGTTCAATGACCTGTAGCGGTACTTCTGGCTTGGTCAGACGTTCCTACAGACACAACTGGATAGGAAGCTGGTGTTTGTTTTTTTATATACGGTATATTTTTATTTTATTTTACAATTTTCAGAACAAAAACAAAACAAAAATATACATATATCAACATTCCAATGTTATAGCGTTGTGCTATCATATCAGCCACATCAAGTGCTTCTTGTGCTTGTAAGAGATGTGCATGGGAGGATCCCATGCAAGGGGTGCATGAAAAGTCAGCTGGGCAAGTTACTTGTCGCTTTCAACCTCGTCTAAGTAGGCCAGAAATGGGTCCCAGATAGCCGAGAATTTCACAAGACAATTGGTCCTCAGGAACCAGAGTCTCTCCATACGTATAACCGAAACCATGTCCGTCAGCCACAGCTTCAAAGAAGGTGGAGAGGAAGACGAAGACTTCCACTCCTTCAGAATGAGTCTCTTGGCGACGGAAGCTGGTGGGTTTTGAGTCCAGGTCGCTCCATTAGCGCCTCCTCTGGTCGGTAGGGGCACCTGTTCAGGGGGGGAGGGGAACTGGGGGGAATAGCGTGATCCTCCCACACGCTACATCCTACCGGAAACTCCCCGCTGTCAGGTGGAAAGAAGTGGCTGGTGACTGCACATGTGTCGGAGGAAGCATGTGCTAGTCTATGTTTCTCCTCAGATCGGCAGAGGGGGTGGAGCAATGACTGGGATAGTAGGGGGGAATTGGCCAAGTACAACTGGGAAAAAACGTGGTCAACAAACAACATAACATAAGACTAACGGTCACTTTTGCGATGTCAGGTGTTGATGCAGAGCTTCAGGTCATTGGCATAAGGAAAATAACTATTATTATGATCATCACAACTCACCATCAATCATTTGACATGATCAGCAAACTATCATGGCTTTTCTCCTCCCTCTACGAGCGTTTAGGAGGCCTAAGGCAGTGGGGATGATTTGGTCGTAATAATAATTGACACTTTGTCCCAGGCTCATATTTCTTCATAAGTGTTCATTCATTGCAGACACAGGCATATTCCTTTGATCTATTTTTAGGGTGCTGTGCACTTTTTAGTGTTGATTGCTTATAATGTTGACAATCTTGGAATGAAAAGTTATTCTACTGTCTACTCATTGTAATGCATTCAGGAGAACAGCGCCTGCCGAGTGACTAAAGTGTGGTGGCATATAATTTATATATAATCTGTATACCAATCTACTACCAATCATCTACCAATCTGTATATATAATCTGTGTTTATCTGTGGTCCAGGAGAAGATTGAGGCTCTGCAGACCGAGCTGCAGGCTGTGGGCCACAGCAAGAGCGTGCTGGAGAAAGAGCTGCAGGAGGTGATCACCATCACCTCCACAGAGCTGGAGGACTACCAGGAGAACGTCAGGGAGCTCGAGGATGAGGTATGCTATATAATTGTGAGTGAGTGAGTGAGTGAGTGAGTGAGTACACATAACTGCTATTCCTTTCTAAAGGGAGATCACAGTTTTCTTGTTTTTATCCATTTTTGTGTTGCTGATCACAACCCTGTCTTAGCAGTACATTTACACTTCTGTTGTCATGTTTATTTTAGATTAATTATATGAATCAATATCTAATTCACAGCTTCAAGAGGCGCGATGCTTCCAGAGGCGGATTCGGAAGTTAGAGGGTGCCAACAAGAAGCTAGCACTAGAGCTGGAGCATGAAAAGGGGACATTGGCCAGACTGGGGCAGTCCCACAATGCACTGCGGGAGCATTCCTACGTTTTAGAGACTGCCTTGGCCAAGAGAGAGGCAGATCTTGTTCAACTCAACTTACAGGTGAAAATGATTTGACATCTCACAATGTTCTTCCATTTTTCCTGCGGTAATTTCTTTTAAATTCAGAGTATGGAATATGAATTTGATCATTTTCAGCGTCTTGAAAAATTATTGAAATGTACACAAAGTGTGCAAGAGAATGGAGGCGGGGAATTGTTCATCCTCATACTAGTATCTGGCTACACACATTATCTGATTGTCGAAAACCAATTATTTCACCAATGTAAACCTTTAATTAGATCAAAACAATTGAGATATAAAATCTATTTTACAATTGTGACCTGGCCAAGAATGCAGCAAAGTTACACGTTGGCTTAAACATGTTGGCATGAAATTGCCTTGTCACAATAGTCACAAGAAAACAACAGCATACATAGGAAAGAAAGAACATGAGAAAATAGTTGTGCATTGTGATAAGAGCAGCTTGTGATAAGGATTTCAGATATTAGAATAAACTTAAGCTACAGATACCAGTATTTGGCATGCATAATATTGATCATCAACCTAAACCATCAAATCCAGTCAAGAGCTAATAGTGATCCTGTTGCTTTCTCCTGTATTCTCTTCTTCAGGTTCAAGCTGTCTTGAAACACAAAGAGGAGGACGACCAGCAGATGAAGCAGGTGGTGCATACTCTACAGCTCGCCTTGGAGAAGGAGAAGACCAGAGTCAGGCACCTCAAAGAACAGGAGGTGTCCAGGTTCCAAGAGGAGCTGGCCGAGGCCCACTCCCAGCTCCACATCCTCCAGGAACAACTGGATGAGGAACTGGACAATTGTAGTTTTATCTACATGGACACTTTTTTGCCTCCCTAGCCCGTTATTATTTCCTTTCTCTTTTCTCTTTTCAAGAATTGTACTACTTTACATACATGTATATAGCTTTATTCTTTACTTACTTTAATTACAATGCCCATCTTGAGTTAGGCAGTTCTGCTGTTTTTTGCAGTTTTTTTATTTGATTTTAATGTATATAGTTGTCATTGTTCAGACTCGTGTTTTATTGTATATACTGTAGTTGTCATGGTTCAGACTCGTGTTTTAATGTATATAGTTGTCATGGTTCAGACTTTTGCCCTAGTTTTTGTATTTCAGTGTTGTGGTTCCCTGTCTATTGTTGTAGTTCTGTTCTGTTTACCCCAGCTGTGTGTCATTTGTAATCACCTCCTTGTGTAGCCTATATATGTACCTTGTCTTCCAGTTAGTCCTTCGTTCATTGTCTTGTTAAATACACTTTTTACTTTGTTAAGTTCCTGTGTCGGCTGTCCTGCTTTTGGGTCCACACCACACCATTACCCTGACAACGGTTGATCTATATTGTACGGTTATGTTGTGTGCAAATCCATACTGAATTGTTTATTGTAAATCATGTGGGTCGCACCAACTGACATTGCACACTAGATGATCAAAACTTGCATAACTGACTGCGAGGGAAAATTGACGAAGCAAAAATGTTACTACTAACAGAGTGCAATCACATGTAGTCATTTTCTGTTACAATTATTTCATATTTACACACAAAAAACACCCATAAATCAGTTGTTAAATTCCTTTTACAGTTGGTTCATGGTTAGGGGAAAATGTTAATTATTTGAAGAGGTTAACATAGAAGAGAAATTTAGAATAGAACAATCACAGAGGATGAAAACACAATAAAGCCCAAAGGCTTATTCCATTGTGGTCCTCGTGGTCCCTTAGGGGTCCTTGAAATGAAAAGGGTCAGAACCACTGGTCTATCACATAGCCACCTTTATATAAGAGTGTGAATTGACCTGCTGGTCATTTTTTGAAGCTGCGGTACTTGGCATATGTGCTTGTTGGTTGAGTGGGCTATTTACAGTACAGTACAGTACAGTATTCACAGTACAGGTATTGAGAACAGACTTTACTGTCCACAGTAAGCTTCTTACTAAATTGCTGAACAGACAATAGGCTACAATAAAACACTTAGGATATACTACAAAACATTTGTAAATGACTGCGTTTATTTGAACACAAAAGCAAAACAACAACAAACATTTAATTGTTAATGTAGATGAAAAAAAATCTAAATTATGTATGGCAACCTTTCAGTAAGAACATAACACATTAGTATTCAATGAATCATCAATTATTATGGCTAATAATCACCAAAACAAGTAGCCACTTGTCTATGGTCCGTGATCGGCATAGCCCTGCATGTAGGAGTAGAATGACTTTTTGGTTTAAAAAAAGGCGAAATTACAATTTTATATGTAGACTATTAAACCAAGAAGTTGATACGCTGATAGTCCTCTCAGCTTTTATTTTGAGATATTTGCTGGTTGGTACAGTACTAGTCTAAACTTTAGACTAATAATAGATGCATGTATGTAGAGGCATGGATGTTAGCTACAAAGATGTATGAATATCAGCTTAGACCCTGGTTGCAAGTATAAGCATTTATAAAAGGCAGGATGAAGGTGGTAGCCTGGGTAAACAAAGCCTTCAACGTGACGTCACAGGCTATGCCTGTAGCGTCAGTTTCTTCAGTGACTGATAGTACATAGAGGTCATGTGGAGGCTGGGTTTACCCAGGCTATGAAGGTGGGGCATAGATCGAGGTGGGGTAATAAAATCCTGATCGTGGATAATGAGGTGAGTAACTGGCAAAGGTGAGAGGTGATGTTGTGAAAGATTCTGGGAGAATGAGTCCAGGATGTTGATGTACAGTTCAAATTAAGTAGTCGCCCCATGGAGGAAGTGAGCAGGTGATGTAGCCTGCATGGGCAGCAACGAACAGGCACAACAGGTGTAGAGGGCGTCCAGGAGGCAGGGTCGAAGGGTGGAGCAATCCTGGACGATGGCCCGGACACCAACGACACAGGCGGAACCTTTCAGGAGGCCGGCCCGGACACTGGTGATGAAGACCATGACCGTGGCTGGGCCCTGCAGATAGCTGGCGACTAAGGATGGGCAAAAACAAAAGGGGTCAGACGTCACAGCCCTAAAAGAGGCCTCAATTGTCATGCCTGGCCTAATGTCAAATTCAAAGCAACAAAGCTATACACTAAATTACATAACATCCAGTGTGACAGTCAGGCAGACAGTGGCAGACAGACATCAGTCAGTCAGGTAGACAGGCAGACAGTGAAACACACAGTCAGTTCAGACACTGACAGACAGTGGGACAGACAGACAGTCAGTCAGGTAGACAGTGAGACAGTCAGGCAGACAGGCAGACAGTGAGAGAGTCAGGCAGACAGTGAGACAGACAGACGGTCAGTCAGGTACAGACAGTCAGTCTGATAGACAGTCAGTCAGTCAGTCAGTCAGGTAGACAGTCTGACAGACAGACAGACAGACAGACAGTCAGTCAGTCAGTCAGTCAGTCAGTGACAGACAGACATCAGTCAGTCAGGTAGGTAGACAGACAGTGAAACACACAGTCAGTTCAGACACTGACAGACAGTGGGACAGTCAGGTAGACAGGCAGACAGTGAGACAGTCAGGCAGACAGACAGGTAGACAGGCAGTCAGTCTGACAACAGTCAGTCAGGTAGACAGGCAGACAGTGAGACAGTCGAGCAGACACACAGAAAGTCGGAAAGTAGGATATTGACTGTCTGTCTCACTGTCTGTATACCTGCTGACTGCAGTCAGGTAGACAGACAGTGAGACAGATTGACAGTCAGACAGACAAGCTAGCTTGTCGCTACATTTTATACTGTAGAACACCACAACATGAGCGGCAGGTTTGCCTCAAATATAAGTTGAAAGCAGCTATCGTTAATGTAACATACACATCTGTTATAGCTGATATAAGTTTGCAAGCATGCACATGGAGAGGACAACATAAAAATGACAAACATAAAACATACCGAAATAACGTTACTCACCTTCATTCCAGAACTGATATTTCAGCCAGGTCCACTCGCTCAGCCCTGCTAGACAGCTTTGTCTGTGATCCCCGTCTGTCTGTCTGTCTGTCTGTCTGTCTGCTGCAATATAGGGCTGTTTTTGTGTTGACAATGACAGAATGTTGGCCATGGGTGCCCAATGGTGGGCGTGACTTTCAAACACGCACATGGGCTCCGCAGTAGTCTGTTTACGCCCGCGTGAGTTCGGACGAGATGTGATGGACGAGATGTGATTAAAATCTGACTGACAGTATAAAAGAAGCGAAGACCTTCGAAAGCGCGCACTCTAGACGACTCTTCTTCAGAGATAGTTTGAGAGAGCACACACTTGACTCTTTTTCAGAGACAGTTTGAGAGCTAGCTAGTTTAGAGCACTTTTCACACTTCTAGACGTAGACGACTCTTTGCTGAGACAGTTTGAGAGAGCATTTTTGAGACGGAGCAGCAGACAACGGCTTGCAAAAGGAACAATTTAATTTCCAGGACCGTCATCATGATGCAGGTAAGGTGTTTCAGTGCAAATTGCGCGGTGGCTAAAACAATTCTTTGTTTAAAAATGAGATGAACAGTGGCTGATGTATTTAAATTAGCTAACCACGGTGAATTTAGCTCTCTAGTGAGCCAGTGTCCAAAAAATATTGTCCGTGCGTTACAGTTATATTATGTCAGCCAGGTAACGTCGTGTGATAGCATGCTAACATTAGCCATCCTGCTAGCTGTAGTTTAGCTAACGACCGTTGAGAAATTGGCCCGGGGAGCATCGGTAGCATTGGCTTTCAAGAGGAACACTTTTCTCGACCGTCATGATGCAGGTAGCTAGCGTTAATTCGATGCAAATTGCGGGTGGCTAAAGAAAATTCTTGTTTTAAAATGTAACCGACAACAAGACACAAACGGCCGGGGTTTGAGTCTGAGATGAACAGTGGCTGACGTATTTAAATTAGCTAACCTAACCACGGTTAATTCACTTTAGTCTAGTCAGCCCAGTGTCAAAAATATTGTTCGTGCTTACAGTTATATTACGTCAACCGGGTAACATCGTGATAGCATGCTAACGTTAACCATCTTGCAAGCTGTAGTTTAACGTTAATGACACTTGAGAACCAGACACCAACGGGCCCGGGGTTTGTTTGTTAAGTTTGCTAGCGCAGTATCCTTAGCAGAAATTTAACGTTAGTTCAGTTAATTTGCTAGCTAACGTTGTTAACGTGTGTGTGTGGGGGGTGTTATTACAGCAGAGTAGCAGACAGCTGGGTGACAGCACCAGAGGGACAGCACGGGCAACTGGCAGGACACTGAGGGCAGAGGTGAGCTAAACTCTTTATAACTGTCACAACACAACATGATGTAGGCAAACATAATGTCATATACAACAGTGGTTCTCAACCTGGGATCATCGAGGCAGTTCCAGGGGGTCCCCAGCAAATTGATTCATTGTTAACTAAAATTGTTGCACGTTTGTGTCTGTTTGTGTCTGGTTGTCTAGTGTCGTTAGCTAACGTTAACTAGCAAAGACATTAAATTAACTCCATTCATCTGTGCAAATCCTCCCGTTATCACACTGCAATAACTTATACCTAAGAATAGGCAATATTTTTCACTTTAGCCTACTAGTAAGCACACAACGAAATTGAGGTGAATATACAGTGAAAGTGAGTGCAGGTGAAGATGGCGTTTGACCTTTCTCATCCCCCGAGCCAAAAAATCTCCACTTTAGTAGGTTGATGGTGTTGATGGTGTATGTTACTGTCGATGGTTATGCTGTAATGCAATTGATGCCCAAGACAGATTTCCCCTAGGGAACAATAAAGTTGATCTGATCTGATCAGCAGCACTGATTATATAACATTGCCCCCGGGGCTGCAAGTAGAGTATCACTGGCTTAGCTTAATGCTTTACTGTCACAGCATCAGCATAATGTAGTATACAGCAGTAGTTCTCAACCTGGGGGCCGACCACCTGCAGTGCCGACAGCCCGCAATGCCGGGGGGTGGGAGAGGTTAGGGTTATGGTCTGGGGGAGGTTAGGTTTAGGCGTGGGGGGTGGGAGAGGTTAGGGTTGTGCACTGCTTGTGGGCTATCGGCATTGCGGGCTGTCGGCACATAGACGGGGCAGCCCACCAGGAGTCCTCGAGGGAGTTCTGGGGGGTCCCCAGCAATCTAAAAATAGACTCCGATTTGGGTCAGATAGACTCATCAAATGGGTTCATGGCTGTAAGAAATGAGGGCTGGTTGATAAGAAAAAGGTTGAGAATCAAAATGGTTTCGCTTTCTGTGTGAACTAGCTTTCTGTGAACTAGCTAACACTCTTCTTAATGTACTGCAGGTCCATCCAGTGCCTCCCGGATACGCCGGTGAGATACCTGTGTCCACCTGGGACAACGGCCTCCTTATGGTAATCCATGCTGTTTATTTGGTCTTAATCTGCTGTGCTTTGGCATTGGAGTGTGTATTTAATTAAATGAAATTTTATTTTTACTTTCACAAAGGCAAATATTCTGGAGAAGGAAGAGGATCTGTACAAGATCCTCATGGAGGAGGAGGAGGAGGAGGAGCAGAAGGAGGAGGAGGAGGAGGAAGAGGAGGAACTGCCCCCGGGGTTCTTTTCATTTGCAACTGTCATCTATATAGAGGATATGGATGAGCCAAAGGGAGACATGTTGCAGCTCTGCCCCGAGATGGAATATGTCAAAGACATTTATTCCTATCTGATCCTCCTTGAGGTAATCCATTCTGTTTATTTGCTGTTACTCTGCTGTGTGTCTGCAGTGTGTATGTTATATTACAAGTTGTGTTCTGTCTCCATAGGTGCAACAGGGCGTGCGACCGAAGTACCTGGAGGGTCATGAACAGCTCACTGGAGGCCACCGAGCTGAGCTAGTGGCCACAATGATGGAGGTTCATTCCCGCTTGCAGCTGCTTCCAGAGACATTATTCCTCACGGTCGCCATATTGGATCGCTTCCTACAGGTACAAACTGTAAAAAAAAAAAAATCTTGTTTAGCTTTCTGTGTGAACTAGCTTTCTGTGAACTAGCTAACACTGTTCTTAATGTGCTGCAGGTCCATCCAGTGCCTCCTACACAGATGAAGCTTGTCGGTGTCACTGCCCTCCTGTTGGCCTCAAAGTACGAGGAAATCTACATTCTGACTCCGAAGATTGCACACTTGGTGAAGATGGCAGAGGACGATACAGTCACAAAAGCAGAGATTGAGGAGATGGAGTGTGTCATGCTCAGGAAACTCAATTTCCACCTGGGACGTCCTCTGCCCCTAGATTTTCTCGCATGGGCTTCAAAGATGGCAAGGGTGAGTTTGTCTGCTAAATACCTCCCAACACGTTGGGGATGAATACTACATGCCTACAATATATACACATATATATATATATATATATATATATATATATATATATATATATATATATATATATATATATATATATATATATATATATATAATGAATAGATGTCGGAGAGTTTGAATTTTGTCTCCTGTCTTCATGTAGTTGATGTCATCAGTGCTCTCAAAGTGATTGTCTTCTGTCTGTCTAGTCTCCTGCAGAGACACAAAAGCTGGCCAGGAGCTTCATGCAGTTGAGCCTACTGGACTATAACATGGTGCACTATCGACCATCTGAAACGGCTGCTGCTTGTCTCTGCCTCTCTCAGCGGCTGCTGGACGGTCTGTGTTGGGTGAGTTTACCTAAAGTCTAATAGGGCTCCAGATGGAGTCAAAGGTTGACTGAAGCAAGTCAACATGAGTTGATAAGACTTAAAGAATGAAGCAACACATGAGTGAATTGATGTCTCTTGTCTTGTGTTGCAGTCTGCTACGCAGCAGCAGTACTCCTGCTATGATGAGGCCCACCTCATGCCCATAATGCAGCGCATTGCACACAATGTGCAGCAGTTGACGGTGAGTAGTTGGTTGCCAGCAGTGCAGCGTCAATAAGATGACATGGCTTTTTAGCATGACCTCATTCCTTGTCTTTCTCTTTCCAGGCTGTTCAACCCATGTGTGGTCCAGGAGGAGACCAGGAGGATGAGGAGATGTGTGGTTCAGGAGGAGACGAGGAGGATGAGGAGATGTGTGGTCCAGGAGGAGACCAGGAGGATGAGGAGATGTGTGATCCAGGAGGAGACGAGGAGGATGAGGACATGTGTGGTCCAGGAGGAGACCAGGAGGCTGAGGAGGACCTCCTTAAGGTAATTCATGCTTTTTATTTGGTCTTAATCTGCTGTGCTTTGGCATTGGAGTTTGTGTTTTATTTTATTTTATTTTCATTTTCACAAAGGATAATATTCTGGAGAAGGAGCAGGAGATGGCCGGGATCCTAGATTTTGATGGGCCTGAAGACCCACTCCCCCCCGTAGCAGAGGACCAGGACCTCCTTATGGTAAGTTAATCCATATGCTGTTTATTTGGTCAGTTTTAAATCAAAAATAGGAAATGGAGACAGTTACAAAACAAATATAAATGAAGAAACAGATTGGTGCACTTGCGGAGAGACAGTTGTAGCGTCTTCTCTTTTTTTCCTCATTGAACGTTCTTTTTAGAATTATTTTCAGCTATATCAGATTAGTTTTGAAATGTAATAATTCAAATGTAAGTCTACAGCATTTTGCCTCTGAATCATCAGAGACAGTCTGCCTGTGCCTACTGTCTGACTCGAGGCAAACAGCAAAGAGACTGCCCACTCTCCTTGTTGGGTATTTCCTCCTTGTAGACCAGAGGAAAAGCATGTGATTGACTTACTCTTCACAGGTGATGGAGGAAGCCTACCGCCGGGACGCCACCTCCAAAGACCAGCTGATCAGTGAGCTCAAATCCAGCAACGAGCGGCTGGCGGCGGAGGTGAAGGAGCTGAAGCAGGAGGTGTTGGGCGTGCAGGGGGAGAAGCAACAGACGGAGCTGGAGCAGGTCCAGCTACAGAAGGAGGTGCTGAGCTTCCAGGAGCAGATAAGCAGCCTGGAGACTCACCTACAGGCTGTTCAGAAAGAAAGGGATCAGCTGGAGACCCACATACAGGTAAGAATAATCACCAGAATCAACTGAACAAACTTTACAAAGTAGTTTCATGATTTCCAGTGGTAAAATCCTGGAAATCCTGGTTGAAGTCCAGGGTTTGGCTGGCTTTGGTCAGGGAGGAAGCACCACGAGCTTTAAGTCCAGGGTTTGCTGTCTGTCAGCCGTTTTGTGTGAAGCCTGTTGTAAGTTGGTCTGCCTCCCTCGTCCTCCCCAGACTCTCCAGTTGGACCAGAGCCAGCTAGCAGCCGTGACGGAGGAGAACCAGGGACTGAGGAAGCAGGTGGAGCAGCTAGCAGCCGTGACGGAGGAGAACGAGGGGCTGAGGAAGCAGGTGGAGCAGCTAGCAGCCGTGACGGAGGAGAACGAGGGACTGAGGAAGCAGGTGGATCAAATGCAGGGCGACGCCAAAAAGTGAGTCATGTCCTCCACAGTGATGGCTTGGAAACCAAACCACATTCATGATACATATCTATTGTTGTCAAGTCTAGTTTATACAACTACACAACATTGCTTAGCTTGTGAAAACATGTGAGAACCACTGATATAGACTATCTTTGGTAAGCAAATCATGTCAGCATGTTCTGTACATAGTTATCTACATCTGTAAATTGAATATATATTTTCTAAGCTCAGTAGTTTTTTTTTGCAGCACACGTCTGCACCTGCATTTTCAGTACCTATGTATGGCCTTCTATAGACCGTTTTAACTCAACAACATTTCAACATTCTAAATGACCCCCAGCTTACCTCCTGTTGCAGTGTTTGCTAGTACAATAGCTGACAGGATATAAGCTAGGTTGCAAACTGTTCTTCGGCAACACAATTCTGTGAAAACCATCTATAGAACTGGTCATGTGAATAATACAGACAGACAGACAATTCATTATTTTTGCTGCTGCAACAACCCATTTTCCCCCACGGGAATCCTTAGTTTCATCCCATCTTCCAATCCTTATGTGCTTTGAACAGGGCCGTCTCGGAGCAGAAGCAACTGGGGAGGGATTTGACCACTGTGCAGAAGGAGATGAAGGCCAAACACAAGGCGTACGCGAACGCGGTGGGCATCCTGAGTAGGAGGCTCCAGGAGGTGCTGAGCGACAAAGACTTGACTGAAGCAGAGCTGCTCAAACTCAAGGCCCAGGTGGCAGATGGAGGCAACAGCCATGATGCCCTACAGGTAAGGCAGCACTTTCTCCAACATAGACCTTTTCTTTTTGCAACAAGTGTTAAAATAACATCATGTATATATTATACAAACTATACAATAATTCAATGGGTTCAATGACCTGTAGCGGTACTTCTGGCTTGGTCAGACGTTCCTACAGACACAACTGGATAGGAAGCTGGTGTTTGTTTTTTTATATACGGTATATTTTTATTTTATTTTACAATTTTCAGAACAAAAACAAAACAAAAATATACATATATCAACATTCCAATGTTATAGCATTGTGCTATCATATCAGCCACATCAAGTGCTTCTTGTGCTTGTAAGAGATGTGCATGGGAGGATCCCATGCAAGGGGTGCATGAAAAGTCAGCTGGGCAAGTTACTTGTCGCTTTCAACCTCGTCTAAGTAGGCCAGAAATGGGTCCCAGATAGCCGAGAATTTCACAAGACAATTGGTCCTCAGGAACCAGAGTCTCTCCATACGTATAACCGAAACCATGTCCGTCAGCCACAGCTTAAAAGAAGGTGGAGAGGAAGACGAAGACTTCCACTCCTTCAGAATGAGTCTCTTGGCGACGGAAGCTGGTGGGTTTTGAGTCCAGGTCGCTCCATTAGCGCCTCCTCTGGTCGGTAGGGGCACCTGTTCAGGGGGGAGGGGAACTGGGGGGAATAGCGTGATCCTCCCACACGCTACATCCTACCGGAAACTCCCCGCTGTCAGGTGGAAAGAAGTGGCTGGTGACTGCACATGTGCCGGAGGAAGCATGTGCTAGTCTATGTTTCTCCCCAGATCGGCAGAGGGGGTGGAGCAATGACTGGGATAGTAGGGGGATTTGGCCAAGTACAACTGGGAAAAAACGTGGTCAACAAACAACATAACATAAGACTAACGGTCACTTTTGCGATGTCAGGTCAGGTGTTGATGCAGAGCTTCAGGTCATTGGCATAAGGAAAATAACTATTATTATGATCATCACAACTCACCATCAATCATTTGACATGATCAGCAAACTATCATGGCTTTTCTCCTCCCTCTACGAGCGTTTAGGAGGCCTAAGGCAGTGGGGATGATTTGGTCGTAATAATAATTGACACTTTGTCCCGAGCTCATATTTCTTCATAAGTGTTCATTCATTGCAGACACAGGCATATTCCTTTGATCTATTTTTAGGGTGCTGTGCACTTTTTAGTGTTGATTGCTTATAATGTTGACAATCTTGGAATGAAAAGTTATTCTACTGTCTACTCATTGTAATGCATTCAGGCGAACAGCGCCTGCCGAGTGACTAAAGTGTGGTGGCATATCATTTATATATAATCTGTATACCAATCTACCAATCATCTACCAATCTGTATATATAATCTGTGTTTATCTGTGGTCCAGGAGAAGATTGAGGCTCTGCAGACCGAGCTGCAGGCTGTGAGCCACAGCAAGAGCATGCTGGAGAAAGAGCTGCAGGAGGTGATCACCATCACCTCCACAGAGCTGGAGGACTACCAGGAGAAGGTCAGGGAGCTCGAGGATGAGGTATGCTATATAATTGTGAGTGAGTGAGTGAGTACACATAACTGCTATTCCTTTCTAAAGGGAGATCACAGTTTTCTTGTTTTTATCCATTTTTGTGTTGCTGATCACAACCCTGTCTTAGCAGTACATTTACACTTGTGTTGTCGTGTTTATTTTAGATTAATTATATGAATCAATATCTAATTCACAGCTTCAAGAGGCGCGGTGCTTCCAGAGGCGGATTCGGAAGTTAGAGGGTGCCAACAAGAAGCTAGCACTAGAGCTGGAGCATGAAAAGGGGACATTGGCCAGATTGGGACAGTCCCACAATGCACTGCGGGAGCATTCCTACGTTTTAGAGACTGCCTTGGCCAAGAGAGAGGCAGATCTTGTTCAACTCAACTTACAGGTGAAAATGATTTGACATCTCACAATGTTCTTCCATTTTTCCTGCGGGATTTTTTTTTTAATTCAGAGTATGGAATATGAATTTGATCATTTTCAGCGTCTTGAAAAATTATTGAAATGTACACAAAGTGTGCAAGAGAATGGAGGTGGGGAATTCATCCTCATACTAGTATCTGGCTACACACATTATCTGAAAAACAATTTACAATTGTGACCTGGCCAAGAATGCAGCAAAGTTACACGTTGGCTTAAACATGTTGGCATGAAATTGCCTTGTCACAATAGTCACAAGAAAACAACAGCATAGATAGGAAAGAAAGAACATGAGAAAATAGTTGTGCATTGTGATAAGAGCAGCTTGTGATAAGGATTTCAGATATTAGAATAAACTTAAGCTACAGATACCAGTATTTGGCATGCATAATATTGATCATCAACCTAAACCATCAAATCCAGTCAAGAGCTAATAGTTATCCTGTTGCTTTCTCCTGTATTCTCTTCTTCAGGTTCAAGCTGTCTTGAAACACAAAGAGGAGGACGACCAGCAGATGAAGCAGGTGGTGCACACTCTACAGCTCGCCTTGGAGAAGGAGAAGACCAGAGTCAAGCACCTCAAAGAACAGGAGGTGTCCAGGTTCCAAGAGGAGCTGGCCGAGGCCCACTCCCAGCTCCACATCCTCCAGGAACTACTGGATGAGGAACTGGACAATTGTAGTTTTATCTACATGGACACTTTTTTGCCTCCCTAGCCCGTTATTATTTCCTTTCTCTTTTCTCTTTTCAAGAATTTTACTACTTTACATATATAGCTTTATTCTTTACTTACTTTAATTACAATGCCCATCTTGAGTTAGGCAGTTCTGCTGTTTTTTGCAGTTTTTTTATTTGATTTTAATGTATATAGTTGTCATTGTTCAGACTCGTGTTTTAATGTATATACTGTAGTTGTCATGGTTCAGACTCGTGTTTTAATGTATATAGTTGTCATGGTTCAGACTCGTGTTTTAATGTACCGGTATATAGTTGTCATGGTTCAGACTCGTGTTTTAATGTATATAGTTGTCATGGTTCAGACTTTTGCCCTAGTTTTTGTATTTGAGTGTTGTGGTTCCCTGTCTAATTGTTGTAGTTCTGTTCTGTTTACCCCAGCTGTGTGTCATTTGTAATCACCTCCTTGTGTAGCCTATATATGTACCTTGTCTTCCAGTTAGTCCTTCGTTCATTGTCTTGTTAAATACACTTTTTACTTTGTTAAGTTCCTGTGTCGGCTGTCCTGCTTTTGGGTCCACACCACACCATTACCCTGACAACGGTTGATCTATATTGTACGGTTATGTTGTGTGCAAATCCATACTGAATTGTTTATTGTAAATCATGTGGGTCGCACCAACTGACATTGCACACTAGATGATCAAAACTTGCATAACTGACTGCGAGGGAAAATTGACGAAGCAAAAATGTTACTACTAACAGAGTGCAATCACATGTATTCATTTTCTGTTACAATTATTTCATATTTACACACAAAAAACACCCATAAATCAGTTGTTAAATTCCTTTTACAGTTGGTTCATGGTTAGGGGAAAATGTTAATTCTTTGAAGAGGTTAATATATGAATATACTTCCGAAGTATATTCATATATTAACCTCTTCAAAGAATTAACATTTTCCTTTTGTATGCTTGTAAATTCATCATAGTTGTTTAATAGTGTAAATTGGATGAAATTGAAAATGTTATCAAATGCAACCCATAAAATCAAAGCATAATTCTGGTACATCTCCATTAGAATTCAATGTAGAGCGGCCTTTGGACAGTATGCTATCTTACAGCAGGGACTGCAAGAGAGAAAAGAGTCCCATCCCAACTTATCAATCCTGTTTGCTCAAATGAATTTCTGGTGTCAGTTATGGTCACTGGTGGGAAAGTAGGAAGTGACAAAACAAAACTTAAGGGTAAAACTGTGTTAAACAGCAGCCAGCAAAGAGGTTCATCCATAAAATCTGTTGCAAACACTTTTTTTCACCCACCACTTCCACTCACCATGCCGAAGGGGAAATGTAGGTCTGAGCAGTTCTAATCAGTTCATCCAAATCTAATCAGTTCATCCTTGTGAGGTCACAGTGACCTTGAACTTTGACCTTTGAGGACCAAAATCGAATCAGTTCATCATTGAGTCCAAGTGGACGTTTGAGCCAAAGTGACCTTGAAATTTGACAACCAAAATCTTTTTTTTAACAATATATTGTGACCACCAAAATCTATTTTGTATGACACTTACTTTAAGGTGATCTTAAGTACCCCTAGGGGTACACATACCCCTGGTTGGGAAACACTGGTCTACGCTGTGGGTGGCTATGACGGCCAGAGCCAACTGAGCAGCATCAAGTGCTACGACTCCTTCTCCATTGCTGAGCTTATAGAACTCTTGAACCTTATATAACACCCCCCCCCCCCATCCTCCACTTATCACCTACTGTAGCTCCACTTCCCATGTCTGCTTCTCTTATCACTGTTTGTGCCATGTCATCATCACCTGAAGCGCTTCTCTTACATGATCGTTATTACATGTTCTTATAGGTTTATTCTTTATACTATTATAATATTATAATTATACTTGTCTTTTTTATAATGATGTTTTTTATTAAATGTATTGTACTTTAGCTTTAGCAAGTGTGTGTTGATTAGTTAATTGGTGTACTGGGTGTGTGGGTGGTTTGTTAGTTAGTTTGTTAGTAAATAAATGTTCTTTTCTCATTTTAAGTCAAGTATCCTGGGTTATTATTTCAGTTTTCTTTGTGGCTTATGATGCTGACAGAGGTATTTGCTTTATTCCCCCCGACAAAGCTCTTCTCTTTGTTTTTGTTCAAGTCACTTTTCATGCACTCCTTGACAGCCCCTCCACCACTAAATGTTTACTTTTAGTATCATCACTAACATTACTGCTCTGTACCAATTCAACCACAGTACTTCCTGCACCATGATGATGTCATGGTGCACCATGATGATGTCATGGTGCAGAAAGTGCTGTGAATGAACAGGGAGGAGGGGGCACAGCTAGAAGGTCCTGGGTTTGATTCCCACCTGGGGCGCTGAGAGGGTGCGCCCCCGCCCCCCCAGATGGGCTATCTCATCAAAAGGGCCCATCTGTGTGGAGTCTGCATGTGCTCCCCTGGGGTTCCTCCATACATCTGTATGGAACCCCACTAAAACATGCAGAAGATTGTCATCTGACCAGTGGCAACAACGTCTGAAGTGTGTGTCCCCGGGCGCTGTACACAAGAAAGCTGCCCACTCCGCCTGGCCTGCCCCCCGGAGGAAGGACATGCCAGGATTAGCCTGGGTGAACCCAGCCTTCAACGTGACGTCACAGGCTATGCCTGTAACGTAACTTTCTTCATGGCTGATAGTACATAGAGGTCACGTGGAGGCTGGGTATACCCAGGCTAGTGCGCGGGTACGCACATTCTCATGGCCTGTGGATTTGTAAACATTGGGAAACCTGTATGAAAGTGGTGCAGCACACTTCCTGTGTACACAGGGTTTATACATTTGGCCCCTGGTCTGTAGGCGTCGTTGGCTGCATCCACCTGTGTGCGTGAAGGAAAAACCACACACTCCTTACCTGTGTTACTAGCCTGGGTAAACCCAGCCCCCACGTGACCTGCTCTGAGCAGGGTCTGTCTGAGAGCAGGTCACTGGGGGCTGGGTTTACCCAGGCTACTGTGTTACCACACACACATTTGTCTTCATCGTTCTAACCATCATCATCACCAATGATTTACCATACAGTTCTTTCAGTGTCTACTGTACCTCCATAAGCTGCCCACACACACACACACACACACACACTTGGTTTTACCTGAAGAGTTTGCACTGCAGCTCTGAGGCTGAAGATGTTGATAGCTATTTTCCAGCTGTCTAGGTTCCCCTACTGGCCAATCTTGTCAGAGCATTTACAGCAGGGATGGGCAACTTTAATGATAGATAGGGCCACAAAAAATGTCCTGGGCGTACCTGGCGTACCCTAGTACCTGGGCATAGAACAGGACTAATGTTCCTCCAATAATATAATATTTTATTGTAGGAGCAGCACACTGTGTGTGTGTGTGTGACTAGTGACCTATTAATGACTTTATCCAGATTGGTTTTATGAGTCTGGACGCTCCAAGTCTGATTTGTGTCACTTGTCCCAAACGCGCAGATCCACCAAATCTGATTTGAACGTCACTCGCAACTCGTCATCAAATGCTTCTGCGCAGGAAAACCACGTCACCAACGTACGTATTTACTGACGCCCACGTCGTTACCACAGCAACCCATGCAGATAGGCTGTTTAGGTCTGGACACACAGATCCGACTTGAGAATCAAATTTGTGGCAGTGCGGACACACTCCCAAATCAGATTTGGGAAACCAACCAAGATAATGATTAATGACTTTATCAGCAAATCAGATTTGCCTGTAATGTGAACATGGCCTAATAAGCTAAATAAGGCAAAAACTAAAGCCAAAGTGCACTTATGATACTATTAGGGACTCGATACAAAAGCATTAATCAAAGGACGTGTTATTGAATAATTCCATGTTTATTTACAGGCAGTTTTAGTGGTCATTTCAGAAGCAGTAATAAGACAAAGCAAAGTCATTATTAGGAAGAAATTCACAGTAAACAATACAAGGCAAGGAGTGGTAGAATATTGGACAGGGACACTTTTGTTTCCACTCCACAGGTATAGGCTACACAAGAAAGAAGGTTGGATGTTTGACTCTGTGATAATGTTACAGATCTAATCATCTACTGGCTGTCTAAACTGTGAGAAACCACCTGAGGTCAGATTTCTCTGGTGGTGGAAGCAGGTTGAAAGCCAAGACCAAGATCACATCTGAGACACAAAGAGATACAAATTAGATTTTCTATTCCTGGATAAACACAACCTTTGCCAGCGTATCAAATGACGCCCCCAAACCTTTAAAAGCACAGAGCCAAAATTCAAAATAACAGTCTAAAATGTAGATACTTTTTTTAGAAGTCACTACATGAGAGTGTCAATTAACAAGACCAGTCATACAGTCAGCAATTTGCTTCATGAAAAACATCACCCAAGTTTTTTGGTACAAAACCTCGTAAGGCAGTTGACATACAGTATTCCCTGTGAGCTTACACACTACCTGCCAAACCTATGCGAGATGAAAACAAAACACGAAGCCAGAACAGGCTTGATTTCTACGATATTCCACAGTATTCAACGAGGCATCTTGTCAATACATTTGTATGCATTCATTCACATTTACCCACTGGCTTGTCAAACTTCATTCAGTGTTTAACAACACAAGCAACCAGGGTTTGAAAGTCATAATGTACCACAGTTCTGGTGTACCGTTAATGAACAAACAGTGATGTCATCATTATGTGCCCTGGAGTGCTGCTTGTAGCCGTTAGTGATGGAAAAACCCTGCGTGGTCGGTGACTTTTTGACTTGTGTGTACTAGCTGACTGTTGCTCGTTAAATCGGATCGGACCGGGGGCCAATGGTGACGTTTGCCAGACAGGGGCAGTGCTGGAAACACTGGGGCCCCTGATGAGGTGTCACACTGCCCTGCCCACCCCCCCTCTCTGACGTACTTCATGTTACGGTACCTCTCCTCTCCAGCTCAGGATCCCATGCAGGTATGGTACTCCCCCCCCCCCCCCCCCACTAGTGGCATCTCTGCTTCCTGGGATCTCTATAGGTAACAATCAAACTCAACCTGAAATACTACGCGAGTAAATAGTCCGGAAATAGTATCACTGTTCTCTAATTGGGACAATAAGATCAGTTCACAAGAGGCTGTGAAAATAAAGCCATAATCTAGAGTATGCTGGTGTATCGTATAGCATAGTGTGGTTTTAGTTGTCACATTCCACTGTTCACTCCCTGCCTGGTTACATGCCATTTATCTAAAGGCAATAAGCTTTGATACATTGATGTCCAATACTTCACTTTTCAGGGATTTTAATAGGGGAGGGGTAAAAAAAAAAGTACTAAATATTGCTGATGATTTTTAGGGAAAAATGATAAGAGATCCTCAGAGTGCTCAATAGACCCTTCTCACGGGGGCCATTTTGTGTCGAAATCGCAGGGTAAACACAGGTGCAGGCAAAACACTAATGAGGGTTTCCAACTTCCAATCATGGAAATTGGAAACCCTCATTAGTGTGTTGCTGGCACCTGTGTTTACCCTGCCATTACGACACAAAATGGCCCCCGTGAGAAGGGTCTATGGACCATGCATTTATAGGGGTGGCATTAGCTCAGGAGGTAGAGCTGTCGCCTGGGAATCGGAAGGTTCCCGGTTCGAGGCTGGCTCCTCCCGGCAGTGTGCCGAAGTGTCCTTGAGCAAGACACTGAACCCCTAACTGTTGCCGACGAGCAGTTAGCGCGTCGGTGTGTGAATGGGTGGTATTCATGTAAAAGCGCTTTGGGTAGTCGATAGACTATATAAAATGCGCTCTATAAATAGTCAATTTACCATTTATTTCTTTTAGTAATTGACTGTGGTTTTAATTGATTCAGACACAAAACAATATTTCAGCTTATCGCTGTGGACAAATATAATAAAATCAATGTGATTGATTGCAATAAATCACTGTACAGTGTCACAATACTTAAGCTATCACGGGAGTCATAATATTGCGGTTCAGGTATTGTGACAATACTGTGTTGGGAGTGCTGGTAGACTCCCAGCTCTATTCAACAGTGGTGAAGAGAGGAATCTGCCTTCTCAAATAAGTGGTTTCTGTTCAACCGGACAACTGTCCTCTAGTGGTACGAGAGGCACAAAATCCAGATAAGTACCATAGGGCGGGGTGCAAAGATAATGTATATATAGTTGGTATATAAAAAAAAAAGTAGACAGGATCTTATTATCTCACTACTACAATAAGGCGAGGGGTTGCACGGCACGGCCCACAATTCCTCAGTTGCTCAACTGTGCATGTGTGAAGCTGAGCGGGTTGAGCGGGTGAGGCCGCACTTTGGCCAAGCTGTGTAGTGTCTGCGAGCACATGCAACGTGCGAGGCAGGGCGAGCACGAGCAGCGTACAAGCTGCATCTGCGAGTGCGCGAGACCTCAAGGGCGAACCGGTAGAAATGAGCGCTGCCCAGTTGAGCGGGCGAGTCGCGTCCGCGAGCCCGCGCAGCGTGCAAGGCAGGGCGAGCGCGCGGGGACCATGCGAGTTGTGTACACTGTGAAATACTGGGAATGAACATGCGAAGCGCGCTCTGTAAATGTTCATATGTTTTTCTATACGAGGTCCCGCACTTACACAAGGGAGGCGTGGAAAGAAATCAAAACGATCACCCGTCTCGATCCATAATGCAACATCAACATCTGTTATCAAGTATGGAGTGTTCTGCAATGAATAGCAAGCAATTGCAATTAAGCCATGTTTTCAGACATCTTACCGGTATAAATCTGTTCTACCAGTACATTGAAAATGCCTATAACACAGATTATAATATCTACAATATAGATGTGCGTTACCATCAGAGCCAAAGGTAGACACTTTGGTCACGACAGTTTTCAGTGGCAGGCAGCTACTGTATGCGAGTTCAACAATCCGTTCTATGCCAGCCGATTTTTACAATATTGAACCATAGTGATATTAAGTTTTACACGTTTGCAGACAATACTTCTCTTACAAGGGGCAGCAACACGGCATTTCTAGTCCTATCTGGGCAAACTTTCTTTCTCGGTGCCTCTGGCTGCCATGGAAACCATTATCATCTTTATTCTTATTGCGCGGAGTCTGTTTGGTTCAGAAAAGGGGTCAAAATCAAACTTTGTGGCTTTGTGATCCAAAGCCATTTGCAGCATATATATTTTCTTTTTCTCCTCGATGGTTCTCCAATAGTCATGCCAGAAGTATTTATTATTTTGACTTCCACACCGATTTCACCAACAGGCTTTCGAAACATTTTTTGGCAGATTTCGATCAAATAGGTGGAACCATGTAAAATACCTCCTATGTTGAAATCTGTATGCTACAGATGAAAGGTCCAAATACTTCCAGAACCACCAAGAAAACCAAGAGTACCACCTGTACCAGAGTACCAGTACTGTAAGTCATAGTGGAGGGAGTGCGGAGCGGGCCCGGCGTCCAACCGGACAAGACGGGAGGAGTCACATGGCCGGCGGACAGCTTATCGCTGCACAGCTTTAATGACCCATTCTGCCATAGGGTTAAGCTGGAGGAGGTCCTTCATGTATGTCTCCTCATCTAGACATCTCTCCTCTGACAGGGGGGGGGGGGGGGGGTTGGGGGATAAGACCGACAGGTGTCATTATAATTGTGATGGATTACATTTCTATTACTTTTAAAACCACAATCTGTGCGACCTGTGCAGGTGAAACACAGCAGAACAGAACAGACAGTGTAAATGTAGTGACATCCAGCACACTAGGTAAGATATATACGATCAGTTTCTGGTGGGAGCAAATTACTTACTGAGGTTTCCTCCAATCTCATAGAGGCAGAGCTCCTCTCGCTTCACTGACACTGAACTGGGAGGGCAGAGAGAGAGAGAGAGAGAGATAATGAGAGAGAGAGCTTGAGAAAGAGTTAAGCAGAGACCAAAAGAGGATAGGTCCTATAAAGCCAAGGTAAATTACTTGTGTATGTACTGTACAGTATGTGTATGTATGTAGGGGTGTGTGTGTGTGTGTGTGTGTGTGTGTGTGTGTGTGTGTGTGTGTGTGTGTGTGTGTGTGTGTGTGTGTCCATTACCCGTCCTGGCTGAGGAATCGCGTTAAGACATCTGCAGCCTGTAATTCTGCGGTCAGTTGCACCGCCATAGACACTTTACTGAACTGTGGTGCCTGAACACGAATAAATCCTTGTGAACTCTCCTGGATGTAAACACAGACAGACAGACAGAGAGAGAGAGGGACAGAGAGACACACAGTCAGTCAAATGGCCATGGATGGACACTACTGAAACGGAGGTATTTTACTCTTATGAAATGTCCTAATGACGACATAAAGTGACATATATTTTTATTAAAAATGGACTTGGATTAAATCCTATTCTGTAAATGTAGACTGTAAATGACAATAAAAAACATTACATTTGACAAATCTGTCTATAAAGCAAATATATATTTGTCAGGACAGGTTCTGGAAGTGTGCTGTAGAACCAAGTATTTGGGTCACATTCTTACTGATCAAATGAGTGATGATGATGACATGTATAGGCAGTGGCGTGTCTTGTATACACAAGCTAATGTGCTGAGGGAAAAGTTAGATTTTTGCTCTGATGAGGTCAAGATTAGCCTGTTTAGAGTCTATTGTACTCCTCTCTATACTGCCCCCCTGTGGGTCAAGTTTAAGCAGGCTAGCATTCAAAAGCTTCAGGTTGCTTACAATGACTGCATGAGGACTCTGCTCAGAAAGCAAAGGTGTTGCAGTGCTAGTGAAATGTTTTGTGGTGCAGGAGTCTGACACCTTTCATGCCCTGCTGAGAAATCTGACCTACAAGTTTATCTGTCGTCTTAATGTGTCTCAGAACTTGATTATCATGCTGCTGTCTCAACCTGGTCTCAGTGCTGTTAAGTAACAGTCTAGCATTTGGGCACATTGGTAGAACTTTTTGTTGTAATGTATTGGGGTATGTGTATGTTATGATTTTATGTTTTTATACTGGACCTTGTGTCGGTTAATAAAGTGATGATATTCAAAATGTTGTGTTAGGTTTGAACCTGCTGATGATGCAACACTAGAATTACTCATCTGATTAGCAGATTTCTCAGTAAGGAGATTATTCATGGTACAGTTGCATATAGCTATTAAATATACAGAAATATGCAAAGATTCGTACCTCAGAAACAAGCTTGTCAGATGGTTTGTCAGTGGTAATCTTCTTCAGTAGCTTCCGTACGGCTCTCTCTCTGTTTAGTTTCCGCTGATTCTCCATGTTGTGTTGTCTGACCTGGGTCAGGATGAACTTGGGGATCTGGAAGAGAGAGAGAGAGAGAGAGAGAGAGAGAGATAGAGAGAGAGAGAAAGAGAGAGAGAGAGAGAGAGAGAGACATTTTAGACACCTAGAACCTGGTGAGTGACAGCTTTGTCTAACAGTGTGTGTGTGTGTGTGTGTGTGTGTGTGTGTGTGTGTGTGTGTGTGTGGGGCATGGCTGCAGGAGTACAATGGCCAGTAATGGTGATGCGATAACAACACCATAACAAAATGGCATCTTGGGTTTCGAATGAATCCCTATATAGACACACTAAAGTTCAACTGATGAATAAGAATCATAGAAAAGATGTGGACAAATGAGTTGAACTCAAACAGTATTTTAAATGTTAAGAGAAAGTGAAGGGTAGGGAAGAGTTAAGGGTGAATTTAAATTTAAATTTTACACTTACATTCACCCAAAAGAAGACAAAAACACAGTTCATTTTCAAAATATTCATAATAATGACACTAAACATAGCTACTAGTTGAGAAGCAAACCAGATGTGTACAAAACCCATTGCATATGTTTATGTTTTATCATTCCTTTTGAGTCTAGAAAGAGCTGGTGATTTGAGTGGTGTGAGTGGCAGAACTCTTGAAGCTGGAGGGCTCTTTGGTGGGTCCTTACGGTCCACAGCAGGTTCTGGTATCTGATCAGCAGCCTGACGATGTTGGCTGTGCCCGTCGCCATGGAGAACTCCTGTTGTTCGGTAACCTTGGAGCGGAAGCCTTTGAACATGAAGATGTTGGGTGCCATGACAACGGAGACGTTGTTGAGAGTCATCTTATTCTGGGCCTGATGGTCAATCACACGCTGGAAGAACTCCACTAACGCCTGGAGACACAAATATAAACCAAAGTATTCAGAGGGTATAAAGTATAGCATAGGTTAATGATATAGCATGTTAATGATCTATCGAGGTTAAAATGCTACATGTAGCACCTTTAAAACTGTGTGTGTGTGTGTGTGTGTGTCTGTGTGTGTGTGTGTGTGTGTGTGTGTGTGTGTGTGTGTGTGTGTGTGTGTGTGTGTGTGTGTGTGTGTGTGTATACCTTGAGAGTATCCCGATTTGCCTCAGGTAACAGAAGTACCAGCAGGTTCAATGCCTGGAGCTGTTGCTTCTTTGTTGGGAGCTCTGTAAACACACACATGCACGCACAGGCACACGCACATGCACGCGCACACACACACACACACACACACACACACACACACACACACACACACACACACAGAGGGACAACATTTCTATGTTAACATTGATGAGCTTCTGAGACTGTAACTGTGACTAACGGCGATACAAACAGAGTGGGCGTGGCTTGTCAGCGTACATACTGTTGATACAAACAGAGTGGGCGTGGCTTGTCAGCGTACATACTGTTGATACAAACAGAGTGGGCGTGGCTTGTGAGCGTACATACTGTTGATACAAACAGAGTGGGCGTGGCTTGTCAGCGTACATACTGTTGATACAAACAGAGTGGGCGTGGCTTGTGAGCGTACATACTGTTGATACAAACAGAGTGGGCGTGGCTTGTCAGCGTACATACTGTTGATACAAACAGAGTGGGCGTGGCTTGTGAGCGTACATACTGTTGATACAAACAGAGTGGGCGTGGCTTGTCAGCGTACATACTGTTGATACAAACAGAGTGGGCGTGGCTTGTCAGCGTACATACTGTTGATACAAACAGAGTGGGCGTGGCTTGTCAGCGTACATACTGTTGATACAAACAGAGTGGGCGTGGCTTGTCAGCGTACATACTGTTGATACAAACAGAGTGGGCGTGGCTTGTCAGCGTACATACTGTTGACAGCGATGAAAGCGTTGAGATACGCCACAGTCAGTAATGGATGAGGCAGCTCCCTGATGAAGAGCTTCAGAAGGCTCCCAGCATCGTGCTGTTTCAGCTGTGGCCATGGAAACAGCCCGTCATAGAAAGAGGACTCCAGCTCCTGGCACACCGACTGGATATGGGACAGACAGAGAGGCGGGCGCGCACACACACACACACACACACACACACACACACACACACACACACACACACACACACACACACACACACACACACACACACACACACACACACACACACACACACACGCGCGCGCGCGCACACACACACACACACACACACACACACACACACACACACACACACACACAAATGTCACACAAGTTCATGACACACTGGTGGCGTATTGTATTGTCCACAATTACCTGCAAGTGCCACTTTTATTTGAAAAGGACTACTTCTGACCTTGACTCTAGTGGCTGATCCAGGGATCCGTAGCAACCCTTCTGTGTCCAACCCTTCTTTCTCAATATGATTGATAAGCTATGGAGAGAGAGAGAGAGAGAGAGAGACAGCATACATTTGTAAAAAAAAAAAAACTAGAAGTATAAAGCGTACAATGGCTGGGTTTCCCAAAAGCTTCTTTGCGCTAAGAAGCTAATTCAACCTTTCTTAAGGCCCCCTTAAGAAGCAAACGCGTTTCCCAATTGCTTCTTTACGAAGGCATGCGTTTCCCAAAAGCTTCTTAGCGCTAAGAAGCTTCTTTGACCCTTCTTAAGGCTCCCGTAAGAAGCCAACGAAGCCAACGCGTTTCCCGATTGCTTCTTAGCCTAAAATTATCTTCCAATTATCCTCCGTTAAGAAGGCTGCGTTTCCCAAAAGCTTCTTAGCGCTAAGATGATCTTTCGTTAAGAAGGTTTTGTAAGAAGGGTCTGGAGCCTTCTTAACACCTTCTTAATGACAAAACACTGGCAGATCCAGCCGCGTCAGGCAAAAGGAGATACTTGTGTCCACTGTTCCTCTTGTGTTTTTCCCTTTTTCCTTTCTTTCATGTACCCTTTAGTGTTTAAAATTAGGGAACACTTGAAAATCTCCCCTGTATGTATGGTTACTTGTGCTTTAAATGTTTTACCGTAGGCTATATTCCTCTAATCAGAATGGATTCCTTTTATAATGTTGTGGATTTATATAGCACCTTTCACAGAACCCAAGGTCACTTAAATTCTGTAGTGTTTCTCTGTTTTGTTGTATGCTGTGTATATAAAGCAATTTGAACTGCAGTCCATGTCTGAAATAAATAATGTTTAATAAAGTTTAACATGACCATGATTAGGTGTTAACAGTGTTTCTCAACCACTGAGTCGTGGCCCACTGCTGGGCTCAGAGTGCCATCAAGTGAGCCGCTCCAGTTAAGATGCTTCTTAAGAGCCTTCTATTTTTTTTATTTTTCTCGACTGTTAAGAAGGCGTTTGGGAAACACTTCTTTGGAGCCTTCTTAACTCCTTAAGAAGCTTCTTAACTCTTAAGAAGCTTCTTTGTTGGGAAACTCAGCCAATATCAGTGTGATAAATGGGTTATACTATGGGTAATTAAATTGTGAGTTGCCCATTGGCTATATACCGTGAGAGTCATTTAAACATTGCAGCTGGGTGATAGTTGGGTTTCATTGGATTGAATTTGAAAATTATTATTGTCTGGTCCTTCTGTTACTGTTTTCAAACAGGGAGCAGAATAAACATGTGATTAGTTGGTGTTCTTACACTCTGAAGTATGGCTGGCACTTTGGGCCCAGGAGCTCGCCTCTGCTTCTGGTCCTGATCCAATACAGTGGCAAGGGGTACGCCGAAGAGACCACTCTCTGCACGCGCGCACACACACACACACACACACACACACACACACACACACACACACACACACACACACACACAACAAAATATATCTCTGAATTCAACTTTTATGCATATCAATTATATTTGTTAGTCTGCAACTTATTCTTGATAGCTTTTTTTTTAGCCTTGAGGTTGGCTCCTACTCTGTGTGTGTGTGTGTGTGTGTGTGTGTTAGGGTTGTCAAAAGTATCGATAGTATCAATAAAAGTCAATACTAAAGTTTTTAAACGGATACAATACTCATTTGCAACAGGTATCGATAAGTATCAATACTAACAATTTGAAACAGATACAATACTCATTTGCAACTGTATCAATATCAGCAGTGCTTTCTCTTAATGAAAAATCAAACATACCACTGATTTCTCCCTCCCTGTCATTGGTGGGTATCTTTTGCTTCAACAAGTTCAAAGTATTCTGATGACTAGAGCAGGGGTAATCTGCTGTGTTATGATAGGCTGATGACTAGAGCAGGTGTAATCTGCTGTGTTATGATAGGCTGATGACTAGAGCAGATGTAATCTGCTGTGTTATGATAGGCTGATGACTAGAGCAGGTGTAATCTGCTGTGTAAGGTCAAAGTTTGTAATGAGTTTTATCGGATCTAGATTATGGAGAAGCATGCATCTGTCTGTCCATCTGTCTTTGTTTATTTTTTATGACTCTTGATGTGTTGTCATCCTGCCGCGTGGTATCGAAAATGCTATCGCGTATCGGTATCGAAGTAGAAATTCTAGTATCGTGACATCCCTAGTGTGTGTGTACCTTTAGCCTTGACTTTGACAGCTTTGTGAGCTTTGATCTCTATCCCAGCGGTGTCGAACAGAGCGGTCATCTCCACAAGCACCAGTCGATGTACCTGGCAGAAAATATAACATCGACAAAAATACATGTAAAATAAACATAAAACACTATTCATTCACTTTGGGCCCTGGCTGGATGAGCGTAGCGCTGCCTTAGGGAAACCTCACCATACTTATCCATGCAGGAAATATGTCAGTGTAAACATTGTAGCACGACACAAACATGCATTAAATAGAGCATACGTTACATGGCAACAGCTCACCTTTTTCATATCCAGAGGGGACAGATCTCCTATCTTAGTCTGACCTGTTTTATCCCGAAGCAACTTGAAGTTCTAGAAGGTAAAGCAAAACAGATCAAGAGACAGAAAGAGAGAGAGACGGCCATAAGATATCACAACAAAAACTGTTAAGGTTAAAGAAAATTGCCCAAGTGTAGCCTACTTCTTGTTCTTATTCAGAACATTATTTATTTCTATTGAAATATATGTTATTGTTATTATTGTTATTTATTGACTGTTAGTTTCTGCACCGTTTCTGCTTTGTGTTACTTGTATTTAATTTGTCTGCGTCCCTACTGTCTTTTACCGTTACTCAAATCTCTTTTTTTTAATGGCCTAATTCCCCTCCGGGGATGAAGTACCAAACTTGAACCTTGAAAGACAGAGTGAGCCACATAAGTTCATGTTAGGAGACAAAACTAAAAGTGAACCTTTAATCATTCTTTTTTTGTATTTACATTGTGAATTGATTGACTTGTATGAGAACTGATCCCAGCCCTTGTTTGTACCCAAGGAAAACAAACTAAGTGGAATTAAGGTGTTATACCAGATTCAACCACCAGGTGTCAGTAGAGACCAGTGGACAATACAACCATACAACCTTGTCATTCAACTAAAGTACTGAACCATAACTTGAGAAGTACAGGCTGTAACATTTGATCCAGAATATAATAAGATGCTTTCCAAGCTGTGGTCAGACAGTCAAATACATTTGCTGTGATAGTGCAGATGAACATCTGAAGCCAGTTGATTCAGTTGATTCATCCAACTATTTCTCATATCAAACCT